>NC_067199.1:46449393-46771736 GCF_000699445.3 Schistosoma haematobium
TGTAAGACAAAGAGTGTGTGGTGTATATTTATCAAGGAGATGAAAATTTTCATGACACAAACAAAATCAAAACTGTTTCCTCAAGACCAAATCAGTTCCTGAGTTAGATGAACATTTCGATAAGCTATCGTTTTGTAGTTTCTGTACATGATCTCATTAGTATTAAAGTCTGCAGTAGTTCTGATAACACTGTCAAAGTATTTTATTTATCGCTTTAAACTACTTTAACAATTATAAGTAGTACAAAGGATTTCGAATCTGAAGAAAGAGGAATATAAAAAGGGGAAGATTCAAACGAACAATACAAAAATGAATTGTGATGTATATAAATGTTTGTTATATCGTTGGACTACTTGCAAGTTTCAAAGTAGTTAGAAGGTATGTATGCATTTCACACAGTTATCCCGACAGTAGTACGGAAAATTTAAACCAATGAACTCTCATGTATTGTTATTTCGAATTTCATCAGGTTTCATTCACACGGTTGACCAGTTAAACTTATAAAAGTGTCTTATATCCGAAAACATATTTCTATACGGAATATTGGTTTGAAGTAGTTTCAACTCATCGTCCGCTAACCGATTGATTTGCTAGTTTGAGTAAATTTCTAGAGTATTAAGGTAATTGATTAATCGTTCAGCATGTACAGTAATCACTGTTAACAGACATATTGTTAGCAAAGATGGATTAGACTAGCAGGAAAAGATAGAAAGAGAGAGAATAGAGGTTGTAAATATGAATTTCACCATGCTTACATGCGATCATTTTAACCACGTTAAACTTAGATTAAATCATTTTAAGTATTCTAAACAATCAGAATCGTGTCATGATTCATTTGTGGAGGAATTCTTTCACTCTACATTACATTTACATAATGTATGCTTCAGTGATCCAATCATGCAATGAAGAGCATGTAAATGTGTATTAAAATGGTTTATAAATAAGAAAAGACGAATGATAAAGTGAAGTAAGGCTCCTTCAACAAATGAAGTTTCACACAGAGCTTTTTTGTCGAAAGATGTACTAGTCTATAAACGAAAACAAAAAGTTTCGCTTCTTCATCGAAACATTTGGTTTTTGAGGATCGCTGGAAATGCCTTCCGTTTACATTGAATCTTCATGAGCACAATCTTCCTTGGAAAGTCAGAGGTATGTTTCGTTTGATATTCTGGTTTTAGAGTACTGCCACTACATGTGGACGAACGAGATGGCCCTTAAGTATTTACTGAATGTTTTTAGTTTACGATCGGTTGTATTCTTCATTCATATTCATCTAAGACGAAAAATGAGAGAATTGATTTTATGTTTTGCAATAGTCGATGGCGATCAACTGTGGTACTTGGTAAAACCCATGTTCCACGTTACTGTTCTCTTAATAATTATGGGCGAGAAGCCATCCGGTTTTAGTTTCACTACAAAATAAGAAAAATAAATTCTACGATCAGTATTTCGATTGACTCTGACTTGATCAATTGCATTCTTTTAAATGGCTACTTTGGGAATCTCGGCCTCACGCTCAAGTAGGAAGGAAAACTTAGATAGATTTTACGATTAATACTGAAGAACAAAGTGCGTTTCTGGATATGCGGCCCAACTTGTTATTATCGAAAAGACAAGGTCTATGTTTCACCAAAAGCTCAAACAGCACAAAAACGATTGTGTCACATCCCATTGTGTCTATAAATTCACATGTATGTGTGGAAACACGTACGTAGGGAGGAGCAATCATGATTTGCAATTAAGGGTGGGTGAACATATACCAAAATGGTTGCAGAATCAGATAAATTCCAATGGTGAAATAAGATCACAGGATAGACAGACATCATCATCTATTGCGAAACATTTGATTGAGATGGGTCATAAGGTTGATATCAAATCAGCATTTGTTGTGTTGTTTATTGAAGCCTTGGGTATACGAAAATTGAAACCCCCTTTATGCATTCAAAAACAATTTGTATTTACACTTAACCTACCCTGGTAGTACTGATTTACTATCCAAAGTGGTAATCATATTTGTTTTTTTGTACTTTAATATTTTTCCTTTGTTATGACTTACCCTTAACCTGTCTAGTTGACCTTTTAGTTTTTCATATGTAAATGTTCTTAACAAGTAGATGATGTGTGATCAGATTGTTCGAAATGTATTACGCAATTCTATCATCACATCATTCTGATAAATTACGTCTTCTCATTGCATTATCGAAATAATCTGGATAGTCTATTTTCCAAATTCACTGATGTCATAAGTAAGTAAATAAGTATGCAAGTAAGTCATTCATACACTTAAACTTAGTGAGCAGTGTTTTTGGTCTTGTTGAGCTTGTTTATCTGGTTAATTCTGATCCCTCATGATAAAATTATGAATAAATGTAGCTGAATTTCACTTTATAAAGTTGACCATAGTAAAATTTATAAGCTACAATGAACATTGTACATCTTATCAAATCCCGTTTATCCACACTTAATAGCCTGCACATTGTCGTTTTTTTGTCGAAACTGATTATCGTTGAAGCATGGAGCACAATTGTGTGTTCGACTTTGAAATATTCACATATTGGTCATAAGTCTAAGGAGTATGTTAGTCTCCGTTAGAGATGAAATGGAGAAGAAAGAGATCATTTAAAGAAGAATAATCTTCTACTGAATTGATGAAAAACACTGAAGTACACTTCATGTAGGCAATAAGTCGTTTAAAGGACTTTTTGAGAAAACTTCATGCATTAAATAAACGAATGGTAATGTTCAACGTTCAAAATATGATGATCATTTGTGCTGTCATCACAAAATTACATTGAAAAATTAAGAGTATATTATCTAGATAAGGTATTGTAGGATTCTTATACTTTTGCTTGTATACATGGATTCTAATGCATTAATGTCTCGTTCTAACAAAAAATATACAAGGAGAGGCATATAAATGAAATGGGTGGTTAGCATCTGATAAGTGAACACTTGTCAGAATTTAGCAAGACATGAATGCTTATCTACAGCCCTAATAATGCTGACCTAATAAGGTTCTCCGCACTCCTTGCTAACTGCCTCGAGCACTCTCTGCAATACATCAAAGCTCCAGTTTTCAAAAGCCCATGAATGGATAATGGAGAACAGTAATGACAATTACTTTACAATTAATTACGCCTGTTACTCCTCGTGAAGGAGCATAGGTCACTCAGCAGCATTCTTCATTCAAATCTGTCCTGGGTAGTCCTTTCCAGCTCTTTCCAATTCTTATTCATCCTTTTCACATTTGCTTCTATTTCCTGATGTAATGTGTTCTTTGGCTTTCCTCTTTTACGCTTCCATTCAGGATTCCAAGTTAGGGTTTGCCTTGTGATGTGGTTTGATTATTTGCTTAATGTATGTCCTATCTATTTCTATCGTCTTTTCCTAACTTCTTCTTCAGCTGGAAGCTGGTTTCTTCTTTCTCAGATAAGACTGTTGCTGATGGTATCCGGGCAATGGAGGTTGAGTATCTTGGGTAAACAATCGATTATGATTGTAGTAGTTCTCCAAGTTTCAGCTCCGTACAGTAGAACTGCCTTGACGTTCGTAGAACAGTAAAGAGCAATAGGTTTTGTTTGTTCGACTACAGACTGTAATATCTGAGGAAACGACATTCTATTTAATGTCGACATCTTTCTTAAATGAAACAATACAGTTCTATCGTACCAAGAACAGAAAACTGTTTGTATATATTACCCAGACGTAAATGTTCCCGAAATATTTCGCTCAAATTACCATTTGCTTACAAAGTTATAAACGTTTGTTAACTGATTATTCTTTGACGTTTAGCGCAAAGTAAATATAACCTTGTCATTTTCATATCACAGTGATTAACTTGTGTGTTTCGACACAAATGACAATTATGACAAGCTCAAATGATATGAGAATGTGGTTTATTGAAATAGTAAACTGAAAATCAGTCGTTTTCTTGTGTTTTAACAGCTTTCTTAAAGTTTTCAGATACAATTACTACTAATGTAACTACAAATCAGAATAGGTTTTGTGGAGAGTTTTAGAAATTTCACAGGTTGAAATCATGAACCGATTGATGTTAGACCACCATGGAAAACCTGAAAGCACCGGACGGCCGTTTTGTCCTAGTACTGGACTCCTCAGCAGTGCGCATCCACAATCCCGCACCACGCAGGGCTTGAACCCAGGATCTACCAGTCTCGCGCCAGGCGCTTAACCAACTAGACCACTGAGCCGGCATCCAACGGTGTTAATGTCTAACTTCAACCAATCCACGAAGTTGCGCCACCGTACACCATTGTCTTCAGTGAATTGTTATCTCACAACAGGACGAAACGGCCGTCAAGTACTAACAGGTTTTTCATGGTGGCCTAGCTTCAATCGACTCATGATTTCAACCTGTAACTACAAATCTTTGTCTGATTAAAGAAATCGTTTTCTATTTTAACAAGTTAACTTTTACTGAAGTATATCGCCTTTCTTTTATTACAATCTTTGATAACATCGATCTATATAACTGAATATATATGCAGTATAATTTCTAAATGGTCAATAGAAAATGTATTGTGTTTGTTGACTTGAAGATCTATTAACAGTCAGCAGTGTAATATGATGGATATAAAGAATGTATGTGGCTTTGTTCACAAGTTGCCATTTCATATTAAACGACGTATGGAATCGTTTGACAGAATGTGTTTATTGAAATAAAATTGAAATGTAAATGTGTAACTTTTGACATCCAATCAAAATAGTTTGTGCTACTTTTGTTTTAACCAATCCAATCAAGATGGTGCACTATTAAAAATCAATTACCACACATTATTACAGACAACCAACTGTTTGTTCATGAACATATGAGCAGAACTTTTGAATTACAAGTTAACCAATCGTTGACTATAAATTAATGCTAATCACATCTATGATAGGTTTCATCAATAGGGGTCAGGATTTTTAAACAACTGTGGATAAATTAAAACTCATGTTCTCAACAGTCAGAAGAATGTTGAATAAAGATGGGCTCATCTACGTCTATGATTGGTTAACAATGAACATACGATTTTACCACGTATATTCATTCTAATGGTCAGTTTGAATCATCGAATCAGTAGTAAACAACCTTACACTTCAAACATCTATATAAACCTGACACGTTTTATTAAAATATGACCTACTACTTTGAACAAGAAGATGAGGTGAGTGTTGATTGAGCATGCTGACTCAAATTGAAAATCGATACAATGAGATAACGTTGTTCACTTCATCTGAACCATTTTAGACACAACATGTTATCTTCTCGATCGATGTCATTTTTTCTGATCGTCGTCTGGCTTTACGAATTCTGCGAATGCCAGGATCATTGTGAACAACGTGAATAGACGACCTTGTATTATGTAATTTTCGAAAATGGTTCATATCGATATGTAAGTAATCAGTTTGATCGTTATACACATATTCAGTCTCAGCATTATATGTATTTACAGAGTATCAGTATTAATCAGTCTCAGCCAGCTGTGAATGGAAGTTTCAATAGACGCAATGATCGTTTGGTAAGCTGAATACATTTTGTGATGGAGATATTTGTCCCTTTGTTTACTTCTTTTTAGTTTGTTACACTGAAAATGTCGTTTAAATATTACAGTAGTCACGTCGAAAGTTTCACTAATAATCATTATGGTAAGTCAATAATTTTCTTTCACCTCAAATTATAACTTGATAACATAAATCAACATAACATAACTTGATAACATTTCTGTCCATGAATCCAAGTTGATTCGAGTTCTTTCAGGATAGATACCTTGATATCATGTGGTAATAGAATAAAATTATACATGGAATGTTCAAATCGTTGAAATAAAATTGATGTTTTCAAGTGGGAAGATAGTGATGGCTGATTAAATAAGTTATAACATACTTCTGACAGCTTCATATTCCACCAATGTTCCACTGTTGATCCATGTTTCAGGAGTAATTATTTTAGATTCTATTTCATCTTCTGTGATATATTGAAGAAGAAAAGACACATAAAATTTAGAATTCGTTTATAAATACAACAGGTTATTTGCACCATTTAAGTCGTGGTCTAAACAAGGAACTGGGAAATGTCTCATATAAGATAAGTTGCTGATTATCTAGCATGTCCAAAAATTATTAATGTACATCAAAATCGATCGATGTCCATTCAGTACCATTCGTTTTATTCTGTTTCATACAATACACACTTCATTTTGAGTGGAGACTGAGTACTGAAAGTGCGACTTGTGTACTGTAAGTTAAAAAATAAATGAGTGTAAATCTCATTTCTTTAATCTCGTCATTCATATGTCCAGAAATCTGAATTGACACCATAACGATCTCGCTTTGAATCATTTCTGTGGCATCATCAAGTATGATAGTTGTTGAATTGAATGCATATGAACTTGTATTTCAATTCATTTTATAATAGTGGTTCTATGTTCGAGAGCCCTATTCGCAAATATCAAACACTTTGACAATTAGCTTACACTAATATTCACAATCAGTTGTGACACTGAAATTTTCCTACAAGGAGTGTGAACATCTATCTAACGTTGAATGTTGAACATTAAATGAAATTTGAACAGTGCTTTTACAAGACACATATCAATTTCATTTTGCACAATTATCCACAACACTTCAACGACATTTATATCACTTGTTTTTACAAGCAAATCAAGTCTTTAACGTAAACTGTAAGAAAACTAAACTGGATCACTGTGATAGAATAAAGGAATGTTCTGTATTGACGTGCTGATAAACAGTGTAAAAACAAAAAGTAATATAACACAAAAAGATGACTGATAATGTGAGTAACCAGATATCAATGTGCTGACAACATTCGTTGAAATGTTTCTTACTTCCTTCACACCAGGTTTCAAAGAGGATTTTCGGTTTCCATTCAACGTCTTTAATTTCCGGTGAAATCTGAAAGAAAGTGTTGATAGTTTTAGTCAAATTCTCTCAACGCACAACCTTCTACATGAAAATGAAGTGATTCACTTCTAATTATTCACCGTTTTTAACAAGTGCTTGAATAAGATGTGTCATCAAAAGTTGAATAATTGTGTCAAATATTCTGTTTGCACACTACAGAATCTTCACACATTCCATTCTTGTTCAATGTAACTAGATATATTTGACAGTATTCATAAACATGAAATAGTTGAGCAATCTGAAGTACGTGAAACAAAACTACAGTTGCATTCAATTGTGCGACTTACGTTATCATAATACAAAATTATCTTCCCATTCGGATGGATTAGGCAAGTTACCTTGGCTGTAAACTCTACAATTAGAAAACCATCGATATTCAGAATTTGGGGAAAAACAATGACCAATTTGTCGGTAGATGTAACATTGTATAAATCAGCTCATAAAGTGACCATGTTTCAGTGAATATTTACTGTGTTATGTCAAATATTTTCCTCAGTTAACTTCATGTTAAATAATTCTAAGTGCACGCCATGAGAATGATAGGAACATACATCCTTCTAGACGAATGTCAAATGCCTAAAGCTGTACTACGTTTGTATTATTACTGAAAAAAATCAATCGGTAATTGTTCCATTAAAATCCGATTGTCAATGAAGTATTCATATGTATGCGATATACATTCTTGAATGCCTGCTGAAACAATCGAGACTGTGTACACATGACATAAGATTTGGAGTGTTTGCTTACAAATTGGACTTGGGGATTGAATTGTTTACATGGTCACGTGACATTTCAGTCGATCAACAGAGTACGACCATAAAGTTTATTTGTTGTAGATGAGACACGAATAGCCTCAGATAGATGGTATTACGGATATTTTTAAAATTTCGATGGATAATATTTGAGAATGACTATGAGATTAATGGATATGTAGATGGAAGTGTTGTGTACAGAACTGACTTTGTGACAAACATACAACACAATTTATTTATTTTGAAACTGAAACTGATCATCAAATTCAATTCTGTTCAAGCCTGTAAACGTAAATCAATCACAAATGAAATAGGATTGTGACCTGATTTATCCACCATAGTAATCTGTATTTTACTCATCAAACCTAGTCACTTCCAGATCACATGAACTATTCTTCAAATCTTATTCAACGTCATCAAGCGATCAGTGAATTTCACAAATAATTCTACCCTCATCGCACTGAAAAGTGACAAATTCCTACATTTTCAGTTTCTGAGACAAATTGAATGTGACAACCTATGAATAATCAGATAGAATGAAGATGTAAGTGTTTAGATTCCACATGTGTTGACTTACGTTTACCATCAACGTCTTGATTAATAAACCATCTGACAGCAAGTAGTTCTTCTGAAATAATGAAAATAAAAATGGATGTTTAAATATCTGTATAATGAATATCTATCACATTTAATAAATGGACGTATTAACACAGACTACATTTGTATGTAAGTTATGATCTTCATTCTGAGATTTATTGAATCGTTGTAGACAAATACTCAAGCATCTCTCATGTGGAAAGTTCAAGAAGTATTATCGCCTTCATCCGTATGATAAATGTCTTAATCCATTCAACTAAGAAGAATAGTTTACTTCCGTAACATCTGTTGTAGTAGCTGCAGTCTGTGGTACAGACCGTTAATGTCTAACTGACAATACCAATATAATAACATTTTCTGAGATTCGATTATTAATCAATTCTGATAACTGACCAAAAACGGATGTTTGCAATATGGGTGTTCTAGGTTGTTCTGGTTTGAGTTAACCATCTTATGATAGCAGAATATTATTATTCTTTGATTGTTCATCTGTCACATGAAGTGTCCGTATTCAAATTCGGTAATACTACGAATGTCATTGCAAAGATCGAATCCGAAACTCGATGGTAAACAGACAGCAACTCAAAGACATTAGACTTATATGAATGAAGTAATTGCTTGAAAAGTATTGGAAGACATGAAGTATGATTTGATAGTTCATGGATGTCAATAATTCAAAATGACTTCTCTCACAACATCGCTTATTGTTGCACATATGATAATTCCGGTTAATTTAGTCTACAAAGATGTATCGTGTCGATGTTGATATCTGCTATCTTGTAGTTTTGATAGACTGTTGAGTTGGTAATTGGCACTCGGATAATAACTTCACTTGTTTTGTCATTTCTACCCTTCCAATGTGTTTGTATTTTGAGATGAATCTCTGTTTTATTTAATTTTTTTCACATGATAGTAATCAAAAGGTGTTGTGAAACACACATGTTCTGATACGAAAATCACACAAACAAAACGATCATCGTGTGTTGATAAGCTCTTGTGTAATAATCAAGTCAAATAGAGAATAATGTATGCAAAATGAAGTGTGTGAATAAGTGACGAAACAAAATATAACTGAATAATACAAGAACTCACTCTCATTCAAAATCTCAAATTTAGTTCATTTATTGGTTTCTATAAAAGCTACAATATATCCGAGGTTTTCTTCTTCGTATATACCTATGTCACCTGTATTTATTTATTGAAAACATGAAACATGATTGATCATTTTACATTGAATGAACTAAACTAAAGACTTAAATGAATTGCATGAACTGAATCTGGATTGTTATAAGGCGTCACACTATCGACACAATTTGAACAAGAAAGGATATTGGAAGAATTATTGTATGTCTCAAGGAGAATAACACTAATTCAACAAAGAACTGGAATCAACGTGGATTCATGGACAGAAATGTTATCAAGTTATGTTATGTTGATTTATGTTATCAAGTTATAATTTGAGGTGAAAGAAAATTATTGACTTACCATAATGATTATTAGTGAAACTTTCGACGTGACTACTGTAATATTTAAACGACATTTTCAGTGTAACAAACTAAAAAGAAGTAAACACAGGGACAAGTACTTTCATCACAAAATGTATTCAGCTTACCAAACGATCATTGCGTCTATTGAAACTTCCATTCACAGCTGGCTGAGACTGATTAATACTGATACTCTGTAAATACATATAATGCTGAGACTGAATATGTGTATAACGATCAAACTGATTATTTACATATCGATATGAACCATTTTCAAAAATTACATAATACAAGGTCGTCTATTCACGTTGTTCACAGAGATCCTGGCATTTGGAGAATTTGATAAGCCAGATGACAATTAGAATAAGTGATATCGGTTGAGAAGATAACATGTTGTGTCTAAAATGGTTCAGATGAAGTGAACAACGTTATCTCATTGTATCGATTTTCAATTTGAGTTCGTATGTTCAGTGAACACTCAACTCATCTTTTTATTCAAATTAGTAGGTCATATTTTAATAGAACGTATTAAGTTTATATATAATTTTGAAGAGTGAAGGTTGTTTACTACTGATTCGATTATTCAAATTGACCATTAAGATGAATATGTACTGTCAGTCACTGTTTTAAGCCCATAATATATCTTATTCTTACTTTCGGACAGATCAATCTATTCATTCTACTTTAGTCATATTTTCACCTTGTTGATTATTCGCTTATTAGTCTTGACTGTTTTTATATAAGCGTATATGTGTGTACACTTCATATCCCATGTCTCATCACATTTCTGTAGTTTATTTTATCTGCCTGAGTTGGCTTGTCAGCCATCTCCCCTGCGCGTCTTTTGCTTTGTTCTATTACATTCACTTTACATACAAAATATATGTATTCAAAGGCCATTCTCGTTGATTGACTTATCTAAATTCCGTTATTGACTAACGTGATTTAAGTCGATGATTGTATACGAGAATAGGTGATAACGAACATTCGTGCGATCTAATTGGAGTCAGATCCACGGGCCACTAAAAACTGTCAAGTTTAAGAAAACTGATTGACATTTGGCAAATTAATTATTCACTGTATGGTTTTCAGATTTGACTTAGATATTCTGTAATTTTGTGTTCAAATCTATTCGATTGTCTTCACTTGTATTTTCGTTCACAACAATACTACTTGAAAATAATACGTTTGAAATGTCAATACTGTTTGGAAGGAATATATCAATTTGTAAGATAAATAAGCCGATTGGACTTGCACTATTTTTGGTGCAAATTTAAGATAACGTTGTGGAAGTACGCGAATTTCCGAGGCATTAAAATAATAGCAAACCCGATATTTCAGTGAAATGTTTGAGGCGTGTAATGATGATTCAACGGCAGAGTAACCACAGACAGCTTTGATTCATGGAAGCATTCAATATTTTGTTATTGCTGTTATGTTGTTTAATCACCGGTTGTTTAGAGTATTGCTGGTGAACCGAATCATTTGGTTTTACGGTTCTAGCAAGACTTGAAACATCAAAGTCGTATTGAAGCAAGTGACTGATATGGAACAAACTTCATGAATGTTTCAAACAATAAAATGCACAGATTGATCAATTGTTTTATCATGAATAAGGAATCTTTCAAAAAATGGAATACGGCTATACCCGTTAGTTGTGTATAATAGATTTAAAGCATTTACCAAATAGAGTAGTTCATCTAAGAATCCTTACAAATGGTATTAAACGTGAAATATCTTCCTCACCTCTCCTCTTATTTGCGAAATCACAATCAAACAATTGAGCTGGACGGTAAATCTTCACTTGACATTTGAGAAGACAACAATCCATCAAATGAAATCCATCAAAAGAAAGAATAAATTTAATCGGAACAAAATATACTACTTATTTGAGGGTTATTTTCAAAACAGCAATTTCAAACAAACAAATCAAGAATTCCGGTAGATGGGAAAAACAATGAGAATAGATAATGTGACGAGAAAATCAGGAATAGAACAAAACAGTGAAGGTGAGGACGATAATGACAACATCGACACATGCACACACACACACACTCACACTCACACATGCTTATTTACATGTTACTAGATTGTAAAGATTGCAACTGTTGAGGTATTGTAGGCGAATATATCAGTGTATGTGTGTGCGAGTGTGATGGGACTTGATGAATCATGAAAATGTGGGTAAATAACTGTTTTACTGAAATTAAAACATTCACATATGATCAGGATCATTGCACTGAATGAACGTGTGCTTCGCTATGGACCCATTGAGTCGATTAATACTGATGATGATGATGACGATCATTCCGAGAGGATGACCCTAATATCACCGGTAAGTCAGCAGAAACTATGCATTAACCAGTAACTGACTGAATTCAATAACTTAGTGGATAATGTATTGAGGTTTGAAATGAACGAGGCAGGAAAACAGTTACATATATGTATAATGTGTTTTCTCGCTCACAAATAATAAGATAGAAGTTTGTATTCGGTGTTTTCAGGATTCTGATATTGATGATGAAAATAATGAGGGGAAGGTTCAGGTAGGAGAAACTTATGTTAGCATAGCGTCCAGTGTGCTCTTGTTAATGATAGTGTTAGCGAACTAACGGAATAGGACGATAATGACAATATGTACTGATAATATTGAATATTTGTGGATAGCAATCAATTGTATGTCGACGATAAGTTATGCTAGTGAATGTTCTGTAACGATCAGTGAGATCATACTTTTAATACCAAGCTGTGTTTGTAATGGTTTGAACTATGTTTTTGTTGAAACTTGATCAGTCCTGTTTGGCATAAGTGCATCCTTTATAGATTGTCTCGATGATACCATGATCACACAAGTTACGTAGGAAAAGGCTGAGATGTGACTTGCGGACGGACTCAGGACCAACGTTTGGTTCTGTTTAGAACTTGTCAGCCAGACTAAATATCAACTCTATGATTTGGTACAACCTACTGAAAGGTCTTCAGTAACTTGAATTATAGATTAGTTCCTTCAGTATTTCACTGACCTGTCTTTGAAAGATTTTTAACCAAGTAACAGCAAATAAGAAATAATAAAACTTCCAGTTGATAGGTCCAACAAACGCTCATAATGAAGACAGAATATACAAATTGATTTATTCAATCATTATACAACAAAATTAAATGTATGATACTTGTAGTAAAAGTAGTAGTAGGCATAGTTCATAGAAGTCTTAAATGTCACATTTCCTTCAGTATACGATCCGATACAACAGCAGTCTACACAATCATTAAGTGAATGAATTAAACTGTTTGTAGATAGAGAATGGTTTGTAATTTATTCGTCTGTTGTCGATGGAACACATAAAGAACCTACAATGAGATTGTTGAGGCCTTTCAGAATGGGCATAGTACACAAATCAACATAAACACTACAAGAAATACTAAGCAAACCAAAGGACGAATTCACAAAAGGAAATTCAAACATCATCTACAAAATCAATTGCACTAACTGTGAACATCACCACATCGGATAATAATTATTATAATTATTAGTGAGAAATTTAAAAGTACAGAAATGAGAGATTTTCGGCTATTGATTACTGCATAACGATACATAGTTTCACTCGTTAGATATGAAGAATAGTATGACCTGATTTACATTCACATAGTGTAAGCTGTTTCTCAATGACAAATCGATAAACAGTACAGCGCAATAAGAATGAATTAAATAGTGAAAATGTTAATTGACAAAGTTATTAAAAGGTATTAGCTGAATATATCCGACCAAGAATGAACTGTGAAACTCAGGAACTGACACAATTATTCGTCGATGGTGTTTGATGAGGCTGGTGATTTCGCCAACACCTGGACCAACAACTGAACAGTATCATGCTTATGACAATACTCGAGGGTTATGAATTTGATCTCATGTGAATTCAAGGGTGGGTTCAAAATGGAGTCCGGAAACAAATTCACTTACTAATCATTTTTTGTTTGAACCAAATTATTGTCTGACGTAACTATCATTTTTATCAAGAAACGTACCATTTATCGAAATAAGCATCTCCAGCAAAGAAGAGGAGTATGAGTTTGGTGAAAGATAGCATCTTGATGACTTGAATGTTTGTGGTTCTACTCAACGGACCGACTAATTTGGGTGTCTTAAGAAAATCAATAATATTTGCATAACATTTTTCTCTTCGTACATGATTTCTTAGTATATAATGACAATTAATTACTTCTAGCGGTATTATTTGGAGCCCACGTAAGCCGAGTCCACAAACAAGACGTGCACACCCAGATCCACCTCATGCCGGTCGATGGCTGGGCAGCCATCATCAGGGTGGAGCAAGCTACAGGTCATGTGACCAAGCTAAATGCCTAGCAACGGGGCTTCCAACCACGTGACCTTGAGGTGCCGAGTCCAAAAACAACACGTGCACACCCAGATCCACCGGTGCTCATCGGAGTCCATCCATTGCGTGTGTGTGAGGGAAATTTCACTATTAGCAAGAAGTGTGGTCGTAATAATTTCACAAATTGACTGGAGTGCTTGATATAGGCAAGTGAATTTCAGCCTAACAGTTAATAAGGTGAACGAACATTACAAGACTCGAGGATCTTGCACTCTGTTGACAACCCAAATACAAGAATACAACAGTTGTCCACACCTCTCCGGATTTATAATAAACTTTTCGTAAGAAATTAACTCTGTTATGTTAATCTTAAAATTCAACAACCTGCACAACCCACTTCTTTCTAAAAACTCAAAATATCCAATAAAAAATTGTGGTTCACAGGCATTAACTACTGTACCAAATCGTCATTTCGTAGTTTCGATCTTGACAATGTAATGCAGATAAATATGAATGGATGTTCAGCACTTTTCTATACGCTTCAACATATCTTCACTTAATGAAGTTCAATCAAATAGAAGAAATGCTTATGGAACAATCGAATCACCTGATAAACCACAATTAATCATGTTTGACAATGTATCGTTCGACAAAACTCGGACTATTTTCAATGTATGAACTGGAATGCAGATAGTCAATGTGCGAGTGGCTTAGATTGTCGATGTCTCAATTTTCATGAAAATGGAAGAGAAAGTTATTAATTTCAGAGGGTAGTGAATCTTTCTTCGTGGTCTCTTCATTTTATAAATCGTAATACTCTAGAAAAAATGATTAATGTCTGTTGAAGTTGAGACATCAAAAGACAATTACCAACACTAACCAACTACAATCGTGAATATCAACAACGCAAACATAAGCATCGAATAAACATGGAAGGGGTTGTTAATTTCCGAGGGTACCGAATGTTTCTTCGTCAAGGACTCTTCAGCTCTATGGGTGTATGGAGTTTAGATGGTGATCGACAACAAAGTAACTTATTGAAATTCACTTTCACCAAGTCAATTATGGGAATAATTGGGATTGATTACACTGAACCACGATCATTATTTCATGTTAATCAACGAACAATTCAATATTAGAACTATTTTGTGGACTCCGGATACATGGCTCCAATGGATACATCACTTGAAACTCATTTGTATAATCAGAAATTTGTTTGTTTGTTTGTTTGAAAGGAGATGCAATGAATAATCCATAAATTACATAGGCATTAGTAATCCATATACTTTCAATTTTAGTCTCTACGCATAAAAGTGACATAAGTAATGTTTCTCTCTATGTATAGAATTCATTGTCAAATCCACATTGCTGTTTCTCTTGTTGTTGTTGTTTTTATATTTTATAACTTTTAATTTCGTCTTACATTGTTCCAATCACTCCCATTCCACTCTATTGTATATTTTTTTGTACTACTTATTTACTTATTGACTCCGCCTGGAGTCCCTCCGAGGGCTACTGCCGGTCCCAAGCCCGGATAAAGGAGTAGGGTTGGGCATGGGGTTAGCGTATCCATCCCGTAGAAAACTAGCTCGCTAAAAAAACGCTTACCAGAAAAAATTATTCGAACCTTTTAAACTCTGCCCCGGGAGTCAGAAGCTCTTCATTTAGAAGAATTATGACGCCTCATGATGAAGGCCGAATTCCTTCGGAAGTTACGAAGCCGATTCCCCTTCTGACAACTAGAGCGACCATTTATTTAGGTACATGGAATGTTCGTACAATGTGGGACACCGGGAGAGCCCTCCAAATCGCGGCAGAAATGAGGAGATACAACCTAGAGGTGCTTGGAATCAGTGAAACACATTGGACGCAAGTTGAACAACAATGATTAACTTCAGGAGAGTTCCTGTTATACTCCGGCCATGAAGACAAAATGCCCCACATACACAAGGAGTTGCGTTGATGGTGTCCAAACAAGCACAAAATGCACTTATAGGATGGGAATCTCATGGACCAAGGATCATAAAAGCCTCATTCAAAACAAAGAAAGAGGACATTTAAATGAACACCATCCAATGCTATGCGCCCACCAACGATTACAATGAAGACGCTAAAGATCAATTCTACAATAAGCTGCAGTCAATCATCGAGAAGTGCCCAACAAAGGACCTTTCTTCAGGATACTAACAAACTCAACGAATTCAAGATAGTCCTCAGCAACAAGTTCCAGGCCATTAATGATCTACTCAATGGAGAAGGAACTACTGTGGAGAGCAACTGGAAGGTGATCAAGAAGGCAATCACTTCAACATGTCATGAGGTCTTGGGTCACAAGAAGCACCATCACAAGGAATGGATCACTGTTGATACACTGGATATGATTCAAGAAACGAGGAACAAGAAAGCGGAAATCAATACCAGCCGAACAAGAGCAGAAAAAGCCAAGGCACAAGCTGAATACACAGAAGTAAACAAACAAGTGAAGAGGAGCATCAGAACCGACAAACGTAAATATGTGGAAGATCTAGCAACGACGGCGGAAAAGGCTGCAAGAGAAGGAAACACGACAAAGAAACTCTCTGGAAATCGCCGCAAACCAGAACGACCAGTGACAAGCAAGGAAGGCAAGGTAATCACCAACATTGAAGAGCAACAAAACAGGTGGGTAGAACACTTCAAAGAACTCTTGAATCGAACAGCCCCACTGAACCCAACCAACATCGAAGCAGCACCCACGGCCCACCAACAATTGAAGAGATAAGCATGGCCATCAGACAAATCAAGAGTGGCAAAGCAGCAGGACCAGACAACATTCCAGCAGAGGCACTAAAAGCAGACGTAGCGGCAACTGCAAGGATACTCCACATTCTCTTCAATAAGATTTGGGATGAGGAACAAGTACCAAAAGACTGGAAAGAAGGACTTCTGATCAAAATACCGAAGAAAGGCGATCTCAGCAACTGTGATAACTACAGGGGCATCACTCTTCTCTCAATACCAGGAAAAGTCTTCAACAGGGTATTGTTAAACAGGATGAAGGACTGCGTAGACGCCCAACTTCGTGACCAACGGGCTGGATTCCGTAAGGATAGATCGTGTACAGACCAAATCACAACTCTACGGATCATTGTGGAACAATCAATTGCATGGAATTCATCACTCCACATCAACTTCATTGACTACGAAAAAGCATTTGACAGCGTGGACAGGACATCACTATGGAAGCTTCTTCGACACCACGGCGTGCCTCAGAAGATAGTCAATATCATACAGATTTCATATGATGGATTATACTGCAAAATAGTGCATGGAGGACAGTTGACAAAGTCGTTCGAAGTAAAGATCGGTGTCAGGCAAGGTTGCTTACTCTCACCCTTTCTCTTTCTCCTGATGATTGACCGGATCATGAAGACGTCAACGTCTGAAGGGAAGCACGGGATACAATGGACATCTAGGATGGAGTTGGACGATCTAGACTTTTCAGATGATCTGACCCTTCTATCCCAAACGCAACAACAAATGCAGGAGAAGACGATCAGTGTAGCAGCAGTCTCAGCAGCAGTAGGTCTCAATATACACACATAGGGAAAAGCGGGATTCTCCGATTCAACACAGCATGCACCAATCCAGTCACAATTGACGGAGATTTGGAAGATGTAAAAACCTTTACATATTTGGGCAGCATCATTGATAAACGTGGTGGATCTGATGCAGATGTGAAATCGCGGATGGGTAAAGCAAGAACAGCATATTTACAACTGCGGCCTATGCTCCATTGGGAGTAGCAGGCGTAAGCAAGTTAGTAATTTACATTCAGTAAGCCATTGTATTCGCAATAATTTTCACACTTATGTTGTCACGTAAGTTGTAGTGTAATATTCTGAAATGTTCACATATGTTTATTACGTTTATTGTACTTATCATTTTAAATACTATACCTTAATCACTGCAGCGGTTATCCACAGTTTCATGCATTTGTTTAAATGCAACAATTTCCATATTGATTTGCTCTTGGTTTGGGTTTCGGTTGTTCATAAACTGTTGTCAAATCTAGACACAGATATCACCTATCCTTTTTACTATCGTATGTTATAATTATTCTTCATGTTAGTGTTACAAGAAGCGTTTTTATTTTCTTACTTGAACGACGCGTTTTAACGCTCAAGACACCTCACAAGTTGAAGTTTGTAACTAAATTTTGTGTATTATTCAATAAAGAACCGGCCATTGTAGACAAATGGTTGATTTGGAACTTCGGTTTCGCGCGTATCACAACCAGGTGACCTAGACGCTTCGATGGATCTGACAACAACCACTGAACCGATTCTTCAGATGGATTATTATTTGTGTATATAATGCAAAACATCATTCAATCTAATTCAAACGAAAAACAGAACCAATCTGATCATAGTTCAGGCATATCATCAGATAGATGAGATCAATATTTAATCTGGTTAATATGGTCACTTCTATTATATGTATGATCTGGATTGTTTCTGTTAGATAAATCATATAAATTTGTAGATGTTTCGATATGAAATCCGATAAAACAACTTGATTAAATTTACACATTCTACAACTGAATCATAGCAAGTTGGTCAAGCGATTTGTTGATCATGCTCTTATCCATGGTGAAGGACCTAATACATACTGTGCCAAATAGGAAGACCAAACGAGAGAAAATGTCACCAACTATCGATGGTGATTACAATTCGCACCGGAAACTCTTTTGTGAAATGTTAATGAATTCGATATTATGCGTCCGTCAGTATGGTTCAGTATATAAGAGGAGTTGAAAGGATGTATAAGATTATTCAATATGATTTGCTTATACAACTTCTGTAGTTGATCTTATTTGTTAGACAACTGTAATCAAGCAATCTCAATTGTCATTTATAAATTCTGAATGATTTTTCTCAATATTGACATTTAGTCACAAATGATTCTTCAAGTTGAGTAATGAAATACAATGAATTGTATGTTATACGTTATGTTCCGTTTAGGACACGTCAGGAGAATGAACAATCATCTCCTAATATTGATGTTCATGCAGAGAACCGAATTGATTACATAATCACTTCAGATATCGAGGCGTTATTCACTGAAATGGTGAATCAAGATGACCACCAGTTTATCCAACACATAATGGGCTTGCGGTTTCCAGTTTGATGTTATTGAAGACCCCAAGTGATCAGTCTTGCATATTCACATAAATATTCACTCGAAATCTGGAAAGTACACTATGTCCACGCAAGATATTTCCATACATTGGTCCATGTATATCGAAGCAGGTCAATTGAACGACAAGAGAGAGATGATTTATTGAGGAAAGAATGAAAACTTATCAAGTAATCACATATAATAAAATCGATCATGGATAACCAAGCGAAAAGGAAGAGATCAAATTCAGAATGAATACGATTTGTGCAAACACACAAACACAGGGCTCGCACATCTCAGAATTATCACTTGCGAATGAGATATTTTTCGCTAGCCACCATGTGACCACTATTTCCCAACTTCATTGTACTTTTGATGATTTTGTCGAATTATCGAATACTCCTCATTGTTTTTAAGTGTGTATAAGCAAAGATGGAAAGTGGTTTGCAATGGAATCCATGATGAGAGTTTTGTCGTTTATTTTTAGCTAACACCATTGAGTGACATTCGGTTAAATAAACATTGACAAGTAATAGGTGTTGAATAGACGTTTCGTATTGTTGTGGAACTCTTAACGACTGAACAACTAAGACTTCAACAAGAGTCGATTTTATGATCATTTATTTTGTTTTCAGTGATTAATATTCTTAAATTCATTCAATTGGTGGTATTATAAAGTTGTCTTTCATTGATACCGGTGATCATTGGCAGGATGATGGTTGCTCGCTACTGACTAGTTGCTTACTTGGATGGAATGACATTCCTATACTTCTAGGTATTCAGTGGTTGTTGAACTACCAAGATTTCTCCATATTTACGTTCTTTTTACTATTGATGAACTGTAGTGTGTCTTATGTTTATCTTATTATGTCCTTGACCTAACTAAATTTTCCTTACTACTTGAAGGTGAGGCCGAGATTCCCAAAGAAGCCATTTAAAAGAATAAAATTGATCAAGTCAGAGTCAATGGAAATGCTGATCTCAGAATTTATTCTTATTTTTTTGTATTGAAACTAAAATCAGACAACGTCTCACCAAGACATATTAAGCAAATAGTAACATGAAACGAGGGTTTAACCAACCAATAAAGTTGGATCCCATTGACTAATGAAGGAAATTAAAACCTATTTTCTCGCTCTTTGCCTTACATGAATATGAATGAAGAACACAACCGACCGTAAACCTAAAACATTTGGTAAATACCTAAGTACCATTTCGTTCGTCCAGATGTAGTGACAGTACTCTAAAACCAGAATATCAAACGAAACATACCTCTGACTTTCCAAGGAAGATTGTGCTCATGAAGATTCAATGTAAACGGAAGGCATTTCCAGCGATCCTCAAAAACCAAATGTTTCGATGAAGAAGCGAAACTTTCCAGATTGTTTTTTTTGTTTTCGTTTATAGACTAGTACATCTTTCGACAAAAAAGCTCTGTGTGAAACTTCATTTGTTGAAGGAGCCTTACTTCACTTTATCATTCGTCTTTTCTTATTTATAAACCATTTCAATACACATTTACATGCTCTTCATTGCATGATTGGATCATTGAAGCATACATTATGTAAATGTAATGTAGAGTGAAAGAATTCCTCCACAAATGAATCATGACACGATTCTGATTGTTTAGAATACTTAAAATGATTTAATCTAAGTTTAACGTGGTTAAAATGATCGCATGTAAGCATGGTGAAATTCATATTTACAACCTCTATTCTCTCTCTTTCTATCTTTTCCTGCTAGTCTAATCCATCTTTGCTAACAATATGTCTGTTAACAGTGATTACTGTACATGCTGAACGATTAGTCAATTACCTTAATACTCTAGAAATTTACTCAAACTAGAAAATCAATCGGTTAGCGGACGATGAGTTGAAACTACTTCAAACCAATATTCCGTATAGAAATATGTTTTCGGATATAAGACACTTTTATAAGTTTAACTGGTCAACCGTGTGAATGAAACCTGATGAAATTCGGAATAACAATACATGAGAGTTCATTGGTTTAAATTTTCCGTACTACTGTCGGGATAACTGTGTGAAATGCATACATACCTTCTAACTACTTTGAAACTTGCAAGTAGTCCAACGATATAACAAACATTTATATACATCACAATTCATTTTTGTATTGTTCGTTTGAATCTTCCCCTTTTTATATTCCTCTTTCTTCAGATTCGAAATCCTTTGTACTACTTATAATTGTTAAAGTAGTTTAAAGCGATAAATAAAATACTTTGACAGTGTTATCAGAACTACTGCAGACTTTAATACTAATGAGATCATGTACAGAAACTACAAAACGATAGCTTATCGAAATGTTCATCTAACTCAGGAACTGATTTGGTCTTGAGGAAACAGTTTTGATTTTGTTTGTGTCATGAAAATTTTCATCTCCTTGATAAATATACACCACACACTCTTTGTCTTACATGAATCCTTAACAGATTTACCATAAACTTATTGATTAATTTAACTGCTGTCATTTATGAACAATCATCAATGAAATGGAAACAGTTCATTTGTTCAGTTATAGCTTACTATAACAACAGAGTAGTATAAGTCAGAATTTGCACAAAGAAAGAACAAATATATTAGCAGAATAATATTGCGTTCATTGATGATGTGAGTTCAGCTTAGCTGCTTAAAAAATAAAGCCGGAAGTAATAATTATTAGGGAGAAACAAGTGTAAAAGTTCTATGAGACGAACGTTTAGAATTGAAAACCTGGAAGCACTGGATAACCTTCTCGTCCTAACACAAGACTCTTCAACAGCGAGTGTCCACAGTGTCTCACTCCGGACTAGAAACCAAGATCTTTTGTCTCACGCACGAACTATTCACCTGTAGACCAGTGACTCTACATTTAACGATATTCATGTCTAACTTCGATCTGCCTATGATGTTGCTCAACCCTCATCCATTGTCTTTAGTAGATAACTCTCATACTTGACACAGATGCGCACTTCTCAGTAGTCCTAGTAGTACTAGAGCGAGGAGGCCGTCCACTGCTTCCAGATTTCCGATGGCGGTCTAAATTTGATTGACTGGTGAATACACCTGTTGAAATACTACAATCTCTACAAGTCCCCATGCTGATAAATTAAAACTATTGAAATACAATTTGGTAAGTAATTTTTTTATGAATTACAATTGCTACAGATATCTTATGTTTGGATAATACGAATAGAAGAGACCATGTAATTTAGTGTATCCTTCCATTAGGAAGGAATCAGGTCGTTTTGTTTGTTTTCATGCTTAAATGTTTATTCTTTATTTGATGGATAAACCCAGTGAAATTTTCCTAGTCTGTATTGCCGTTATAACATTCGTTGGTACCTGGATTACTAATCACTGCTTCTAGTTTGTTATCGCTGATCATATTCCTCAAGATAATCGCACGTTACTATAGAGACAGGATTATTCCTTTTTAGGTTTTTCTACTTCTGTATGGAATGTAAATTAATATTAACAGTCCTGTCTTTGAAATGGACATGTGGATCAATAATGTTGGCGTGTTACTGTATGATGGACGTCCGTATTACAGTAACGTAGGAATGTTAAGATAGTTAACTATTTCTACGCATAATTTTCTTGTAATATCTTGTAATATAACTCCACGTTGTCTGCTTTCCAATGGATATATTATTACATAATGCCTTTGTATCGATGAATTGTCAATAAAGATTTGTATAACTGTGAGAAGCATTCGGAAATTGACTTTATAAATGAGCGATTTCTGATACAGTTCAATGAGGTTATGTAATACTATATTTTCACTGTGTATGAATAGGAGATTGAGTCATAAGCCTTGAAAACATAATGGACTTCATGAAATCATCTGTCTCTATCCGGTTTATTTAGTTCTGTGGTGAAGAACATTTGATTAGCCTGATAGTGTCTTAAGTCATCAGATCATATGAAGAATCTCCATATTGCAGTTACAATGGTTATATTTGTCGCTTGAAATAGAATCACTCATCTAACAATTTTCCGAATTATTGTATCGTTAAAATCTTGATCAAATATCACAATCATTGCATTGAATACTTCATTTGCGAATCTCCATCATTTGTCTATCACATTCTGTGTGATTCTTCCAGTTCAAAATTTCTTTCTTTTCTCCCCTCTATTCTCTTCAACTTGATCTTCTTATCCTTTTGCTGTCAGGTTCTCCAGGTACGATCGGTGTTACATACTACTTATGTCTTCAGATAAATGTGGTATACACCACCACGTCAATCAAACAACAAGAGAGAGATGATTTATTGAGGAAAGAATGAAAACTTATCAAGTAATCACATATAATAAAATCGATCATGGATAACCAAGCGAAAAGGAAGAGATCAAATTCAGAATGAATACGATTTGTGCAAACACACAAACACAGGGCTCGCACATCTCAGAATTATCACTTGCGAATGAGATATTTTTCGCTAGCCACCATGTGACCACTATTTCCCAACTTCATTGTACTTTTGATGATTTTGTCGAATTATCGAATACTCCTCATTGTTTTTAAGTGTGTATAAGCAAAGATGGAAAGTGGTTTGCAATGGAATCCATGATGAGAGTTTTGTCGTTTATTTTTAGCTAACACCATTGAGTGACATCCAGTTAAATAAACATTGACAAGTAATAGGTGTTGAATAGACGTTTCGTATTGTTGTGGAACTCTTAACGACTGAACAACTAAGACTTCAACAAGAGTCGATTTTATGATCATTAATTTTGTTTTCAGTGATTAATATTCTTAAATTCATTCACTTGGTGAAATTATAAATTTGTCTTTCATTGATACTGGTGATCATAGTCAGGATGATGGTTGCTCACTACTGACTAGTTGCTTACTTGGAGGAAATGACAGTCTAATGCTTCTAGGTTTTCAGTGGCTGTTCTTCATATATACGTTCTTTTTACTATTGATGAACTGTAGTGTGTCTTATGTTTATCTTATTATGGTCTTGACCATACTTGAAGATGAGGCCGAGATTCCCAAAGAAGCCATTTAAAAGAATAAGATTGATCAAGTCACAGTCAATGAAAATACTGAACTCAGAAATTCTTCTACTCTCTCCTTTCCTATCTTTTCCTGCTAGTCCAATCCATCTTTGCTAACAATATGTCTGTTAACATTGATTACTGTTAATGCTGAACGATCAATCACTTACCTCAGTATTAAACTTGATATTCTAAGCCTTCTGCTGTCAGGTTTTCAATTTCCGATCGGTGTTACATACTGCTTATGTCTTCAGACAAATGTAGTATACATCACAGCTGCATGATATTTTGTACCACATTCCTCGTTCCGCCCATTGCCGACATATTCTGAATAGAGAAATTTTGATAGCTATAAAACAATCTATATTTCGCTACGATTCAGGACTCAATTACATCTCTTCTTCACATGCCATTGTTCAGTCAGCATTTCAGTATTACGATGTATTATATGAAAATATACCAGTCAATCACAATTCAATCACACTTCGTTTGTTCAAACGTCAATCTCCTTGATGATGTATTATACATAGTTGTTTTTGTGTTTTACCAAATGGAAATTCACATTTTGATTTATGTCTGAAATAAATGAAAACTACTTAGACTGAGTGTTGTGATGTTTTGCTATTCACTCCTTTAAATGTCTGAATAAATCAGCAAAACGTTGAATAGTAGTTCTATTCTTGAAACATCGTACATTTATGAATTCATTGTGATATAGACTCACATTATTCCACCGAAATCACAATATTCTATGTGTGTTTCCTTACTTGAACAGTTCTGAAGTGAAATTAATCTGGTCGTAACTGCCTGCAGACTTAGGTATTGTAGAGTTTCACGAATTGATATGGAAGATTTATTAGAAGGTAAATAGTGGCATATGTGGTCAGGGTTCTTTCAAAAAAGACGATTCGATCTACCACATATTAGCAAATATTTTATGATAAATTGAAGATGAACATGAATTCGAGCCTCAGTCACTTCTCGTGGACATCTACTGCAATCAACCATCTGTTTGCGAAGTTATGAATAGAGAGTGCAGATACTTCATATATCAATCGGACAAATATTCCCTAGTTTCATGGTCGATAAATGTTGTAATTCAGTTATAAATTCCACGGTTAACCTCTTTTAAGACTGGCACCTTTAAGTCGCTAAATAATCACTGTTGATCGACTTGTATTATCCGTATTAATAGTTACCTAAGTAAGTATAGATACCTGTTGATCTAATCTGAACATGTTAATTTTTTTTAAGGACTTAAATTGACGTGATCGTTGTCATTACTGATTTCTTTACTACTTATACAAATATCAGTAGCTTCAAGCAGTGCATCAAAACACCATCTTATCAAGATGGTCATTTTGAGAAAACCCACACCTGACGTGATCAGTAGAGAAACCCGATATCAAGAATTCTATTTCAATGGGGACATAACAGGTGACAGTTTAACAGGTCGAATCAAAATATCTGTTGAGAGGACATTTCCCACCGTCATGTTGCATATCATCTCAGCGAAACCAGCACTTATACAACAAATCAAGGATAGGCTACCGATGAATTGCTCCTCAATGTGTGTATACAAATTCAAATGCTCCAGGTGACCTAGTTACATAGGCCGTACTCAGAACGCTTTATCCTTGTGTGCTCGTGAATGTGTTCTAGGATGGTTATGAAAATAATTCACTAGGTTGGTTAACAGCCATATTCTTTCTCATTTAATACATAGTGAACATCATATTCAATTCCATAAAGCTTTCTATTTATTGTGTCAAGTCCCAAATTATCTATCTGAAGGAGCTAGACTACGGTCACTCTACACAGCTGAAGTCATCTGGATCCACTCCTGAAAATCGAATTGAAGTATCCAGAAGAGGTACATCCAGCATCGATGTTTACCGTGGTTGACGACTGGATCACCAGACACCTGAACTGGATATTATGGACCTTTTGTCCAAATTCCTTTCGTGTTTATATCCTTCTCAATCCAACCATTCATCCTTCCTAATTCACATTCATTCCTGTTTATCGTAATTATCTTGAGTATACTCCTTTTATCACATATTATATCCACTAAAATTTAGGTTTATCAGTATTATTTTCATTATATTGATGAAAACTTAGCACCTTACTACAAATCATTCCGACCTTCATGAAGTGAACTTTCTGATTTACATATCATACCATCTTGAAGTATTTCTATAGAAACATATGAGAGTGTTCAACACTTCTCACATATTACATTGGTAAATTCATTCATGCCTGCCTTATTTTGGTTTTTGTAAAGTATCACAATAATTATGGACCTTTGACTGTAAAACCTGGTAATGAAATCAATTGTTCGCTCAAATATTGTTTGTGATTGAATATTGTGTGGGTATTTTTAAACTATTTGTTTCAAGCATATCAGTCAACCACCAATTTCTTTATTTTATCACGTCAATCTCTCCTAAATATACTTAGAATATAAAACACTGATTGCAAATTAACGTTCCAGAATGGATGTTTATGGAGACTGTAGTAATTTAACAGTTGGATTCATGGGTGGATCAAACTAGACCACCATGAAGAACCAGGAAGCACTGGATGGTCGTCTCATCCTATTGTGATACTCCTCATCCAGAATGTAGGATCGTGAGTGCACAGTGCCAGCGAGTTCCATTAAAGGACGGAGCTGGCAGTTCAGTGCTTCCAGGTTTTCATTGATGGTCTTACATTCATCGATTTATGATCTCAATCAAAAAGTTAACAATCCCCATAAACCCACAATGATATCCTTCACACCGACTAAGTTATTTACTATTCTAAAATAATTAGTCATTACGTAGATTCCAATATTCCTACTATTTCATTTTTTAAATTTTAAATTTTCGTTCTTCTTATTTTCCTCTTTATTTCTTTCAAAATCATCGACTGCGACCGTGAAGCTGAGTGACACTGGATGGGATCCGTTAGGTAGCATCAGTTACCACAAGATTACAGGTGCACCTTGCTGATTAACGCCAAATATCACGAAGCATAGGTTTCCCGTCGATTACCTTCAACCACCATCTTATAAGCTTAGAAATTTGTTAGACATAAACTTGAAACTGCATTTACTATGAATCAGTTTTGAATAAATATAACTAAGAGAAACATTATACCAAAGATGCATATGTGCATCCTATCCAGATTGCCATTGTCGAGGCACAAACTGGTGACTATCTGTATCCACTTAACTACTGAGTTCTGGTAGCTATTTGCTTGTGCGTTCGGGTGAAGTTTAGATTCATTTGGTGTTGTTTGCTTGTATCTCCCCATTGTTGTTTAGGAACGTAATTATCGAGAAGACTGATCAATTGCTGTCTTAGATAACGATGGGAAGATACAACAAAACAACATCGAGTGAATTTAAACTTGCGTAAAATTTAATTTCCATGTAAAACATTCAACTTGACCAGATAAATAAGAATCTTTTTAACACTAATATGAAATATTTACATCTCTCAGTTGACAGTTAGTGTCATTCAAGCTAAGGATTTAACAGCGATGGATATGTGTGGTACTTTTGATCCACATGTCAAAGCTACTTTATTATAGGATAAAACAAAAATGAAACAAAAGAACATCGGAAAACTTTATATCTTACATTTCATGAAACATTTTAGTTGTTCAGGTAAGTAATATGAACCAATTTAGTTTCATTGAACACAGATTGAAGATTCAGTTTACATATGATTTGAAATGTTGATCAAGTCAAATTCAGCTAATCCAAGCACTAAATTCAGTCTTGCAATTTATACACAGAAATAAGTCTTAAACTTCACGTTTTTCAAGTTGTCAAGGAGCTAATAGTAGAATACGGGAAATGAGTTTCTTCCAATTGCAGAATAGTTAGCTCGAAACAATTTTCTCCTAATACTGATGGATACACTGAGCTTCTTTCATCGAATGTCACACTACATCAACAATAACGGAATGATAGAAACTCTTGCAAATACTGTTTTATTTCGTTGTAAGAAAGAATCAAAGATTTGGATATGTCATATATTTGATGACTTCATTATACTCAATTGAGATAAACTCAGAAATACGTATCATTTGCACACACCGAAATCTCTGATAATATCAAATATGTGGAAAAGAAATGCTTTATTTATGAAAGAGATTAAAAATTCAAGTATACGAGAGGTTGACTAATCTGACCAAATATCAAGTAACAATGAGCAGTAAATCAAATGTTTCGAAACATGAAATGTTTGAAAGATGAGTTACACGTAAACCCAAACTCATTGCATCATTCTTAATACACAAAATATTGAAGTAATTCATCTCATATATGTCCTGTGTAAGAATATCTACTGGCACAAATTCATTGAAGGGTAGTGAGTAAAACGTCAAACTGTCATAAAATCAACAGGCTGAAACCATATCTTTCCTTATCATACGAAATATATTCTACAATTTACTGTCAGAATTCTATAACACTTTGGAATCAGCATTATTCAAAAGTCAGATTAATCATGTTATACCAGGTTTTGAGACTTGAAAGACCCAACTGTTAGTACATAAAAAACAATTTATGTAAACTTCAAGAGGTATAACAATGGTCAAGGTGGACAACTTCTTGATATACAAGTACATAAACGTTGGTAAGCAGTGAATATAAACAATAGATCATCAATTATATCAATGGGTGTCGTTTGTAATGAATAGAAAAAGGAGTTATAATGTACAAGAAAAAATATGGCCCGAAATAATCAATGGACACATGATCAACTATCTTCAGTGAAATGCTACCAGAAGAATTTCTCAGTTACCATTGTCTAAATGATTTTGCATACATTCAAGTTTGACTAGATACATTTAAACTGCTATATTATTCCTTGATTCATTCATGGATTGCCTATGCTGAAATTAGAACAAAAACTATTTTCAAAGGAAATTCTTTCAAGTGATATCTACTTCTCATTGCGTCATGTTTCAGCATCTAGTGGATTAAATGTTAATAATATTAGAAGCAAAAAAATTGGAAAAAGATGGATCTCGGTTGACTTTCAAGTAGTTTCCTAAGTGAAATGGTTGTTATAATTAGTATGTATGAATCTTTTCAAATCATATAGCACACAATTCTTATATTCAATACAACCATCATTAATCATTATCACAGAATCTGAATACGAATTTTATCAGTATTGTATAATATATTATCAGAACTAGGGTTTGTGGATATTGTAGTAATTTTTAGTAGTTCAATTCATGAGTCAATCCAAACTAGATCAGAGTTCAAAAACCTAGAAGCAATGAACGATCGTTTACTTATAGTATGTAACTCCTTGGAAATGAACATCCACAATCTCGAGCGCTGAACTCGACCGCAGAACCCTCGGTCCAGTGCGGGAGCGCCTAACATTTAGACTGCTTAACTGGTTTTCGACTGTGTTAATGCCTGACTTCAACCATCTCATGATATTGACCGACCTTCCATCATTGTTTTCAAAGAGTAGCTGTCTCTACAACAAACGCGGTTGAACTCCATTGGCCACAATTCGTTGTCGAATATCTCAAACCAATTCAAAACCACATTTTGATGAAAATCAAATTAGAGAAATTCTAAATTTACAACGTAAGTGATTATTTTTTTCTATTCAAATCATCAAGGTTTTCCTTTTACTACTGGCTGGCTTATGATAATTTCTGAATAAAAATATCAGCAGAAAGTGCTGTGAACACGACAGATTGCGAGACTGACACAACACTCCTTACTGTCTCTATGCATACAGAAACACAAAATGGTTTTGGAACCTTTGGTAAATTAGAATACTAAGAGTGCAACCAGTAAAACCTCTAACAGCGAATTTATATGTGGAAACTTGAACTTGGAAAATGTTTTCACGACTATCGATTCTCAAAAGAATCATAATTTATTCACTGAAGGCTAGCTGACCTTAGCAATCTATGAACGTAAATTGTAAATTATGTTTACATTGTGCTACATCATACCAATTTAGAACATTCAATGTTTTTGTGAGAGAATTATATGATGAAAACTAGATAACGAATAATGAGAGACTAATGTTTGCGGATCAGGATATTCGAACTAAATAATAGATGACCATTCACATAATTTGAGGCTGTTAAAAGATATCCAATATTCGTCTAAACCAATTCTTGAAATGTCAACAATCCTAATCAGTGTTCTTAGAAAATTTCATGAATAAACGGACAAGTTGACTGAAAATCGGTTTTCGCAAATGTTATATCTGGTACATATGAAGAATACACCTTAAAAATGAAGACGGAAAGTGTAAAATATGAATGAGGTTTTACTCTCAAAAGTTATTTCCTGTGTACAAAACATGATCTAATTGATCCATCTCAGTTTACCGTAATTTTCTGGGAACGTGCAAAATTTGGTAATGACATCAGTATCCTTTCAGAGTGTATCAGACTATCCATCGTTTTTCTAGAACTCTATGGACAATCACTGTTCAAGACTGATTGAACGAAGTGTGTTTCTTCCAGCTTCTAAAGAATTCAAGAAACCATACAACAATTGTTCAACCACCAAAATAGTTAACAATAGTAGCATTATCTAAAGGAGTCTATAGAAATTCCATACTGTATTTATAAACACACTTTCTGTTACGTTGGAGAACAATAGACTACCTTGTAGAGTTGTACGCGCGAAACCGAAGTTGCAAAACAACGATTTGTCTACAATAGCGTGGCTGACAATCGGGTGACCTAGACGCTTCGAAAGATCTAACAGTTCTCAACTTGTGAGATGTCTGGGGCGTTTAAACGCGTCCTTCAAGTATGAAATAAAAACGCTTCGATAGTACAAAGGACAGCTGATAGGTGTGTCTATATTTGACAACAGTTTATGAACAACCGAAACTGGAACCGAGAGCAAATCAATATGGAAACTGTTGCATTTAAACAAATGCATGAAACTGTGGATAACTGCTGCAGTGATTAAGGTATTGTAATTAAAATGATAAGTACAATAAACGTAATAAATATATGTGAACATTTCAGAATACTACACTACAACTTGCGTGACAACACAAGTGGAAACACTGTTGCAAATGCAATTGCTTACTGAATATAAATAAGTAGTACAAGACAATATACAAAAGAGAGTGGAATGGGAGCAGGTGGAACAATGTAACACAAACTTAACACCCAGGATATATAATTTGTGTCTGCCAATTTCCAAAGGCTAGACTTATATATATGTATATATATATATATATCAATATATATATATATATATGAATGAGTATTTGTATATTTCATTTTTGGTACATATCTTACGTTAACACAACCATCGCTCACCTAGATATGTGGGTTTGATTAAGTAGAAGTAAGCTGGAAACAAGTTAAGGCAACCAAATTAAGACTCCTCTGTTTTAATCTTGGTAATTTTATCTTGCATTTCCGAAATAGCATTTCAGCATAGGCCAATGTACATTTTCACTAAGTTTCATGCTGATTTTAAAATTACATAATTTGTTTAAGCTTTCTCTAAACATTTTCCCTATAATTTCCTCGATTCCCTCAGCTTCTGTTTTTAGTTCTCCTTATACATTGGTACTACAGTCCTTTAGGAGTGGCTTGCTAAGAAAACCACCCACTTCGGTTTAGGTACCTAGGCAGTATTCCAGCCCTCACATAATTCGAATGATTCATGTAGCACATATATATTCGGTACTTTCTTGTCCCAATATTGATGTGTTTAAATAATATTACATTAGTATTTGGTGATGATTGAATGGCGTATCCCAATATTGATTCTTGTTTATAACCTCACCAATCGTTTAAGCTTTAGACGGTATGTAACCACAGGTACATGATATGCCTATGGAATTGCTAGGCTTTAATACAATTTAAAATGTGATATTATCATTTCTATCGTTTATTTGTTTCTTTTGTTTTATTGGAAGCAAACCTAATTGTCGCTGTTGTTGACCATGATTAGTATACAGATCTGGAGCAGTAATGAAAGCTTAAAACAATGTGTACACTAAGAAAAGTGTTAATTTTGTTGTAATTAGCAATAAATGTGTGTAGAAGATGATTTTGATCATGATCCTATAGTGATTGATTATCTTGTTCAGTAAAACGATCACTATCACATTACTTCAACTGTTATAGCTAATTGATTTCAATCACCACATATAAGATCATGTCGTATACTACTATCGCATGTGTTATAACTTGTGAACCTGTGTATCATTGTATAACGCAACGATACCGCCAATCAGAGAGCAGTGACTTATCGTTCGGATCAATGACGAGTAAAACCCGTACGAGCAGCCTAGAGCCCTGATTGGTTGTGCTTTCTGTCTAGCCCAGCCTGTTGAGTCCAGAACACCAGTTTCAGCCTCTACAATATCAATCATTTATTTCAAACATACTGGGTTTAAATATCAACCAAACAGACCGCAGCGTACCATAAAATAGGAAACAACATTTGCACACGATTCAGCCAAATGTGCCTGTGAATAAAGGAGATGGTAAATGATAGACAGGGCATAACTCAACAATGGTAAATCGTATAATAATAGTTCATAGGTCAAAATAAAACTCATAATAACAGAGATATGAATATGAACAGCTTAGTTACATAACGATTACACGATACAAATATACTCATAGTATTGGCCCATAAATGGATCCCCAAAAGTTACTATTCATTATTCTTACCGGGATGTAACAGCAAGTCATTAAACTGAGTGAGTACGTTTCAATTTAGTCAACTGAATTCTCCATCGATACGTGATTTGTATAGTTTTTTCATCATTAAGTCATATTTATGATAGAAAATTCGGTAATAAGAATAGTGCAACAAAAATCAATGAGCTCTGAGTTAAATGCATTGTTGCGGTTAGGACAATATACAGTGCATAGCAAAAGAAAAACAGATTGTAAATTTGTATTGGAACTCATGTTATCCATCTGTGATTTAAGGTGCGATTGTATAATCTTGTTCTAGTTCTGTTCTATCAGCATAGATTGCCTATATTCGAACCGATCACTTTCAGTTAGTTAATGCCATGACCACCGTTTTTGAGGGGTAAATCGTTGATAGCAAAATAACGGACGAGATCAATAACTAAAGTCAATTAATTCATATCAAAACTAGCACTTAACCACTTACTCAGCCAGAATAAAATGATGGTAGATTTTTAAACTTAAAAACGTGGTGTAACTATCTCACTCGAAATTGTTGTACTCTAGAGATCAAGGCAAATCATTAGAACTCTATGTGCTACCACAAGGATCCAAATACCAGTGGATACACGAGATCTAAATGTCATGGGTTCAGTCTTATTTTTAATAATGTGTCAATTGATTTTATTAGATCTTGAACTAGAAAGAGAACCCTATCTACTATATCTTGATTTAAGATGATTCATTACTGCTACATATACCCTTACGAAATTGATTAATGCATAAAATGTATGCCAATTATCGTGCAAATGGAAAGCGAGTAATAGTTCAGGGAAACATTATTACAGATTGTCTGAATATTTCAATGGAATACAGTTAACAAACAGTAACTAGTTGATTTCAACCATTTCAGATGATGATAGCACGATATTAAAAATCAATAGAGATAGGATCAACAAAAGTTCATATCAGTGTTGACTAGTATCATACTTATCAAGAAAGAAAATACCGGTTTATTCAATAATCCGTTAAAATGAATCGATTGGCGTGGCAGCCAATCTTCATTGATTGTGACAGTTTAAAAAGGTAATAGTTATACTTAGGTGCAGCCCACAGAAATATGAAATACTGGTTATCATAGGGGAGGTTAGCCAAACGATATAGTTAAGTAAACCTTAAAACAATTCTGACACATCAAATTAGTGACATGTGATGTTACTCATATTGGTGGGTGCAAATTTATTGATTGAAATCCATACGATATTCGTAATGTAAGTGATATAAATCAATAACTTATTAAATAAGAGTATGAAAAATGGTTAATGTTGTAAACTGGATTACGATCTAGGATTAAGAGTAATGGTTAGTAGTTGAAAAGGACAAGAATTGTGAATACCTGGATGATGACTTGATGGTGGTTAGCCTCTTTTGGTGAAGTTTCGTTCTTTGAGCTGAATGATTCACTTGGGAAGTTTTCATCGTTATTCTGAACAAATTTATTCAAACAAAATCCAGGTGGAAATTAGATATTCGATTTTCTCCATATATTGCTGAAGACTTGTCCTGTCGACCTTGATCCTAATTAGCTAATGTGCATCGTAAGGGTATTGCTTCAATATTGCCTTTTAATTACTTTTAAAACAGAACGATTATTCGGAAAGTTGAAACTCTCGGAACTATTATTCGATTGAGTGTTATTTGTACTTTTGTTGTGTAAGTAATTGATAACGTTATCAGAGAAATTCTGTCTTCTCATTGTTGTAGACTCTCAGTGAATCTATTGACTATTGTTATACGTTATACCATCTATTTATTGCTAGCTAGTTATGTTCCGTTAGTTGCATCTTCTAACACTTATATAATGATCATATTGAAAATGAGTTTTCTTATTTGATGTTCTATGCGATCAGACATTTCAACTATATTATTGTATGAATCATGAGTCATGATCGAGTTAGGCACAATAGGAGGTTAATTTGACATTTATAGTCAACTACTAATGGACTACTATGTAGAAAGGAACCTGATAACTGATTATCGTTCAGGCCTTGATTACTGTTCTTTGGTCAGTGTGTAAATTATCATTTTTAATCTCCAGTTATAGCAAGTCAGCATTTATCAAAACGTAACATTTAAATTTTTTTATGCATTTTGAAAGTGACTAGCAGTGGTGAAGTGATTTCCGACTAACTAATTGCAGTCCTTAATATAAACAACGGAAAAGTAAAAATCTTTGAATACATATTTGAAGAAGAAGCCAAAAACCATGGAATTTCGGAGGATACGTAACACAAGATTTTTAGAAAGATAATGACTATCCTTTGTTAAGCATTGTGACTACGACACCGCCGAGCCCGCTGACTGGTATGTAGTTCGAGGGAAGTTGTGTTGGTCCTGCATTATGTGTTGTAGCGGCGATTGCATCCTTCCAATTAGTAGGTAACATACCAAGGTGAAGTGACATATGGAATATTGCAGTGTGTTGGCTTGCAATATATTGTGAAATCTGTCCCAGGATTTTGAGTTGCATTTCATCAAGTCCTATTGACTTCTCGATGTCTTACGTGCCAACAACCATTAGGTACATTGTGTTTATCAATGTCCACGTCAGGCATTCGGCTTTTGGAATTTGTATTTTGCTCTAGTTATTCGTCTGGATGAGAATCTTGAGTGGAAAATGCACCGAAATAGCTTTCTGTACTTACTGCTTCTTCATGATCATCCTCTGTTATTTCAAACCCACTGCCTTCCGTAATTAGGTTGAGTATCGAATTCTGCATCTTTTATGTTTCAGTAAACTTCCGTTATCGCATCTGATCCAAGGATAGCCGTGCACCTTCTTCCTTGAGACTGCACAGGGTATATACGTTTGACTTACCCGATTGCATTACTGCCACAAATGAGGCCATATCTCTTCTTCTGATGTCTCTGAGACATACATCAAGGTTACAGACGATGCTGTAGATTTCATAACCTATATGTCTGCCTTTCATGTGTTAGGACTAGCCGACGAAACTATTCTTTAAATAAACTCATGTGAAATAAAATCGTGATTGATTACAGTGTTCATTCAAAGTTTAACCAAAGCTTAACCTTCCATGAATTGACAGGCAAAATATTTGTTTTCACTTTATTTTCTCTTCAGAAAGGAGCAATCATCTGTCAGATGAAAATTTCATTCATCTTTATTCCTTGTGTGTAGATTAATTTTATTCATATGAATACATCATTAGAAAGCCAGGATCCTTATTATAATTATGATTCATATCATGCTTAAGACACAATAAAGAATGTCAAGTAATTTGATTATTTATATAGAATACGGTGATAAACAATAAGAAAGCATAATGATTGGTATCTCTACAAACAACAACTAAGGTCAACAGACAGATCACACTCTCAGATCATGTACACTACTATTATCACCATCATTACTGTAGACTTTAGAAAAGTATATTTTATGTCAAAAAACATATGGATTAGAAGTACTCAATTAGTAGATGTGATGATTCTATGTAATATTCAAACACATAACCACCATTGAATGATTAGGTTGCAGTCCTCAATGTAAACAAATTTGAGAGGATGAATATTGCACATGTTATGTTTAGGTCAAACAAACACGGTTCATTGAGGATAATATGCTCCTATTGGAAAATGTCATTATCTAAATCACTCAAACTATACTTTATCGTTATGAAGCACAATATTTTGTGAAGCAAATTAGAGATGTAAATGATATGTAGAGAAGGGGTATTTTGTGCAGATTTTAGAAATTTCACTGATTGAAATCATGAGTCAATTGAAGTTAGGCCACCATGCAAAACTTGGAAGCACTGGGCGGGATCGTGGATATGCACTGCTTAGCAGTCCCACAATAGGACGAAACGGCCGTCCTGTGCTTTCAGGTTTTCCATGGTGGTCTAACATCAATCGGTTCATGATCGCAATAAAGAAAATTAGAGAAAACAAAACACAAACACGTAGTAAATTATCCCATTCTATCTAAACTTTGATTTCGATGTCCTAATTTGAATCATTCTTCGGAACTGTGAGATTTTTGTTCAACTTGATATCTTGCTTTCAGATCACTGTCATTAATTGATTTTGGTCCGTATCTACTCAACGGTAGCTTTTGTTGGACTATATACAGTTCATATTCAGTTGACTCTTCAAAGCATATTCGCCCGTCTGTTGAAAGTGAAGAATATCATAAATTGTTTTACATGCACAGAGCTCCCAAATTTACAAGTTCCATCCTAACTCATTCCACTGCATTTACATTGAGTTCCACTTCATTTTATTTGACTTTATTCGATAATTTTGTAAAGCATCTTTTCTTTCTCTCCAGACACTACTACCAGTCCTTCTTTTCAGATTGTTCACAGTAATGCTGTTAATGTTTTGTTGTAAAGTAATCTTTGTTTACAATGCTCTGTTTATTTCTTATCCCTTCCTGTTTGTACCGGATTATCAACATGTTAACACAGAACATAACTGTATTCTATCAGAGTGATTTTATATACCTTTATTATAATTTTCATTAACCAACTGTTTTGTGCATAAAATAAATTGATCGTAATGTTACTGAACAGTTGTAGACAATTAAGCGATATAATATTGGAATAAATTTCGCAAACACACTGTCCAACTGTGACTCTATGTTGAGTATTCAACGTCATTTTCATGTTGACATTTCAAATTATATGACTCGTTTTAATGGTCACAAAGTAGGCAACTCAGAAATCATTGAGACGCAATATTTCTCCACATGAGTTTAACATGAAGTTGGTTATATTTAGTTTACCAACTTATTAGCACAAATTATTTCATCAGCAATTATGAACTATGGAGGCAGTAAATAAAATTTGTTTTTCTGAAGACGTCATGTTATGATATTTTAGACATTTAGTCGATTGAGACCAAACTCACTTTTCTGTGACAGCAACTTGACGTAATTAACTGAGATTTCAATGTTAAGCATAAACACGGTCTTATTTGAAACTGCTCAAGATTATAGTAGTCGTGTTTCAGTGCCTGCAATGAGTTGTTAAGATGTGAAGAAAAATTCTGTGTTCGAATCCTATGAAAGCACATCTGAGGATTCCCATTCTAGGACGAAACTGTTGTACAATGCTTTCGAATTTTTGTTGATGGTTTAAAATTCATCGATTTGTGATCTCAATCAAAATTTCAATCATCTTCCCAACAATATGGTGATCATTGTTAAGCGTTTGGATCATATTTTATTTTACTGGTTATTTTGTTCTCTTATGACATTCAGATAGATAATTATGGTTTCTCAATGGAACTTTCAAGGTAAAAACAATCTAGATGAACGGATAAAGGACACAATATGGAAAGAGGACAACTTTCACATTCTGAACAATGTTGTGCATAAAATGTTAGCTCTCTTCGATTAACCCTCACATTAGAGAATCAATATTTCCATGTTTGAATTATAGTAACTCAAATAGATAAAAATAAATAGTTCTGATGAAATTCTCTTAAGTTTTCTACAGTTATATTATCTAGCTAATTCATTTGAAATCTGGACAGACGTAAGACAACACACATAGTTGAAAAATGATAACAATGTGACTTGTAATAGTTCTACACATGGAATGAAATGGTCAGGTTATTGATTAACAATGAATGCGGATTAAATAGAGTGAGAGACAGTAATGTAATTATAAGTGAGAAGTTATCTTATGTTATGTTATTAGAATGGGTTTTGTGGAGATTTTTAGAAAGTTCACTGGCTGAAATCATGAGTCAATTGAAGCTAGACCACCATGGAAAACCTGCAAGCGCTGGACGGGATCGTGGATGCGCACTGCTGAGGAGTCCCATACTAGGACGAAACAGCCGTCCAATGCTTCCAGGTTTTCCATGGTGGTCTAGATTCAATTGACTCATGATTTCAACCAGTTATGTTTTGTGATAAATAATAACATGAATGACGTACATATTGTTAAATACGGGGTGAATGATGATTAAAATTTCCCAATACGTTTCATGTTTTTCAATGGTAATTATAATGATAATGTTCATGAATGATTTTAAGCTATGAAAATTCAAAGAAGAGGATTGTATGAACATAAATCGAACTATGTCACTATATCACACCCGATGATCATTAAGTGATCCACAAATTGATCAAGGTAAATGATCAGAACATATTTCTTCCGGATGCAGATCTCTGGCATTTTGATCCAAACAGTTCTTATTTCAACCGTCTACAATATTCTTAATCTCACGGATTTATGCAGATTTCTGTTAACAAGATACATAACTGTAAATTCAGCACCACATCGTCGTTATTACAACACTAAAGTGTTTTTGATTGAGATCGTGAACCGATTGATGTTAGACCACCATGAGCTGGAGATGGGAGTAGATACGTTTCTACTGCAATATAGAAATGCTAAACATTCTGTGACGAAAAAGACTTCATCAAAGCTATTAAGACGGTGAATTCTTCGGTCGAATATGAGGTGGTTGGAGTCTGCAGAAGTTACATATTACGGCGAAAATGATCTTCCATTAGCCACAGGGTTTGTGCTGAAGAATGTAGAAAAATTTATGGTGCGAATTCTAGATATCAATGGTTTAATACACACAACCAACATGTTGATCAAATATAATTGCAATAACCAGGTGAGTCTGCTCCAATTACGGTTGTTAATTCTGATAATAATGAGTACATTCTAGATAATACAGAGTCTTTATCCAATACAATGTCGAACAGGTACAGGATGGACTTAAGAAGAAGACGTACAATCGATTACAGACAGTTAGACTCCAACTTAAGCTGTGCCGGATATGGTGTTTGAATGAACTCACGATCCCCTTGTACTTGTTGAATGATTGATTTCGAATTCCATATACAGTACATTCCTTGGTGCTCATCTAGTACTTCTTGATCCGACTACGTTATTTCTGGGATTCCTAGTTTATACTATAATTCAAATACTCCTAATCAATTCACTGGCAAAAGTATCCCTATATGATTCTTCATATTGATTAAGTCTTATTAATTCAACAATAAATCTTATGATGCGGTTCATGTCGTAATTGATCATAAGAAGCTTGTATACAAAGAATAATATAGCTGAATGAATTAGAAAGATTCATTACAATGTAGGATCCAAACCACGTTTGGACTGATGGACAGCTGCCTGGATAAGTTGGATACGCGCCCTCGCCCGTTTGAAACCAAAACAAGGTAATTGGGTAAGATAGCAGTTCTATAATTTATCATAAATTTAAGTATACATTATTACCTAAACAAATATAACCACACAGCTATCCAACCAATAATTGTTTAATTGATCAAATCTAAACTACAATAAATAAGAAAGTTGATAAAGAATGCAAGAAAATTACCAATCACCACAAATAACTGTTATTCTATCCTGTCTGGATAGATCACGTACAGATTCGTTCAAAAGGTAATAATTGGTCGCTCTGTAACACAGAGTGTTTTCAATTCTGGAAGAGTGCCTCAATTCACAACTAAAAATGCACAATTCCAGTCAACACAGGTCAAGCAATCAAAAGTAAGAACCAACCAAAATGGCTGCCGCTCAGACTTAGTATAAAGTAAAACAACATAAGTGCAGTTCGGGAAGAAACATGGGGAATTAGTGAAGGTGTAGTAAAAACAAAAACTATAATAAAATACAAAGATTAACAATTCAAATGTAGTCCAAAAGTTAACAATATACAACTAAGAAGATCAATAGGAACAAAGTGCAAGTATATACATGGAGGGATTTTCACAAACACACAAGGCATTTAAAATGGATCTTACAACAATGACGATGGACTTCTTCACTGATTGATTTTAACTTAGAGAATCACTACCAAAAACAGCATTTAACATCGGATTGATAGTTTAACCAATATAATATTAGTAGTTTGAGTTGATATAGAAGATATGGAAAAGTATGTAAACTTGGGTTGTTTAGGTGATATGTATTTGAATGTGAAGACCATAGGAGAATGAGCGATTGAACGTGACTCTTCTATACACAGAATTCGGTTTTGTAATGATGAGTTGCTATAGATTTGGCTGTTCTTTTTATATTGAATAAGATTTTGAACGATGATTTACGTAGCGGGTGTTGTGTCTTGTGACATGTTTATTATCAAGTGATAAGGTCACTCATCAGAATACGACTTATACAATTTTAGTACTGTGCAAAACCAGTGACGTGTTGACTGGTACAAACTGCCTAGAGTTCTTATTGATCTTCCTCGTCTAGCCCTGCCTGTTGTTGAGACAAGAATATAGCTACTATCGTATGAATCATATATTTCAGACATACTCCATCTATATACAAGCAAATCAGACCATATCATACCATAAAATAATAAATAACAATAATATACGATCAGACCAAAATGTGGCTGTGATTGTAAGAGACTGTAATTAATAAATTGGATATAACGTAAGAATAATGAATCGTATAATAATGGTCAATAAATCAAATGAAAGCTAATAATGAGGGAAATATGAATATACATATAATATAGTCACCTAATAGTTATACAATAAGGATATATACAATAACAATCCATAAATAGATTCTAGCGGTTATCATTCACATATTCTTCGTCCGGATACAACAACGGAGATGTGAATTTAAGTTGGCTATGTATTCAGGAATTAAGCTGCTGGCTGATTTGCACTACTCGTAAGATTTATCGAGGATTTGGACAACGAACCACTGTTGTCTATGTAATGAGTGAAACAAATTGCTATTATCTTATTAGTTGATTGAACCTCCTATGCAGTTATCATTCCTAATCATATCTCTTATGGTTTTATTCGGTAATCTGATATTCATTTATCATCTTATTTCTTGATATATGTTCAGAGATTCTCTTGGATGTAAACTTCTCTATTTTTCCATAGTAATTACTGAAAGAACAGATAGACATGTTAAAGTAATTGTGAACTTATTGTTTAAGACATTTCAGATGATCAATTTGTCAAGGAGAAATGTTGGTACTTATTCCATGTTAATTTCTTGTGCTTTATATACTCAAAACAATGAACAATTTCAGTGAACCGAATTGTGCGCTATTAAGCTTGATGGATTCAAGTTCTCCTCACATTATCCGTTCCATTATTGTATACATAACAACATAATCTAATCGATATCATCCTAATAACTTCATTTATTGATTTCATAATCAGCATCGATTTCATCAGTTTGGTCAGCCGATAAAGAATATTCAACTTTATACAGGATGATTGTAATTTGTTATGTAATAAACATTGTCATTGAATTTATTCTTACAACATCTGAATAGGTCGAGTATATAAAACGGATTTGTTGACGAGACTATAATTGATAAACGAACCAATCAGATATAAAATGACGAGTCACGAATTTTGACCCGAAATTCATCTATCTATTTGGCTAAATAGCGTTTTGGTATTATAGATGATCATGATGTCATTTCGTGATGAATACGCTAAATCTAATTCTTAATGTTAACCATCAATTATAAGTCATAATTCTAGTTCGTCGCCTTGGTTTATGAACGATATTTGGATCTAGTTAGTAGGTGGGTATTCTCAAGGTGACCCTAGCGTCGCTCAAAGGTCGTCCATAAACTAGAGTCTCACCGAATTTCTTTATTAAACAACAGCAAGAACATGTCTAGCTCAAGAATCTCCATTTCTCCTGTCAAAAAATCTTAATTTTTAATGTGATTAAAGCTTTCTGATGATGATTCGAAGTAAGCTTACCTAACAATAGATAATTCCCATTTCCCCACACCTTTTAGGTGGTTGAATCAAATTGTTCTTCTGAATGCTGTATAGCAGTTGGTGTACAATTTGTTCGTATTTAATTTGGTTAAGCCTTTTTGTTAACTTAAGTAACGGACAGAGTCATTCGTTCAATTACAACCTATCTATACTATTGTACGTTTACTATTGTTGCACATGTATGAATATGTACGCTTGAGCATTGCTAACTGCCTACACATATATTCATTCTGCTAACTTTGATGTCATTTAGTTGATTCGATGATCATTTATTTCCCTTTGCATATATATGTACATTTTAATCCCGTTCACTTGACTCGCACGCTTACTAGCTTGATTGTTTTTCGTATCTGTGACTTCAGTGATATGCACGTGGTGCAATAATAAACGCGATCAACATTCCTACATTTTCACCTCATTTCCTTCTAAAACTCATTGTTAGATCAGCCAAAAATGAGTAAACGTTTTTCAATTTCACACTAACGGTCTCTTAAAATTATCATTATGGAATATGTTTACATGTTTTGGTGTATTCATTATAAGGTTAATTTTTACAAACTTCATCGCATTATCCACTTAGTTGCTGAATCCTGATAGCCACCTGAGATGCAGGCACATCCAGCTGACGAGTCTCAAATAAGACAAAACGCGTCCTGGATTCCACTGCTAGTCACTATCCATTTTTGCTTAGAAAGTTGGTTATATTATGCATCAAAATTTTCAAGATTTTTGATTAATTACTTATTGAAAAGCTTTCACTAGCTTTATCCAGCATATTTGTGAATGAACGTTTACGAAATGCTTGAGAAAAGCACATAATTATGCGACTTTACTATTGAACTGGATTGATCAGCTTTGTAAACTATTACTCGAAATGTTCACGTGACCTTTGAGAACTAGATCTTTCAATCGGATTAATTCGTTTTTATTCTTCAATTTAACGGTTTCCTGTATTGTTTAGTTTGTTAGAAACCTTCAGTAGTATGATTTTCTCTTACGATTTCATGAAGTCATTATTCAATGAAGATAATCACATACTATTTTTTGAGGTAAATATAAATAAAACAATAAAGTTCAAAGAAATACATAAGGATTTTAATCAAATATCCATAATGATCATCATGAATTGGACAGCCTTTGTTGTATACTTGACATCGGAGGGATCTTCTTGCATGAAGAGATTAGTTTCGGTAACCAATGACCCAGGTGACACACTATGTATTAAGACCATCTAGATAATATTCTTCAGGACATAAGAATATTATAAGTGTCTGTAATCGATTGCACGTCTTCTTCCTAAGTTCATCATGTGTCTGTCCGACATTGTATTCGATGTAGACTCTGTATTATCTAGACTGCACTCATTAGTATTAGAATTAACAACCGAAATCGGAACAGACTCACCTGCTTCCTCGGATTGTGTAATCAGTATGGCGGTTGTGTACTGAAACCGCTGCTACCTAGAATTTAAAGCACAAATTTCCCAACACTATCCTCTCCCACGAAATAATGCTGGATCTTTATATCCCCAAGTTATGAATGATGTGCCTTTATTTAAAACATATTTCTCACATTGACTAGAGTGATTAGGATAAACAGATGTTGATATGAAATCGTCCGAATTGTAATCAAAATCGAGCTCATTTGGTACTTATGCTTTGCATTGAACAAGTTTCCCACAAGAAACAAATGCATTATGAGGACAAATACTGCTTGATATGACATCAAGATTTGATTATTCTGAAATAGTCTCCTCAAATTTATTAGGAATGTTATTGCAGAGCAAAGAATCGTTAGAAAAATCGGCATCTACCAAAACTACATCAGGTTTTCGATCATCACTAGGTTCATTCAACAATTTTTTCCTCAAATTTGCAAGGAATTTCGTCAGAAATAAGTGAATCATTAGGAGAAACAATATCTGGTACAGAAACATGAGAAATCTGATAAGTTGATTGATTAGAAACTGTTGTCTCGCAAAGATTCTGAGTTTCACTTAATTCTGAACTGCTATATGACTCTACATTGTCTTTTGAAATTGTTGATAAAGATAAATGATCATTATAAGTACTCAACTTAATGGAATTAGAATTACAACACTTAATATTAGTTGCAGTAAAATGAACAGTAGTATTACAAAATGACTGAGTATGTCAAATATCACCACATTTAAAGCACTCAGAATTACGAAATTTACGTGAATTAAAAGAGTGGAACCTGCTACAGAACAAGCCTTGACCAGATTTGTGCCTATATACGTGAACAGCATCGCAACTTCTCAATGAATTATCTGCATAACCTTGAGTATGAACTGGGTTGTGATGACGCAATGCAGTGGAATTTTTCATATTCACATGAATCATTTTACGAAATATTCCTATTTTACCTCATTCAAAATTTGTATACTTGACATAGTCTAGCAGTAGATCGTTCAGAGTTCTATAAGAAAGCGAAATGGGCTTTTCCGGTAAAGCCAGGCTTTTTAATAAGCCATATGTGAAGAAATGTACTTCAATGTTAACATCCTCATCATCTTCCTTGGTCATAGCACAGATTTAGAACCTTTCAAAGTAATCCTCAAAAGCATCAACATCGGAATGTATGTCCGACCGTACCATCACAGGCTCAACGGCGACGTCAATGTGATATATAGGAGTATTTCAATTATAGTAGAAACTAAGAATTTCAGAAATAACGTAATCGGATCAAGAAGTACTAGATAAACGCAAGCGAATTTATTGTATTTAAAATTCGAATTCACGCATCCAACATGTACAAAAGTATCATTATTTCATTCAGTCACCACGATGCGCACTGCTGAAGAGTCTCACAGTAGGACGGAACGACCGTCCACTGCTTCATGGTTTTCCACTCTGTTCTAACTTCAATTGGCTCATGATGTCAACTTTTTAAATAAATAAAAGTGTGAGCTCAAAGTTGAATCATCAATGAGCATGTCAAATTTAAGAATCAACAAATACATAATTGTATTGCTAAAACCTCATTGAATTCAGTCAAAAATAACGATGCATGTGAAATAAACAGAATGAATAAAGAGGCGATTCAAATTACTTGTCAACTTGATCACCGGTAGCAATAAAAGACAACTTTATAATACCACCAATTGAATGAATTAAAGAATATTAATCACTGAAAATGAAATTAATGATCATAAAATCGACTCTTGTTGAAGTCTTAGTTGTTCAGTCGTTAAGAGTTCCACACCACTATGAAACATCTATTCAACACCTAATACTTGTCAATGTTTATTTAACTGAATGTCACTTAATGATGTTAGCTAATAATATACTTCATTCAAATATAGAACTTGATTATGATATTCAAGTGTTTGCGAAAAACACGTTCTGTCTTTGAACAATTCGATACTCCCATTGCTATTCAATTTCCACTGGGAAATCCATTTCTCATTACCAAATCCCGTATCTCCAGTTACAGTCGTTTGTAAAGATCACAGAAACCATTTCATTAGTAAAATTGTTTCATAAATAAATCACTAACTAACCACATATAACAATATCAACTGCATTGAATAAGAAAAGAATCGCAAGAGACACCGTCTAATGAATTTCAGTGTAACTATCTCATTCTCATCCATTGAAACTGTTTCTTCTCTACTTCTATGAAGCGCACCGATGATCTCTTCTCTCAAATATTTTGCTTATCTTGCTTCATTCTATACTTCATCTCCTTTTCCTAACCCACTATGATCTATTTGTGAAGCAAGGGAATTACAAATTGATCATTTCAATATTCTAAATTCCAGATTGTGAATAGCACTGTGTTCAAGCGTGAGAGTCAACATCAATATGTTGATTTAATGGTTGAATTCATGAGTCGGTATCGCTGGACCATCATGTAAAAAGCTGGAAGAACTGAAACTACCGTTTCGTCTTATCATAGGACTCCCAAAGAAGCGCGCATCCACGATCTCGCCCTTAAGATTCGAACCAAGGAACTTCGGTCTCCCGTGCAGAAGCTTAACCTGTAGACCAATGTGTCGGCCGGAATTCAACGGTGTTTATGTCTAACATCAACGAATGCACGATGTTGCGCGCTCGTCGCCATTGTCTTCAGTGAGTAACTGCATCACAACAAACACGATGAAAATCCATTGGTCACGGATTCTCACAAGAACTCCATAAAATCCATCCTGATGCCAGTCACTAGTGAGCACATGATGAGGAGTACTGTACTAGGAAGAGACGATCGTCCAGTACTTAAAGGTTTTGCATGGTGGGCTAGCTTTGATCGACTCATGACGTGAAAAACAGAGGAATTGATGGTTGACTGATATCCTTTAAACTAACAATTTGAGGATAATCATAGAATATGCAAACACAAAGAATATTTGAGCGAACAAATGATTTAATCATCAGCCTCTACAGTTAAAGGTCTATAATGTGTGTCCCATTTTATAAAGACCGAAATAATGCAGCCATGAATGAATTTACCAATGTTATATGTGAGAAATGTTGAACACTGTCGTCTGTTTCTTTAGAAATACTTCAAGATGGTGTGATTCGTAAATCAGAAGGGTCAGTTAATGAAGGTCGGAATGATTTGTAGTAAGGTGCCAAGTTTTCATTAATAAAATAATAATAATAGTAGTGGTAATAATACTAACGTTGTTTGAATTCAGTTTGTAATTAATGGGGTAAAATCAAAGTCATTACTATAAAAAAGAAACAACGTGAACTATGAAAGATGAATGTGTGGAATTTTAGAGTTCAGAAAATTCCCAAAATGCCTGTTGATGGAGTTGATTACCCTGAGCTTGACTGGAGAAATCAAGCACTCGGCATATACAGCATAGAAGAAACCATCTTTATGGAGAAACCAATCAATAAATCATCTTAGGGAATATAATTTCATCAACATCAACCGTCTCAGTAGGAAATCTTCCCTCTATAATCTCAACATTTGATCACAGTTTGCAATGTTGAATATCATCTTATCAAGTGAATTGCAATGTGATCGTTACAAATCAATTAACTGGAAGGACAGCTTTATGATAAACAACATAATGAATGTTACATTGAAATTTGAACTCAGATATCACCACTTGTTGAAATACAGTTCATTTTGGGTTCAACTTAGAATTTGTTCTGAATCTGAAATTGAACACGACACCTCAACAGTACAGTTGAGTTATTCTGAACATTCGTCTGAATTGAACGATGTATAAGAAGATAGTGTTTTGATGCTTTTTTTGAAGCTACTGATATGTGTATAAGTAGGAAAGAAGTCAGTAATGACAATAACAGCGTCAATTTAAGCCCTTAACAGTTAAGATTAGGTCAACAGGTATTTATACTTACTTACGTAGCTAATAATACGGAAAATGAAAGTCAATCGACAGTAATTATTTAGCGACATATAGGTGGCAGTCTTAAAAGAATTTAGTCGTGGGATTAATAGCTGAATCTACATCACATTAGCTGTATTATACTAATTTCTTTTGAATGATACACGAATCGAACTACTATTCAACATATTGTTGATTTAGTCAGACACAGTATCCAGTCTGTATAGATTGCATTTAATCAAAAGATAAACCAAACTAAGTGAATAACACGATGGCGATTGAAGCAAGCGGTATTGTTATTGAGTCTCGGATTAAACATCATTTATGGAATGCAGGTGTACCAGCTAACGACTCGTAAATAGGACTAAACGTACATCACGGATTCCTTTGCAAGCTAAGAACGTGTTGTTATCAGAATTCGAAATCAGGTAGTCATCCAGCACAATACAATCATTAGTTCATACAAACACAATACTGTGTACATGGTCGTAGTCATAGTAATAAGAGGTCACAAATTCACAACTATGAAAATGGTTGCACACACTTGGTGGAAATGAAATGTTCCAACGCAAAAATGTATTTGGTTCGGTCGATCTAATGAAATTCCTTTATTCATACTCATTAGATTTAAATAGTGTATGCCTCGTTAATCAAATCATACAATTAAGAGTATGTAAATGGTGTATAAATAAGAAAAACAGAATCATGAAATGAATCCAAGCCAAACTATGGAATAATCAAGTAGACTTAATGAATGAAATCATGCATAACGATCTGATGAGTTCTGCAAAATAACCAACACACATTCATGTTTAATTTAAGTAGTTTTTGCAGTAGATTTCTGTAGATTATTTTAACAAGTTCGAATTATACTATTTTTTGATGATTGAGTAGTAAGCGAAGCTATGCTCAACTCATTCTTTCGTGATGATCGAATAACCTAGATCAAGTTTCGATATGGCCATTAGTGTAAGTGGTTGAGTTGTTAGTTGGTTGGACTTAGTAAATAGTAAAACAATCTTGACCCAAGTTTCATACTGGCTAGTACTTATCATCGGGACCCACTTGTCATCTTCGGGAGGACTGGTGCTCTCAATAACAACCAGCTACATCATTTCGTACTTTACTGTTGAGATGTTCGCGTCATGATTGACCCGATATTTAAAAATGATCGATTAACGGTTAACGTTTAACATCAAGTTCGTCTAGTCATTCAATTATTGACTGAATTCTGTTGACTCCTATTATACGATTTACTATTCTTTATTTATTCTCCCTACTATGGGTTACTATCTCCCTATACTCACTTGACCTGTATAATAATTATTTTATATTACATGATGTGATGTGGTCTAGTCTGGTTCCATATGAACTGCGTATATGTGAAATATCAGATTCATATAGTGGAGGCTGATATTTGTATTCCAAATTGAACAGGCTGAGGTAAGTGAGAAACTATGATACAGGGGGGCAATATGGATTCTGAGTTCACTCAAGAATACTAGTGCTTTTCGACTCATCATTGGTTTAGAGCGCAGATAAGGTCATAGTAGACGGAATTCTGATTATCGATTTTATCACTCGATATTTGATGGGTCAGAGGACAATTCAGTTTTTTGAATAAATATTGATGGAAGTCTAACGGAAGCATTTTAATTTCTCTACAGAACAAATACGAATTTTGTCGCGAATGAGACGTGTGAGCAAGTACGGTTGACTTTGATCACTAACGAGATAATCTGACATCATTGTTGATCAGTCGATATACAATCCTCTGAGTAATCATCGAGAGAGCACAGCTAGCAAATTTTCATTATTATTATTATTATTATTGTTATTATTAATCTTAGTAAAAGTGAAATCATCATTATAGTCGTCCAATTCGCATCCTTTGTTTTTTTGCATTTATTCAACAGGGAAGTTACACGTCAATAATATTCGACCAGAAGATGATTGGGTGGAATGTATTAGACTCTTTCTGAGCTTCGTAATGCTTTTGGTAGTTTGAACGATAATTAGGCAAATCAAGGTTTGAAGTAATTCATCCTACAAATCTCAAATTAAAGCAACCTTGTCTCATTCAAAATACTATTCATTTGTAAACATATATGCTCCATCTTAATTCCCATTGTTGCAAATACATCAAAATGTATACCTGTAATGCACTCAAGCCTTCGGGAACACATACTCTTCGATTGTATGGTCTACCTAAGATTCATAAACCCGCTGTTGCTTTTCACCCGATACTGGATATGGCAAACTCACCATACCATTCAACAGCAAAACGGTGAGTTAAATTATTAGAACCATTGCACCAAGAACTGGTTGAGCATAGTGTTAAAGACGTCTTTGAATTCGTGGATACAATTAAAAATATGAATATAAATGGCAAAACCATGTTATCACTAGACATAACATCTTTGTTCACTAACTTCCCTCTGACTGAAACTATCGATTGCATATGTGAACAATTGCTAGAAAAGAAAAGAAAGATACCGATCCCAGTAAGGAAACTGAAAGAACTTCTGTTGAAATGCACTATGAATATCTACTTTAAGTTTAACAATGAATTTTTCAGACAAGTAGATGGGTTTACTATGGGATCACCTCTAGGCCTAATCCTTGCTAATATTTTTCTGACCGAACTAGAAAATGAACCGCTTAAAAAATCCTTAATAAGCTTGATTATTACTGTCGATACATAGATGAAACACTAGTAATATGTGATAGGAAATGTTGAACACTTTCAATAATGTATTTAGGGAGAGTACATGGACGGGTCAGTATACCCATTTCCAAAGCTTCACACCTCTTCAATATAAAATAAATTTGGTTAAATGTCTAAACCGCAGAATCAAGTTGTTATGTTCTCAAGACAGTGTGGATGACGAAATAGATATACTAAAGAACACATTACGAAATAATGGTTATCTTGATAATTTCGTTAAAAAATACCTCGTACAAAGTACTAAAAAAGAAGAAAATGTGACCCAGTCAGTAAAAAGACCTTATATCTAAGACTTGACATTAAGGGTGACGTAGCCGGTGATATTTTAACACGTCGACTCAAAAGATCTGTCAAAGGACGTTTAACGCCGCCAAGCTGCACATAATTTTCTCAACTAAACCAGTACTCACACAACCAATCAAGGATAGATTGACGAAGATGGGTTCTTCCATGTGTGTATACCAATTCAACTGCTCCTGTGGAGCTAGTTACATAAGACGTACTCAGAGGGCTTTATCCTTGCGTGTACGTGAACATGTACCAGCTTGGTTGGGAAAAGGAGTTACCAAATCGATTAATAGCACCATTCTCACATCATATCAAAATGGAGGAAGCTTTCCCTGTTTTATATCAAGTTCCAAAATATCCACCTCACGCAGCTAGATTACGACTGCTTTACATAGCCAAAATCATCTGGATCAACTCCAGAAGACCAAATTTATGTATCCACAAAAAATATATCCAGCCTCTTTGTTTACCTTGGCCTATGACTGGATCAAAGAATTCCTAGACTGAATATTATAAACCTCTTAACCCTCTTTTTTTGATTATCTCTATCTTAATCTTCACATCCATCATCCTCAATTCGTTTATCGTAATTACCGTGATAACACCCACTCACCCCTTTATTACATATTATATTCACACAACAATCTGACAATTCTATAATACTATTCTCCACTTATTGTGACTGAACACTTCACTCTCAAATCATCCTGACCTTTATTGAATGACCTTTCTAATTTGCAAATAATACAATTTTGAAGTATATAGATGTATATAACGTAACAGATGGAAACCTGCACCATTTTTTAACACATCACATTGTCAAATTCATTAATGCCATGCCTTATTTTCGGCTGTCTAGTTGACCTCTTAATGCTCTTAACAAGTATATTAGGTATGATCAGATTGTTCGAAATGTATTGCGCAAATCTATCATCACATCATTCTGATCATCTTCGTCTTCTCAATACATGATCAAAATTTATCAAAGGGATTCATTGTTTCAAAATATTATGGACTTGTAACTGTGGAGTCTGATGATGAAGTTATTGAAGACAATTGTTCACTCAAATATCCTCCATTTTTGAATATTCTATGGGATTTTTAAACACCAAGTGAATATAAACTTCATCCCATTGCACAAGCAAGTGGCTATCAGGACCGCGATGGCGTTTGAGTCCACAAATGAACATTTAGCTGACGAATCACAAATAAGATGAAACGCACATCCTCGATTCCACTATCCATCTTTGTTTATACACAAGTTTATATATCAAGTGGTTATCATTTACAATTGCACTGTGATCAACTTCAATCTTCATTAGAAATGATCACAGTGAATTCAAGGGATTTATGAATTATTGATAAACAATTTATGAAATGAAGGAGGTTCTGTGGAGTTTTATCCTTGTGTGTTGATATTTGAAGAGTAACAATATTCATCTATAACTATATGGTATGAGCATGTGTAATCCTCGAACAAACTGCCCATTAATCCCATAAATGATTCATCATTACTTAAATTGAATTCAATAATTTGCTAACACAGTCTAATTTGATGAAACATGATTTTTATTATTGTGGAGGATTTGTGTAGATAGTAGAGTTCTAAATCAACAACTAATCCTAACTAGATTAATACTGGAAGACTAGTAGCACTGCATAAATGTTGTGCAATAGCTCGGCGTTTGCTTGACACCAGGCATACCGTCAACATTCTGCACGCTTTTAAAATTATCAGTAGACAAAGAAATACGACTGCGAATAAGAACAAGAGAAGTCAGCGAAGACAATTTTCTTTTCGACGAAATCATTTACTTAAGCTTTACATTCGTATATATAGTTAGATATGGAAAATATATGTCACTAGAAGGATAGAAAGGATTGTATCACAAAAAAATGGAGTCAAGAATAAATAACGAATGAGGTTAACGTAATAATCAAGGGGTAGGAGAGTTACAGAATTTATGTGTCAGATATTAGTCCAATTGATAGATATGAAGAAAAAACGACAAACAAGCCGTTAACAGTGAAGTTCAATTAGGTCCGTTGTGAGATATCAGCTCACTGAAGACAATGGTGTACGGTGGCGCAACTTCGTGGATTGGTTGAAGTTAGACATTAACACCGTTGGAAGCCAGCTCAGTGGTCTAATGGTTAAGTGCTCGCGCGCGCAGCCAGTAGGTCTTGGATTCGAATTCCGCGGGGTGTGAGGTCGTGAATACGCACTGCTGAGGAGTCCCATACTAGGACGAAACGACCGTCCAGTGCTTCCGGGTTTTTCATGGTGGTCTAGCTTCAATTGACTAATGATTTCAATCTGTGAAATTTCTAAAATCTCCACAAACCCCTTCTGATAAAACAACAAAGTTCATAATAATAAATGAATGATAATCAAGAAAACTTGTTTAAGGTAATAAGGTAATAATGCTAATAAATGATTAGAGTTTAAAGTGCAAAACAGTAATTTTAAAATATGTCGATAATAAATATAATAAAAGTGCAGGAAAACAACAAAAAACACCAACACAGAAACATACCTATTAAGGGAATTATGTCGAAGAAAGGATGAGAGGTTGGACAAATCGTTTCTGCACTCAAAGTTCAGGCTTGAGTTTGTGGATTGCCAATGCCTCTGCGGTGCATAAAATATTGATTCGAACTCCTTTCGATCCAGTTCCTTTGACTCTGTAGACTATCTTAAATGAAGAGTCCTTTGAAACGATGTGTCCACAGTTGATTAAGTGCTCCTGTACCGAACTCCTGATTGTTTTTCGTTCCCCTTTTAAGATGACTATATATACATATATATATGTAGTTATTATTGTAACCCAGTTATTAACACTCATTTATGCCAATTGTTTTACACTACCTCAATATAAAACAAATTCTATCACACTTTTGTTTTGTAAGCAGCTGATGAGAAACCTCGAAATATTACGAATTCATATTATTCTGCACCAATATACGTTCTTGCTTTATTTACATTCTCTTATCCGTGGTGAAAGACCTCACGCATACTGTGTGAAATAAGAAAAACAAAACGAGAGAAAATGTCACAAACTATCAATAAATGTTACAATTTGCACCGAAAACCCTGTGGTGAAGTTTTAATGAATTCGATTAAAAAGAAAGAAATATCCACACGATATTATTATGCGTCATTACATAAGAAGGGGTCGTCAGGACAGACAACCGAATTCATTACACAATCACTTCAAACATCAACGCGTTATTCACTGAAATGCTGAATCAAGATAACCACCTGTTTATCCAACAGATAATGGGTTGACTTGTAAGCGTTTTCGTTTTCCAGTTTGATGTTTTTGAAGACTCCAAGTGATCAGTCTTGCATATTCATAAAATTTCACTTGAAATCTGGAAAGTACACTATGTCCACGCAACATATTTCCATACATTAGTTTATGTATGTCGAAGCAGGTCAATCAAACAACAAGAGAGAGATGATTTATTAAGGTAAGAATAAGAACTTATCAAGTAACCACATATAATAAAATCGATTAAGGATAATCAAACGAAAAGGAAGAGATCAAATTCAGAATGAATACGATTCGTGCAAACACACAAACACAAGGCTCCCATATCTCAGAATTATCACTTGTGAGTGAGATATTTTCTCTAGCCACCATGTGACCACTATTTAACGCCTTCCCATAGTTGACATCTTCGAACAATCTGTCACTCAACTTCATTATACTTTTGATGATTTTGTTGAATTATTGAACACTCCTCAATGTTTTTAGGTGTGTATAAGCAAAGATGGATAGTGGTTTGCAATGGAATCCATGATGAGAGTTTTGTCGTTTATTTTTAGCTAACACCATTGAGTGACATCCAGTTAAATAAACATTGACAAGTTATAGGTGTTGAATAGACGTTTCGTATTGTTGTGGAACTCTTAACGACTGAACAACTAAGACTTCAACAAGAGTCGATTTTATGATCATTTATTTTGTTTTCAGTCATTAATATTCTTAAATTCATTCACTTGGTGAAATTATAAAGTTGTCTTTTATTGCTACCGGTGATCATTGTCATGATGATGATTGCTCACTACTGACTAGTTGCTTACTTGGATGGAATGACAGTTTAATGCTTCTAGGTTTTCAGTGGCTGTTCTTCATATATACGTCCTTTTCACGATTGATCAACTGTAGTGTGTCTCATGTTTATCTTATTATGGTCTTGACCATACTTGAAGATGAGGCCGAGATTCCCAAAGAAGCCATTTAAAAGAATAAGATTGATCAAGTCACAGTCAATGAAAATACTGAACTCAGAAATTCTTCTACTCTCTCCTTTCCTATCTTTTCCTGCTAGTCCAATCCATCTTTGCTAACAATATGTCTGTTAACATTGATTACTTTACATGCTGAACGATCAATCTCTTACCTCAATATTACACTTGATCTTAGCGATCTGCTGTCAGGTTTTCCACTTCCGATCGGTGTTACATACTGCTTATGTCTTCAGACAAAAGTAGTATACATCACAGCTGTATGATATTTTGTACCACGTTCCTCGTTCCGCCCATTGCCGACATATTCTGAATAGAGAAATTTTGATAGCTATAAAACAATCTATATTTCGCTACAATTCAGGACTCAATTACATCTCTTCTTCACATGCCATTGTTCAGTCAGCATTTCAGTATTACGATGTATTATATGAAAATATACCAGTCAATCACAATTCAATCACACTTCGTTTGTTCAAACGTCAATCTCCTTGATGATGTATTATACATCGTTGTTTTTGTGTTCTACCAAATGGAAGTGCACATTTTGATTTAGGCCCTGAATCAATGAAAACTACACAGACTGAGTGTTGTGATATTTTGCTATTCACTCATTCAAATGTCTGATTAAATCAACAAAACTTTGAATAGTAGTTCTATTCTTGAAACATCGTATCATTTATGAATTCATTGTGATATAGACTCACATTATTCCACCGAAATCACAATATTCTATGTGTGTTTCCTTACTTGAACAGTTCTTAAGTGAAATTAATCTGGTCGTAACTGCCTGCAGACTTAGGTATTGTAGAGTTTCACGAATTGATATGGAAGATTTATTAGAAGGTAAATAGTGGCATATGTGGTCAGGGTTCTTTCAAAAAAGACGATTCGATCTACCACATATTAGCAAATATTTTATGATAAATTGAAGATGAACATGAATTCGAGCCTCAGTCACTTCTCGTGGACATCTACTGCAATCAACCATCTGTTTGCGAAGTTATGAATAGAGAGTGCAGATACTTCATATATCAATCGGACAAATATTCCCTAGTTTCATGGTCGATAAATGTTGTAATTCAGTTATAAATTCCACGACTATCCCGTTTTTAAGACTGGCATCTATATGTCGCTAAATAATTACTGTTTATCGACTTGTATTCTCCGTATTAATAGTCACCTAAGTAAGTATAGATACCGGTTGATCTAATCTGAACTTGTTAATTTATTTTTAGGGCTTAAATTGACGTTGTTATTGTCATCACTGATTTCTTTACTACTTATACAAATATCAGTAGCTTCAAGCAGTGCATCAAAACATCATCTTATCTAGATGGTCATGAAGATAATTTTAGAGTCATTTTGAGAAAATCCACACCTGACGTGGTCAGTAAAGAAACCCCATATCAAAACTCTACTTCAATGGAGACATAACAGTTGACATTTTAACAGGTTGAATCAAAAGATCTATTGAAAGGACATTTCCCACCGCCAAGTTGAATATAATCTCAGCGAAACCAGCACTTATACAACAAATCAAGGATAGGCTACCGATGGTTTGCTCCTTAATGTGTGTAAACAAATTCAAATGCTCTAGTTGACCTAGTTACATAGGCCGTACTCCGAACGCTTTATCCTTGTGTGCTCGTGAACGTGTACTAGGATGGTTGGGAAAATAATTCACTAGGTTGGTTAACAGCCACATTCTTTCTCACTGAATATATAGTGAACATCATATTCAATTCCATAAAGCTCTCCACTTATTGCGCCAACTTCCAAATTATCTATCTGAAGGAGCTAGACTACGGTCACTCTACATAGCTGAAGTCATCTGGATCAACTCCTGAAAACTGAACTGAAGTATCCAGAAGAGGTATATCGAACATCGCTGTGTACCTTGGTTAACGACTGGATCACCAGACACCTGAACTGGATATTTTAAACCTCCTGTCTGAATTCTATTTGTGTTTATATCTTCCTTAATCCATCCATCCATCTTTCCTAATTCACATTCATTCCTGTTTATCGTAATTACCTTGACTATACTCCTTTTATCACATATTATATCCACTCAAAGTTAGATTTATCAGTATTATTATTATATTGATTTCAATCGCGTTTGTTGTGATGCAGTTTCTCACTGGAGACAATGGTGGACGGTCGCACAATATCGTGGATTGGTTGAAGTTAGACATAAACACTGTTGAATGCCAGCCGACTCATTGGTCTATAGGTTAAGCTTCTGCGCGTGTGAGCAAAGTATGTTGTTTTGAATCCCGAGTGCGGGATGGTGGATGCACACTCCTGAGGTGTTCAATAATTGTATGACACGGCCGTCCAGTGCTTCCAGGTTTTGCATGGTGGTCTAGCTTAAGTCGACTGATGAATTCAACCATTAAATCAACATACATTTAGAATGTAAATACGATGTTTTGTGCTACTTATATTGACTTCCGTAGTATATAGCGCTAGTCAAGAATAAAATGTCTGTCGGGTTGAAGGAACATAAACGATTTTTGAAAAATGTTCTCAAATCCTCGGTTGATTTGAAGGAAATTGGGAATAAGCCTGCGATAGCGTTACATGCATAGAAACAGGACACAAGAATAATTTTGAAGTGACCAAAATGCTTCAGAAAAGTTTTAACATTCATAAAGAAACATTGATAGCAGAAGCTCTGTAAATATGGGTGAACAAGAACAGCGTGAACCGAAAAGATGATATTCAACTAGCGACTACCTGGCACAATTTCGTTGACAGGTAATTTGAACCCTCTCTTTATTCATTCTGTTTATTTCACATGCATCGTTATTTTTGACTGAATTCAATGAGATTTTAGCAATACAATTATGTATTTGTCGATTCTTAAATTTGACATGCTCATTGATGATTCAACCTTAAGCTCACACTTTTATTTATTTCAACAGTTGACATCATGAGTGAATTGAAGCTAGACCATCATCGAAAACCTGGAAGCACCTGTCGACCGTTTCGTCCTACTGTGAGACTCCTCAGCACTGCGCATTGTGGTGTTTGAATGAACTAATGATTCCCTTGTACTTGATGAATGCTTTAATTCGAATTCCAAATACAGAACATTCGTTCGTGCTTATCTAGTACTCCTTGATCCCAGCTTGTTGTTCGAATTGATTTGACGGTGCGTATTCTATTAGTCCACCTTGTCTGTTGAGAAAGTAATGAGAAAAGTTTGAATTTGCAAATTTAGTTTTTAAAACTTTTGGAAGTTACGTGGGAAACTCTGAATCTAATCGAAGCTTTTGGTCTTCATAAAGAACTTGTTAATGAATTTCAAAATGAATTGTCCAGCATCAGGTGTAGCGTAAATCCGCCCACATTATTATTTGATTCAAAAGGAGTTACAGATCATGGGGTATTGGCAATAACAAAGTTGTTAATTTTCAAGGCATTATGGTTTACACAAGCTCGTCTTTTGACAGTCGATCTATTTGGCAATGAACGATAATCCTGAAGCTATTAATGCATTATACAATAGGTTTCGATTATATCTAAATACATTATATATCTTACCTTATTATTGTAACGCAACTGTAAGAGAATATTTTAAATAACAGTCAGGCCACAAACAAACTGATCCAAAAAATCGATCAATCAGCCGACATAGGAATGAATGTTGAAGTTTGAATAGAACAAATCTAGAATAGTAGTACGACTACAGAATCAACCAAAAAATTGGTCGTTAGAACAATGATAATAATAACAATGTGAGATATTTCAATTTGATAAACAATTCGATCTTTTTCACCCAACTGTTATAGCTAACCGTTGTGAATATTCAATGAGGAGATAGACTTGCTCAACAGTAAAATCTATCTATCCACAATATCGGATAACGTTGACGTCACCTATCAGAGCCTCATAATTTGTGTCGCGATAGAAATAATTGCGTGACAAACATACGAGAATGAGTTATTCACTGTCTGCGAATATTGATAAATAAATTCAAATGAGTAGATGAAATTGGTGCAAGTGATTTTATGTCAGTTGTTTGGAAAAAGTGTAGTAAGGCTAACGCTCTTTGTTTACTGTTGATCTTGAGTATACTGAGACACCAACACAATGGCTACTGTCAAGTAGATGAGTACAGTTCCTATGACATAATCTCAAGTTGTGAGCAGTTGAGGAGAAACCGCCAAGTATAATGAATTCATGTTATTCTGCTACATTATTTGCTCTTGTTCTGTTAGAATTTAAAATGGGGGTAGGTTGTATAAATCTGTGAACATTGTCAAATGAAAATATCTATCTGAAACTGTCCTAATATTTCATTTAGATAAAACAATGAACAATAGCTGGTTATTCATTAATAGTATTGTTGCAACACGTGATGTGACAGTATTCCATAAGTGTTCAGTTACTAGACATTCATGACCTCCATAAGTGTGCTTTGACTAATAAATACACACACCTCTGTCCCAGAGACGTCAGTTGTTGTTCTAGTGACGTAGTATTTAGTTCTCATTGTGCAAACGTGAGTGATATGTGTTTGGATCACATAGGGAGTATTCAAATCTTAGGAAGTGTGGGTAAAGTTAACTGATTTCACGATTTTCTGTCTGCAGACTACAGACACTTAACATTGTCAAACAAAATCTAAATATCTACACAATATCATCAGCCTCATATACGAATTCGTAATGGTCGAGACAAACGTAGCTGACAGGCTATTTAAATATTCATCTACGAATGCTTCCTTATGGAGAAATTTATTTCCATTCTGTTGCACAATTAGGACAAATTTCAATACCAAATGATATTTCGAAATGTATTCCATCTCCGGTAAAATCTCATCGCTTCCACCTAATGTTGATACCATATATCAAGCATAGTTCAACACATATACTCAGTTAGTCAACAATCGAATGTGATTATCCTGAATATTGCATATAGTTACTTATTTTATCCGTTACAGTGATTGATATAAAACGATACACAGAACGTCATGTGGATTATGTGATCACAGTCTCATAGTCGAAAAAGATGGGATGCATCAACTAATCGATTCTAAAAACATCCACATTCATAATGATAATAGTTCCATAGATCGTTAAACTTAGGACGTGTAAACTAAATGATTCTATCAGAAAACGATCAATCAACTCATTTGAAATTCGACGGCGTATAGTCACAGTGTTTATTCATAGCTGGAACAATAAATTCTGTAATCTGATAGATAATTCACTTGTTTTCATTTCATTTCTTATTTAGAAACGTAGAATTTATGAAATGAAATGAAAACAAAATTCATCCAACTTTGTTCCGTGTGCTCAGGTGATTGTCAGTCATATGAAAGCATCCTTAGTGAGCGACATTCTTTATTTCATTGAAGATTTATATCAAGCTCATTATACAAAAGAATAAACCACATTGTTTAATTATTAAGATAGAATATGATGATAAACAACAAGAAAGTACAAATCATTGACATTTCTACAAACAACAACTAAGGTCAACAAACTGAGGTCACATTAAAATCGCACTGTCAGATAGTGTACACTATTATTATCATCATTTGTGTTAACCTTGAGAAAAATGTTCCATATGTGAAAACGCATATTAGATTAGAAGAACTCAAACGGTAGATGTGATGATTCTATGTGATATTGAAATACCTATTCCTGACTGAATCGTCAAGTAACAGTATTCTATGTGAACAGATTTGAGAGGAAGAAAGAAGGGAGTATTGTGTTCAGGCCAAACAAATACCGTACATGGAGAATAACATGTTCTTTTTGGCCGATGTTCTCTTCTAGATCACTTCATTCTTACTTTCCATCTGTCAATCACACAATGATCTCGAGGTCTATAAAGATGTATATATTGAATATCTAGTTGACTTCAATGGAGATTACGAAATACCAACAAATGATGACGAATGACAACTTTTTAGTGACGAATGTTTTCTTCTTCACAATATCGATTTGTGGAGCTTCACAATCTCATTTATGGGTGGTTTATTAGGCATATAGCATCCTGTTGTGAAACAGAGGAGTTCTATAAAATTAGCAAAGATATTCAGACTCATTCAACGGGGCGTCAATCTCAAGGAACTGATTTTGCGTTTATAAATATATATTGAGTCAAAATGATCATTAATCTTCTAGTATATCGAATAACAATCTACAGATAGAAGGGTTATGTTCAATACTACTGAATGCTTTAAATCAATGTTAGTGGACATGGGTTAGAAACAATTCTCGTGATTTGTTCGCGGATTATGTTCAGCTCATCAACAGTTGTGTCTTCATAGCATATTCGTGTAGCTCTTGAAAGTTGAGGAACAAAGAAATTTATCTCTCTAAACAGAGGACAAGATATATGCGTCGTTTATCCAGGAACACATAATTGTCTTGATTCAGCACTTTGTTTATAAAGGAAATGATATCTCAAATGTGTTGTATGTTGAATGAAAAGAACACACAACTGTATACAGCTGTACCTGTTGACAACTTCATTTGAATCTCAATCGCATATTTCCCTTTATTGCTTAGAGATAATAACCCATTAGTTTGTTAAATATATTACCATACATGTTTGTTTGATTCACTGTAATCGACAAATGCACCCAAGTTAGTGCAAAATATGTGAAGAAAGCTGTAGTCGTTTCTTCGTTTTTGATTTTAACTCCAAGAGATCTGTAAATAGAATATTAGGCCAGTCAGAACCTAAGAAATTCTATTCACTCAGGGGACAATAATAATAATAATGTGTGTTGTTTTGGTTGTTTTTCATTTGTAACTCAACTATTCAGTTCCATTATCACTGTGTCAACTAACATAGTGAGACGACAGCTGGTGAAGTACATAGTCCACACTATGATTGACGATGGATAGTGAGTGTCAGGTTTATTGAGGCAACTGAATTGAGTGACTTCTTATGAGTCCGGTTCATCGAGTAATTCACTCATGGAATCTTTAGCAAATACATTTCTACTGAAGTATATATATATATATATGCATGAAATTATAATGAAGAATGTTTAAGTCTCACAGCCTGAACGAAATCATGTAGTCAGAATCGTGTTCGAAGACTCCAATTATTTAAACTTCGGTCAAATAATTTAGTTGTGTTATATTTGCGTAATTCGATTGGTCTATTAATATCTCATTGTCTCCAGTGATTGTTATCAATCACTTTTGTTATCGTTTCAGATAATAAGTGTAACTATACTTTAATAACCCATTTGTTTGAATTATTTACATGCATGTATTGCTGATGAGCCTCAAATAGGACGAAACACACGTTCTCAACTCCACTGCTAGTTACCATCCATGTTTACTCTATTGACTATCAGTGAAGAAAAAAGATCAAAACGGAGTATTTTTATTAAGTGAATGCATAAATTATGATTAGAAAATGATATGGTGTTTTGAAGTAATAAACTTTAGTATTGAATGAGTGAAGATTAGATGATTGTTTTGTGATCCATTGTTCATTTGAACTCATTCGATTTAGTTTAAGCAACTGTTTAGTATTATTATCGTCAACAGAAACCGGTTAATTCAAATTTGTGTATGTAAAGTTGTATTCAATAAACCGTTTACAGGTTCAGACTTTTATGAAGGTGGCATTTCTTTATTACTGAGATGTTTCTAAATAGAAAGACATATCGACTCGTTGGCCAGATATAGCATAATACACAACCAATATAACAGACATTATTCCATGTACTGAAATGAGATTTATATAATTAGACGTTATTTTAGCTTAGAGAACACAACATGTTTGTCGAATGAAATTATCCTTATCGGTTACTCAATCAAATGTTAATGACAAGTAATGATTTTTGATTCTTTGTTGAATAATAAGAGTAAAAATACAAGTTAAATGAAGTTGGACAAGATCGTTTGATGGAATTTAAGTGACACATCTAGTGAAGATCGTTGACTGGTGTTTGAAGGAGTTATTGAGTTTCATAGTTTGCACTATGAACTGACTTCACTTACACAATTTATGAATAGCCCTCTGCACTGTATAGCTGTTTTGTTCTAATATGAGACTGTGTGTGGGCGCTCAGCAACTGCACCAACACCCAAAGCCAGCACTTAACCAATCACTCAGCAGGGTTTAAATGATGCACGTTTTTAAATTTGATAACTGACAATGTCTTACATGTAACTGTCTCACTCGAAATTGTTTGACTCTAGAGATCAAGACACCTCATCAGAACACTGCAGTTTATCATGGATGCGATTACTGGTGAACACATAAAACCGAAATGTCATGGGTTCAGTCTTATATTTATTCAATCATTCATTGATTCCAATAGGTCTTAAACTAGAATAAAACCTCTATCTACAATATGACAAATTTCTGTTACATATACCCTAATGGAATGAATGATTGCATAAAATGTGTAACAATTATGGTGTTAACAGAAAGCGAGTATAAATAGAGCAAGAACAAATATTGATGCAGGATAGTATGAATTCATATTATTTCGAGGTTACTCATCAGCTGCTTACAAACCAAAAATGTGATAGAATTTGTTTTACATTTGAGATGATGTGAAAATAATTGACATGAATGAGTGTAACTACCTGAATTACAATAACAACTATATGCTAGAGCAGGTCAGAGATTAAGAAAAGGGAATTTATTCAGGGTGGGTGGTGTAATAGTTTAGTGAAGTTGTGTGATGATTAATGGAATTGAATAATGATAAAATTGGTTACGCAATAATAATGAAATAGAATTTAAAAAGTTAAGATAATTTAAGAGTATCAAGTGGTGGAAATGTGTGTGAATAAAAAGTTGGTTTAAGAATTAGGGAAGACGGGGAGGAGTGAAAATATTTTAAAATAAATAAAAGACGGTTACCAGGGTGATGATAAGTTTATTACTGTCTCTTTTTGAATGCATAAATCCGGTTTAAGTTTTTTGATCGCAATGGCTTTAGCGAAACGGAGAGTTGTCGTACTTCTTTGTCTATTGATAATTTTAAATGCATGCAGAATGTCGACGGTATGCCCAGTGTCAAGTAGATGCCGAGTTATTGCACTGCTGAAAGCTTTAGTCCCTCGCAGCCTCAAGTTCTTTGGAACATTCTCAGAAATTCGAACATGTACTCTTCTCTCAGTTCTTCCAATGTATGTGCTTTGGCACGTACATGTGAATTGGTAAATGCAGTTGGAGCTACTGAGGAAGAAGGACTTGTCGATTTTAGTTTGTTTCAGTGAGCAGTTCGTTTCTCATAACGTCGTCAGTTTGGCTGCAGGGTAGACCACTTTCAAAGCGGAATTTATTCTGTGATTGATAATTCCGGTGACTTCATCTCCTTTGAAGCGCAAGTATAGTAAGTACGCTATCTTTTCCACTGTAACATGCCTAATCAGAGGGTTGGCGTTAGCTTATTTGTGGATGAATTTCTCCGGATATTCATTTTCACGTAGGCAATTGGTGATTGTAGCAAATTCTTTATCAAGGCATTCATTTGAGCAGATTTCGCGTGCGCGGTCAAAAAGGTTTTGTACAACACCCTTTTTATAACTCATAGGACAGAAGCTGTTATAATTGAGATAAACTCCACTCCAGGTATTTTTACGATGTATGTGTCTTTGTAATGTACCACCTGGTGTTTGTCTAATTCCAATATCTAGGAAATGGAATTTATCATCAACTTCATGTTCCGTAGTAAATTCTATATCTTTTTGTGCTTTATTGAACAGAATGAGTAGGTTTATGGAGTGTTGGTGATTGTTGCAGACAAGGAGAGTCTCATCCATATATCTGCAATAGAGTGCGGTACAATAGTTGTAACGCACGTGATACGAATCAATAACTTAGTAAATATTAGTCTGAAAAATGGTTAATGTTGTGAATTGGATAAAGATATAGGATTAGGAGTAATGGTTGGTAATGGATTGCAACCACTCAAGTGAATACTTAACCAGTTAATTCTTCATTGTTAATACCATTGATCTCTACGTTACAGTGAAACAATTCAGAAATCATGATTCCTGCTTTTCATTGTCTTCTTGTTTTACAGTATTTAGTGTGCATGTGATCGAATAGTTGCGGGCTTCCTTTGGATCTTAGTATAACTACTAGTGGAATCCAAGATATGTTCGCTTAATTTTAGAAACCGTTAGTTTGGATGCACTCACATCTCAATTGTGATGTTATTCCTGAAATTCGAATACAAAACATATCGATTAAAAAGCCAACAAATTTCATGTTAATTTACTGAGTCTGAAATGCTACTAGCATACCCACTGAGAGTAAAATAATGCGTACCTTTCTGTTTGTCAATGTTAGGAACTGAGAATGGTGAGCCTCTTTTGGTGAAGTTTTGATCATGAGCTGAATAGTTTACTAAGGGAGCCTTCATAGTTTTTCTGAACAAATTTATTAGAACAAACAGTAAGATTATAATTTATGGACGACATTTTAGTGACTGTAAACTGGCGCTGATAAGGTTCCCCTGATAACTAGATTCAGATGAGGGTTATAAACTAGTGCGAGGAATCAAAATTAAAATTCATAGTTGATGGGTAAGGTTAGGAGTTAGGTTGAGGGGTTTTTCGTCACGAAATGATATCAGCTCTAATGCCAAAACTCCATTTGGCCGAGTTTGTGGGTAAATTTCGCGGCAAAATTCAAGATATGTTACCCTATACGTGATTAGTTCGTTCATAAATTATTGTCTATCCCGATATACTTAAGGTAGAAATTAGATATCCAAATTTCTGTACGTATGACTGACTGCTTGTCCGGTAGACCCTCACCTGGATTAGTTAATGCTAATCCTTAACCTGTCGTTGCTTACAAATTTATGCTTTTTGCCTCTCCATTTGAATCGATTCTTGGTCCTTCTATTTGTCAACGGTTTTTCTCACTAGTCGGCAAATTCAATCGATCAACATGTGTTTATGGAGTAGTGATTGAGCTGAATGCCAAGCTTCTAAAAATTCTTTGGTGCTCTTAGTAGTCACCATATTCAGTGTTTCACCATATTCCTAGTTTAATTTGAGTTCTCAATTATCTAAGTGCATTGGTCCAAGCGGAGATACAGTGTAGGGTTTGAGAGTTAATTTGCGCTGATACAGATGAAGATGAAGAGAACATTCACTCTGTCTGACATACCATTCTGCTGGTATGGAACAGTTTATTTCATTGATGTCAATTGGCTTCTTTTCTTTTCTCAGTTTATCATTTCAATGAATATTCAACATAAACATATATTTGGTCAATATTCATCTGTCAATACGGAATATTGTGTACGATCGGTTTATCTATCACAGTGATTGATATAAAACGATAAGAAGAATGGGTTGTGCACTTTCTCGTTAAGATGATTGACAACAGTTTCATAGTCAGTACACACTTGACAACTGACCAAATGTACGTTTGTGTTGAATGTTCATTGAAGTTCAATATTATCGTTAGGCGAAAGCAATCAGATTTAACAGGAGATAGAATACATTTTGAAATATCGATTAGCATGGAAATTCGTCTCGATTGAGCAGCAGAATTGAAATGAATTTCTCCGCCAGGAAGCGTTCATAGACCAATTAATAAAAAGCCTACCAGCTATATCTGCCTCAACAACTCCAAATTCATGTATTTAATTGATGTTATTTGGGAAATATTTTGATTGAGGCAGTCGATGTTTGTGTTTGTAGTGTGTCGATAGAAAACTGTGAACCTAGATATCATGATGTTTGGTACAAATCAGAGAAGCGTACCTTCACTTCTGGAGAAACGAATACTCCTCCTGTGATCCAAACACAAATCTCTCAACAATGCAGAACGAGAATTGACTACTTCATTACTTGTACCACAACTGATGTCTTGACGGACAGGGATATTTATATTTATTGACGAAAGCACTGTTGTTATTTTTACTTTGATTAATATTATTACTATCAATATTAACTGGACTAACCCAATTAGACGTTTCCACTATGCTTTAAATGAGCATCAGTCGTTCGATTTGTATACCGCTAACTGAAAGAAGGATAGGTTATAGCAACTCACACTTGTAGTGACTCACTTTTATCACGAGAACACGACTGGTTTAATAAAAACAATTATTATTATAACCAACTGTACCAGTGTTCGTTTTAATGTGCTTTGTTTAACTGTGCTAATTATGGCCATTTTGTGCTTCCATTACCTTCCATCATTGTTTCGCGGTTTTTGGTGCTGTTCGCACGCACTCCTTTCTCGTGCTTCCACTTGTACCATTCCTTGGCACGATCTCGGTATTTGTTCAATACCACGAGTTCGACAACGAAATAAATCTGGTTACGTTCAACCTTCGCCTTCCGATTTACTTGGCACGTGTTTCTTGTTAGCGGTGTTCATAGTCAGACTCGACTCGACCCCACTCTACACACCCATGTTATGTTACAGCATCCGACAATCACAGACACTGTTTGATTTGATCGTGAGGAAATGTTATTTCCTATCTTGCGGTGTGATGTCGGCTGTTTGGCTTGTAAATTAAACAGGTATGATTTAAATGAATGATTCGCATACTGGAAGCTGGTATAGGTGTCCTGATCCTACTTCAACAACTGTCACTGATAAAAATGTTTACATTCAGCTATTCAAGTAAGCTGCACCAGTAGCATTGGTAAGATCAGTATGATAGAATATAAAACTTTCTGTGCTGACCTATAATTACCCGGCCACAAGCAGAAAATGGTAAGAAGTTTACATAAAACTGCTGACGAAGATTACTGAACATAAATTATATTAACCAGATTACTTAGCGCAAAGTTTGTTTAAATCTGAAAGGAAGAATGACTTTTAGTATTAAGAGTAGTCTGTGATGAAATAGAGGTGTTTTAAAACAAAATAATAATTACTATCAAGCTTGATGATGTGGAGCACAATGGAAATGAACTGAAAGCCTGAATCAGTCGATTCTCGATATGTTGATAGCTTATCAAATATATTTTGAACCTCTACACTTCTGCATTTTGATTTCACTAAGTGGGCGCGATCCACAACAGAAGGTGTTAGTGGTTAAAACGTTGTCAAACTCCACCCACCTGTGACATCATCATCATTTTGCAGACACTGTCATTTGTAAAATGATAATGACTTGCAAAACAATGATCAAACTGAAATGAAGTTGGGATGCAATTGTATATCTTTCACCTGCCATGAGTGTTTCAATCATCATTTGTGTTGAGATATGTCGGCATGATTCACACTTGTACCAGCTTCAATTTATAAAATTCAAACCGTTCTATGTCAAATTACTTTAGAGTAAACCGAACTGACCAGAACTCGTTGTATAAAATGGTGAAGAAATGAAGAATATTTCATTGGACACTGTTTCCGATTTGAAAACAAGTAATCATATTGACAAGATAATGACGTGATTAGGTTTGAAGTGTCAAGCTGTACACAATTTATTAATCAAACGAATGATGCTCATGAAATGGATGTCAGAAGAATACGATCTACTTGCTGGAATTCATAATAAGCACAACAGTAATAATGTTGGTACAATTCTTTTCGCTGCTGATGATGATTAAACTTGTAATTGTGATTGTTATAACTTGTGAACCTGTGTGCCTTGTTTATTATATAACGCAACTATACCGCCGATCAGAGAGTAGTGAACTATCGATAGAACCAATGACGCATAAAACGCGTGCGAGCAACCTACAGTCCTGATTGGTCTCGCTTCCCGTCTAGCCCAGCCAGTTTCGTCCAGAAAACCAATCTCAGTCTCTGTGATATAAATCATTTATTTCAAGCATACTCGGTTCATATATCAAGCAGACAGACCACAACGTACCATAAAACATGAAACAACACTTGTACATGAATTAGTCAAATGTGGCTTTGAATAAGGGAGATAGTAATTGATAGACGGACAATAACTCAGGAATGGTGAATCGTATTGTGAAAGTTCATAGATCAAAATAAAACGAATAACTAGAGGGACATGATTATGAACAGATCAGTTACATAACAATTACACGATAAAAACACACTCATAGTCTTGGTCCATGAATGGATCTCAAAAATTACCATTCATTATTCTTATCGTGATATAACACTGATCGTATTAGGTTGAGTGTTTCAAATGATTATTTATCTTTATCCATAACTTCGAATAGCGGTATAGAGTGACATAGAAGACCAGAGTTAAACGAAACTCAGAATCCTTGTACGACAAAAGTTCCTAATCAATCGACTTAACAGAATATCTCGTGATACTGTATCAGACATGATTTAGTCTAATGATTCACATATTTCTGATGAAATTCTCTGCAAATCTGAGGGAAATATATTGAGTGGACCTAATCATGATCAAAAACCTGATGCAGTATTGATAAATGCTGATTTTTCTAATTATCCTTCACTCTGCAACGACGTTCTTAAGACATTTGAGAAAAATATTTCAGAAGAATCAAATCTCAATGTCATATCAGATATTATTTATCCCCATAATTCATTAGGTCTTTGAGTGAAACTTGTTCAAAGCAAAGCACGTGTGCTCAATGCGCTCGATCTCGATGACAGTTTGGATGATTTCATACTCATTGTCGTTTATCCATATCATGAAGTCACTTCTAATGCATACTCTAGTCAATCTGCGAAATATATTTTAAATGAGGCCTCATCATTCATAACTTGGGAATATGAAGATCGAATGATATTTCGTGAAAGAGGATAAGGTTTGAAAGTCTATGATCCGAATTCCAGATATCGTTGGTTTCAGTACACAACCGACATGGTGATTGTTTAGAATTTCAGGACCCAGTTGAGTCCGTTCCAAATGCGGATGTGACTAATGAGTACATTCTACATCATACAGAGTCTAGAGCCAAAACCACTGTACAACAGGCATAGAATTAACACAAGGAGAACACGTAAGTCGTTAACAGAAAATTGAATCTCAATTCAAGCTGTGTCGGATGTGGTGTTTGCATGAATTAGTGATTTCTTGGTACTTGTCGACTTCTTGATTTCGAATTCATAAAACAATAAATTCGCTCATGATAATCTAGTACTGCCTCATCCAATTACGTTGCCTCTACGGTTTTTTTGTACTATAATTGAAACACTTCTAATTCCCACACTTTTATCTGTCGCCTTGAATAAGTTGATCCGAATTATGACACATTACTTCAATGACTGGTTTATTTTGATAAAAGTTAATCGTATGTTGACAGATCTTAACTCAGAATTTAAATATTTCTATTCACTGCCGGTCCCAAGCCCGGGTAAAGGAGGAGGGTTGGGCATGGAGTACCGTCCACATCCCGTAGAAAACTAACTCGCTAAACAAAACGCTTACCAGAAAAAAATAATTCAAACCACTTTAACTCTGCCCTTAGAGTTAGAAGGTCTTCATTTAGAAGAATTATGACGCTTCATGGTGAAAGCCGAATTCCTTCGGAAGCCACGAGGCCGATGCCCCTTCTAACAACCAGAGCAAAAATTTTTATAGGTACATGGAACGTTCGAACAATGTGGGAGACCGGGAAGACCAGTCAAATAGCAATGGAAATGAGGAGATACAACTTAGCAGTACTGGGAATCAGCGATACCCACTGGACCCAAGCTGGACAGAAAAGGCTAGCTAAGAGAGAGACGCTGCTATACTCCGGTCACGAAGAGGGAAATGCTCCACACACTCAGAGAATCGCTCTAATGCTGTCCAAAGTAGCACGAAATGCATTTGTAGGATGGGAATCTCACGGATCCAGAATCATCAAAGCATCATTCAAAACAAAGAAGGAGGGGATCACAATGAATATTATCCAATGTTATGCACCCACCAATGATAGCAACGACGACATTAAAGATCAATTCTACGAGCGGCTGCAATCAATCATAGAGAAATGCCCAAGAAAGGACCTCACCATTCTAATGGGAGATCTAAATGCCAAAGTCGGAATAGACAACACCAGATATGAAGATATCATGGGACGACATGGACTGGGACAGAGAAACGAAAATGGGGAGAGGTTTGCAAATCTGTGTGCATTCAACAAATTGGTCATAAGCGGCACAATATTTCCATTCAAGCGTATACACAAAGCTGCATGGATCTCACCGGACCACACTACAGAGAACCAGATAGATCATATTTGCATCAACAAAAAATTCCGAAGGACAATGGAAGATGTGAGAACCAGGAGAGGAGCTGACGTAGCTTCAGATCACCACCTAGTTGTAGTCAATTTAAAACTGAAGCTAAAGAAAAACTGGACAAACAGCACTACAAAGGTTCAATATATCCTTCCTTCGACATACTGACAAACTCAATGAATTCAAGATAGCTCTCAACAACAGGTTCCAAGCCTTTCAAGATCTACTGAGGGAAGAAGAAACTACTATGTAGGACAACTGGAAAGCATCAAAGAAATATTGACTTCAACGTGTCAAAAGGTTCTGGGCCTAAAGAAACACCATCATAAGAAATGAATCTCTATAGAAACACTGGACAAGATCAAAGAATGGAAGAACAAGAAGGCAGCAATTAACAACAGCCGAACACGAGCAGAGAAAGTCCAAGCACAAGCTGAATACATAGAAGCAAACAAACAAGTGAAGAGGTGCATTAGAGCCGACAAGAAGAAATACGTGGAAGAACTAGCAACGACGGCAGAAAAAGCTGCTAGAGAAGGAAATATGAAACAGCTTCACGATACAACGAAGAAACTACCAGGGAAATACAGTAAACCAGAGAGGCCGGTCAAAGACAAAGAAGGCAAGCCAATCACCGAAATTCAACAACAGCGAAACAGATGGGTAGAATACTTCGAGGAACTCCTGAATAGGCCGGCTCTAATGAATCCGCCGGACATCGAGGCAGCACACATAGATCTTCCTATAGACGTCAACCCACCAACGACGGAAGAAATTAGAATGGCCGTCAGACAAATCAAGAACGGGAGAGCAGCAGGACCCGACAACATACCAGCCGAAGCACTGAAATCAGACATCGAAGCAACCACAAGCATGCTGTACCTTCTATTCAAAAAGATTTGGGAGGAGGAACAAGTGCCGATGGACTGGAAAGAAGGACACCTCGTCAAGATTCCAAAGAAAGGAGATCTGAGCAAATGTGAAAACTACAGAGGCATTACACTACTGTCAATACCAGGGAAAGTCATTAACAGAGTTTTGCTGTACCGGATGAAGGATGCAGTAGACTCCCAACTTCGAGATCAACAAGCTGGATTCCGTAAGGATCGGTCGTGCACAGACCAAATTGCAACACTACGGATCATCTTCGAACACTCAGTTGAGTGGAACTCGTCACTATACGTCAACTTCTTTGATTATGAAAAGGCATTCGACAGTGTAGATAGGAGGACATTATGCAAACTTCTTCGACAATACGGAGTTCCTGAGAAGATTGTCAATATTATCCGGAACTCATACGACAGACTACAGTGCAAAGTAGTGCATGGAGGACAGCTGACAGATGCATTCCAAGTAAGGACCGGGGGTCAGACAACGCTGTTTGCTCTCTCCCTTCCTCTTTCTTCTGGTGGTCGTCTGGATTATGAAGACCTCGACACCTGAAGGAAAACACGGCATACAATGGACAGCTCAGAACCAATTAGACGATCTGGAGTTCGCAGATGACCAAGCTCTCCTATCGCGTATACACGAACAGATAGAGATAAAGACAGCCAATGTAGCAGCAGTCTCTGCATCAGTAGGCCTCAGTATACACAAAGGGAAAACCAAGGTCCTCAAATTCAAAGCGGAAAACAACAATCCAATCACTCTTGATGGCGAAACTCTGGAAGATGTAGAGTCCTTCACATACCTAGGAAGCATCGTCGATGGACAAGGAGGTTCTGATGCAGACGTAAAGGCAAGCATTGGCAAAGCAAGGGTCGCATTCCTACAATTGAAGAACATATGGAACTCAAAACGACTTTCAACCAGTATCAAAGTGAGAATCTTCAATACGAATGTCAAGGCAGTTCCAATGTATGGAGCTGAAACTTGGAGAACTACAACAACCACCATCAAGAAGGTACAAGTATTTATAAATAGCCGTCTACGCAAGATACTCAACATTCATTGGCCAGATACCATCAGCAATAGCCTTCTGTGGGAAAGAACAAACCAACTTCCAGCTGAAGAGGAAATTAGGAAAAGACGATGGAAATGGATAGGACATACATTACGCAAATCGTCAAACTGTATCACGAGGCAAGCCCTAACTTGGAATCCTGAAGGGAAGCGGAAAAGAGGAAGGCCAAAGAACACATTACGTCGGATAATAGAAGCAGATATGAAAAGGATGAATTACAACTGGAAGGAGCTGGAAAGGATTGCCCAGAACAGGATTGGATGGAGAATGCTGGTGGGCGGCCTATGCTCCTTCACGAGGAGTAACAGGAGTAAGTAAGTATTCACATTCCTAAGGTAATTTGACAAACTAATGTTGATAATCATTTGATGTACAGTATTCTACGTCCACAGTCCCCTGTTATCTTTCTATTGCACTCTGTTCTTACCAGGTTATCAACAAGTCAACACAGAATTTCCCTGTATTCTATCACAGTGATTCATCATAAATTTCTAACAGTCCGCATTAACCATTTGTTTTGTGAATAAAATGAGTTGATCGAAGTGTCATTGATGTGCTGTAGACAATTTTGTGAAATGAAATCGGGAAACTATTTGTATACGCACTGTCGAAATGTTACTGAATAGTGTATATTTAACGTCAATTGAATATTTACACTTCTTGTAGTAAAAGTGCATTATCACAACAAAAATCGTGAATGATCTGTTGAAGTGCGTTATTGAGTCTTTGAACAGTGAAGATAATTGTCACTTATGTTATGATTGCTTTAAAACTCTCTTTGGTGATCTGTACTGCAAATCATCAGTCTCTTATTCAATTCGTCATTTTCAAACCCATTTCTGTAGACTAAGTATTTTGCAAACTCAACTGACTGAAAATACCTGTCTAATATTGGGATAAAATCAGATACACTTTACTGGACACTGTTTCTGATTTCTAAGCTGGTAATGATATTGACAAAAGGTTGCATTCATACGGTGTTTTTGATAACAAGTTGTAATCCATGCAATAATTGAACGAATGATGCAAATGAAATAGATATCAGAAGAATCCAATTTGATAAGTGTCTTTAATCATAATGATCATATCAACAATAATAATAATATTAAGCTTATCATTTGTTGTAGTAAAAACACCAAGAAGAATGAATAAATTAGACTGTTCGAAAGTTTGAATAAGCTTTGTTGTCATGACTCATTGATCGACACTACAAGATCAGAACTCAACGTTTCTTCCATGTTTGATATCGCTAAGTAGTCACTCATTCAATAACATTCAATTAGTAATGACCATCTTGAATTGTCCAACATTTCTCCGTGCGTAATTGAATGGTATAGCTGAATGACAGGCCATAAACAAATTGGTCGAAAATAAACCAGTTAACTGATATTTCAATGAATATTTGAGTTTGAATAGAGTAACAACAAACAAACCTAGAATAGTAGTACGAATACAGATCCATCAATTAGATTGGTAGTTTTAACAACAATAATTAACATACGACTACTAATAATAATGGAAGAATTTCCAAGCGTTTTCAATAGATTGAATATTCATTTTTTGTTGCCTAATAAGTACGTTGTTACTACTGTTAATCAACGAAAACCGAATTCAATACCAAACTACAACTTGGTCTACTTCAATCAACTGGTCTATTCAACCGTAATCAATATTCAATGAAAACATAGACTTCTTATATAGTAAAATGTATCTATGCTCAATAACGAATAACGACGAGTTTATGTACTATAGCCTTAAAATTTGCGTCACGAAAGAAAAAATCGTGATAAATATGTGGTGGTGAATTGATCACGGTCAACCAATACCGATAACTAAATGTTTGTGGATGGAGGTAGTTGGTTTTAACAATTTTATGTTAGTTGTTTCGAGAAACCGTAATACATTTAGCAATCTTTCTTTACTATTCATCTTGAAGAAGTTTAAGTCATTAACAAAAAAGACACTGTCAAGTATTGGGGAATTCCTCCCTTATCATTGTACAAGTTGTAAGCACCTGATGAGAAATCGCAGAACATAATGAACTCGTGTTATTCTGATACATCAATTGTTCATGCATTAGAAGAATGTATAAAATGTAAGAGTTATATGGAACCTAAGAACATTTTCGAATGAAACGTTTTATCTTAAACGATCCATACACGTCATTTTGATCATAAATCAACAACACATAGTTATTCATAGGTAAGGTAAGTGGAACACTTGGTAGACAGTATTTCATAAGTACCCAATTATTAGACAATCAGTGCACCCATACATGTGTTTGGACCAATAAACATGAACATTTCTGACATTCAAGAGCTCAGTTGTTGTTTGAGTAAGGAAATATTTCATTCTCCTCGTGCAAAAATGACTGATATGTGTTAAGATCACACGAAAGGTAATAATTTGGTCAGAAGTAAGGTTACACTTCACTATCTTTTACTCATCATTAAGAAAACTGGCTTCACTGATTTCTGTCGACGCACTACAAACACCGATCATTGTCTAACTCAATCAATATATCTTCTCAATGAAGTCAACTTATTATATTAATTTGAAGTTGTTGAGACAGATATAGCTGGCAGGCTACGAACGATCCCTTACGGAGAAATTCATTTTAATTCTGTAGCAAAATGAAAGCGAATTTCAATACCGAATGATATTGCAAAATATATTCGATCTCTTGTAAAATCTTATCGCTTCTACCTAATCACATTGTCCGATTTTATTCAATATTCAACACAAATACTAATTTAGCCAACAGTCGAATTTTATTATCCAGAATATCGGATATAAGTACCGATTCTATCTGTCATAGTGATTGATATAAAACGATACACAGAAAGTGTTGTGGATTATGTGATCAAGATTTTTGTTCACAGTCTCACAGTGAATAAACATGCAACGTGCTCATTAATCGAGTCCAAATGCATCGGGATTATTATTGATAGTTCCATAGATTAGTGAGTTGAGGACGTTAAACACTAGATAATTGTAAAGAAACCATCACTAAACTAATTTGAAGTGAGATTGTACATGGCTACAGTTTTGATGCATAGCTCAAACCACACGTAATACGAATTGACAGGCAAACTATTTTTATTCACCTCATTTTCTCTTCAGAAAGGTAGTATTCATTTATAAGATGAAATTTTCATTCATCATTGTTCTGCGTGTGTCGGTGAATATCAGTTATATGAATGTACTATTAGAAAGTGGCATTCCTTATTCTAATGATGATGATTCGCATTGTGCTAACAACACAATAAAGAATATAATATAATATAGATTGATTAACCATATAGAATATGGTGATAAACAACAAGAAATTACGATCAATGGTATTTCTGCAAATAACAACTGAGGTCAACAGACAGATCACACTCCAAGATGATGTACACTATTATTGTCATTATTGATAATTTTAGCAAAAAATAACTCTTTTGCCAAAACGCATATTAGAATCGAGGAACTCATATAGATGTGACGATCCTATACGATATCCAGACACATTTTCTCGAATAAAATGTCAATTAAGAGCCCTCCGTATGAACAGTTTTCAGACGACGATAAAGGTACACGTTGTATTCAGGTCAGACAAATACAATCAATGTCTCTCTATTAACCACTGCTTAGCACTATCAATGTGCATAGGTTTGAAGAAATCTCTTTAGAATTGTTCGTCAGAATAAATTCACATTGAATTCATACGACGTCTTCAATATTAATTACATAAAAATCAATGTTATTGTTACTGGTACCGTAACAACAATATTAAGAATTATTATTATTATTACTAAGAATATTACTGTTGTACTGAATGTGAATTCCAGTAAGTAGATTGTATTCTCCTGACATCCATTTCGTCAACATTATTTGTTGGATTATAACATTGTTTACAGCTTAACACCTCAAACCAAATCACTTCATCATCTTATGAATATGATTACTTGTTTACAAATCGGGAACAGTGTCCAATGAAATATTCTTCATTTCTTCCCAATTTCATACAACGAGTTTTGGTCAATTCAGTTTGCTCTGAGGTAAGTTCACATGGAACGGTTTGAATTTTACAATTTGAAGCCTGTACAACTGTATGTTTGTTCGTCACTCACTATATTTGTTATCGTTGTTTTGTTTGATGGTTCGCTGAACCTCTTACGATCTGCTTGAATTGACGTACATTATACAACATTGAAAGTTTGTCACAAACAAAACAACTTGCTAGGAAAATCTGTTTTTATGATACTAAACGATACAAATTTGAGTTTCACGAGGAGTATCGGTTTCCTGAATATTTCCTGCACAATAATGAAGATGAAAGTTGACGTCAGCAAATGAATTTCACCTAATGTAGTCTTGTTGGCTTACTCGCCTTCTCTACTACATGTCACTTTGTTTCGTCCTATTTCCTCCACTTTATTCCTCTCTTTACCTGAGATAGTCGCATTCTATCAAGTTTGAAATCACAACCGTCAACAAATCTTCGAAACCAAATAGACAAAATGAACACCAACTCAGACTATCGACATAAATTATCTCAAACAGATGACGGAGGACAGATGTAGGTCTTTGATCAAACGATATTGATTGCTGACAATGAGAAGAGAAATCATTTTGACAAACAGTTGCACCTGAAATTTCAGTGACTGAGCTCTTCAATCTCTCCTGAAATCTGACTGGATATCAACCTAAACCTAATATTAAGTAGGTGTGTTTCAACAGACCATAAACAGTGGCGATCATTGTCAAAAATGATGAACGTTTATCAATGATAATCTGTAGATAAATATTTTTAAATGTGAAACGTTGCTTGCTTCAAAACAATGAAGTCGAATAAAAAACCTCATCAGCTCCAGCTGTGATGTATATGTGCATAGTTGGAGTTTGACAACGCCTCAATCAGTGACACCTTCTATGAATCGTAACCACCAAGTGAAATCAAAAGCCAGAAGCGAGGATGTTCGAAAATATGTTTGATAGGCTATCAATGTATCGAGGATCATCTGATCTAATCTGGCTAGCGATTGCAGGTGTTGGTGAGCACGGCGTTCACACTCGTGATCTGGTGCGGATGCATGACCTATCGCCTTCAGCTAGGTGAGTGCATTAAAACTAATATGGTCAGCATCCAATGTCGAAAGCTTACAGAGCCATTTATTTTGGGGATTTATTTAACCCTACACAGTTTCTATTCAATGAAGAAAATCACACAAATAGTAAAAATCATGTTCTATATTTTGTCAATAAGATTACATTACGTAAACAACCATAAGAATGTACATAATTCCAAACTATTTAGGTGAATAACAATATGGAAAGTGTTCTAAAGAAGTACGAAATGAAAACAATTTGGAATAATAATAAAAAGTTATGAGACATTTCTGAGAATCATTCTTCACTTCGGTTTCTTTTATGTAGCCGTTTCCAAATTACAAAACCAACACATCCAGCAAAGAAAGTGATGATCAAAGGAATCACTATATACAAGTACCAAGATGATTTCTTCTCTAGATTCTCTTCAGTAGTCATGTTCTGAAGAAAAACAAAATATAAGCATTTATTACTAAATATCAAATATTTACCGAGTGTTCACCAGTTTCTTCTGTAGTTTCCTTGGGGCTTTCTGTAACCGGAAATTCACCAGCGCTCGATGTTGTTTCAATGTGTTTGATGGGTGTTTGTGTACTCAAACCATTCACATCTGGGTTCTTCTTAATAAACAAAACAAAAGCATTTGTTATCAAATGTGAAATATTGTTCAATCAATTTAGTAATCATTATGCACAATTGTCATCATTGATAATAGAATAATATTCAAAAAATAGTTACTCAATTTGCATTCGTACAATCATTTAGAACATCAACTACCGATTTGACTGTCTGTATGCTGAGTACACACCATTCTGAAATTAATAGACGACTCAATTGTGTGATGAAATTTGTGTTCTGTATGTCGTATCTAATCACAATCCGAATAAAAACCAATAAACTTAAAATTGATTTTTTAAAATTAAAACAATGTGACCAGGTTACATATTACTCAGCAGAGAGTCAGGAATTCTCGTTCTGAACTTCAACAATGGAGTCTACTTCAACTAATTATCAAAACATGAAACACAAATTCCAACAGGTTACATTTCTTCAATCAAACTGGTTTCATCGGTATTTTGCAACAATCCACATAGATATGCGGTTTCTAAAATAACCACACTTTCAATGAGCTGAAATATCATTATCTTTTCGAGTATTAGTGTCAATGAACGCTTCAATTTATTGTTTACTCATTCCATAGAAAGAAATCATGGTACTCATATGGGATCAGTGGACGTCAACGTATACAAAACTTTAATTTAGTCATTGAGGGTAGTGTACAAGTTATTTTTTACTCGTAAAGAAAAGATGTTCCTTCGAGTGAATGGGTGTACACGAAATGTGTAATTTTCCAATATTGGAATCGACCTGTGAAGATTAAGAATTACTAACCTTAGCGCGGCAGTTATTAACTTTCATGTTATGAGCATCCTGGTCAGTATCATCAATGCATATGTTCGCTTCATCACACCAAAAACAAGTTATACTCGATGTTGTTGCGTTTTGGCATGCTTTAGGCGAAGTGTTTTTTATACAATAGTCTGTGAAAAGAATGACATGATTTAATTTGAAGTTGCCAAATAAAAGGTAAGTGAATTACAAAACATGTAACAATAACCCAATAAAATAATGGTGATTTCGGCGTTAAGTGACCATTTCACTCACTGGAAAATTGTCACTACGATGCATAATGCAATATTCAGTGCACTATCAATTTCAATCATGTTTTGCAACATCATGTTTGAATTGACTGAAACTATGTCAAATGTCAAGTATGAACGATGGATTTCAATAACTGTTTACATTCAGACGTGTACGAACGATGCTGTCAGTGGACTCAGCAAGGCACGTTACATTAAAGTTTTCATTGTTGTACAGTTTCTTTAGATGACATCACTTTTGTGAATGAACCGAATTCAAGAAATTCATTTGTTTTCAGACTTAATATCGTGTTTTAATTATGTCAATCCAGTCAAACGACAAAGGAAGTCTGACATCGTTTTTAGAATGATCAATGATGATTTTCTTGAAGAGATTTCAGTCGACCTACTGTGGTTGATGATATGAAAGTATGTAACTGCATTCTGTTATTTGTGCTGTCAGTTAATCTATGAGACTAGTTGGATCGGTAAAGATTCATTGATGATGACTGGAATATCTTATTCGCAGAATATTGACGGCGATCTGATTATTATATCATGGAATGATTCTCTCACTACTTAAAATATTATTTTAGTCGACTAAAACATGGTGAACTAAAATATGTTTATAGTTACTCAATGGACATATTTATGAGAAGGCACACATTTTCATAATGTGGAAATAATTCTCAAACTGGCTATGATAAATTGTAATTTGGAGACGTGACTTATCCATACCTTCAATTGATCGTATATGTATGACAAAGCAAAGATTTTGGAAAATAGGCAGTCGTTTCCGAAGTATTCGCGAATTCACTACATCAGCAAGATTACATTTCACATGTATCAAAGGAAAATTCGGACACTTCCTCGTCAACGCACAACCAACTCACGGACATTTAATTTTATTCAGAACTAACATCATCTCATTTATCGTTTAGTTGCTTTGTGGTCAAGTCACTTTTTGGTCAAAGTGAAGACTTCAATATTGGTTCAAAATGGGTTTTGAATCCTTTTCATCATTCAACAAACGAATCGATGTGTAGTTATTATTGATATATGGAATGTCATTTAGGATAGATACCTCGATATCATGTGGTAGTAGAATAAAATTATACATGGAATGTTCAAATCGTTGAAATAAAAGTGATGTTTTCAAGTGTGAAGGTAGTGATGGCTGATTAAATAAGTTATAACATACGTCTGACAGCTTCATATTCCACCCATGTTCCACTGTTGATCCATGTTGCAGGAGTAGTTATGCGAGATGGTGCTGCATATTCTGTGATATATTTAACAAGAAAAGACATGTAAAATTCAGAATTCGTTTATAAATACAACAGGGTATTTGCACCATTTAAGTTGTGGTCTAAACACGGAACTGGTAAATGTCTCATATAAGATAAGTTGCTGATTATCTAGTATGTTCAAAAATTAATTATGTACATCAAAATCGATCAATGTCCATTCAGTACCATTCGTTTTATTCTGTTTCATACAATACACACTTCATTTTGAGTGGAGACTGAGTACTGAAAGTGCGACTTGTGTACTGTAAGTTAAAAAATAAATGAGTGTAAATCTCATTTCTTTAATCTCATCATTCATATGTCCAGAAATCTGAATTGACACCATAACGATCTCGCTTTGAATCATTTCTGTGGCATCATCAAGTATGATAGTTGTTGAATTGAATGCATATGAACTTGTATTTCAATTCATTTTATAATAGTGGTTCTATGTTCGAGAGCCCTATTCGCAAATATCAAACACTTTGACAATTAGCTTACACTAATATTCACAATCAGTTGTGACACTGAAATTTTCCTACAAGGAGTGTGAACATCTATCTAACGTTGAATGTTGAACATTAAATGAAATTTGAACAGTGCTTTTACAAGACACATATCAATTTCATTTTGCACAATTATCCACAACACTTCAACGACATTTATATCACTTGTTTTTACAAGCAAATCAAGTCTTTAACGTAAACTGTAAGAAAACTAAACTGGATCACTGTGATAGAATAAAGGAATGTTCTGTATTGACGTGCTGATAAACAGTGTAAAAACAAAAAGTAATATAACACAAAAAGATGACTGATAATGTGAGTAACCAGATATCAATGTGCTGACAACATTCGTTGAAATGTTTCTTACTTTCTCCACATTTGAATTTACCCATGATTACCGGGTTCCATTCAACGTCTTTAATTTCCGTTGGAATCTGAAATAAAGTGTTGATAGTTTGAGTCAAGTTCTCTCAACGCACAACCTCCTACATGAAAATGAAGTGATTCACTTCTTATTATTCACTGTTTTAAACAAGTGATTGAATGAGATGTGTCATAAAAGGTTGAATAATTGTGTCAAATATTCTGTTTGCACATTACAGAATGTTGATACATTCCTTTTGTGTTCAGTGTAATTAGATATATTTGACAGTATTCATAAACATGAAATAGTTGAGCAATCTGAAGTACGTGAAACAAAACTACAGTTGCATTCAATTGTGCGACTTACGTTATCATAATACAAAATTATCTTCCCATTCGGATGGATTAGGCAAGTTACCTTGGCTGTAAACTCTACAATTAGAAAACCATCGATATTTAGAATTTGGGCAAAAGCAATGATCAATTTGTCGGTAAATGTAACATTGTATAAATCAGCTCATAAAGTGACCATATTTCAGTGAATATTTGCTGTGTTATGTCAAATATTTTCCTCAGTTGACTTCATGTTAAATAATTCTAAGTGCATGCCATGAGAATGATAGGAACATACATCCTTCTAGACGAATGTCAAATGCCTAAAGCTGTACAACTATTGTATTATTATTATTGAAACATTCAATCGGTAATTAGACCATTGAAATCCTATGGTCAATGAAGTATTCAGATGTATGCGATATACATTTTTTAATGCCTCCTGAAACAATCGAGACTGTGTACACATGACATAAGATTTGGAGTGTTTGCTTACAAATTGGACTTGGGGATTGAATTGTTTATATGGTCACGTGACATTTCAGTCGATCAACTGAATACGACCATAGTGTTTATTTGTTGTACATGAGAAACGAATAGCCTCAGATAGATGGTATTACGGATATTTTTTAGATGACTATGAGATTATTGGTTGGATAGATGAATGTGTTGTGTACAGAACTGACTTTGTGACAAACATACAACACAATTTATTTATTTTGAAACTGAAACTGATCATCGAATTCAATTCAAGCTTGTAAACGTAAATGAATCACAAATGAAATAGGATTGTGACCTGATTTATCCACTATAGTGATCTGTATTTTACTCATCAACCTTAGTCATTTCCAAATCACATCAACTATTCTTCAAATCTTTTTCAACGTCATCAAGCGAACGGTGGATTTCACAAATAATTCTACTCTCAATTCTCTGAAAAGTGACAAATTCTTACATGTTCAGTTTCTGAGACTAATTGAATCTGACATACTGTGAATAATCATATGGAATGAAGATGTAAGTGTGTGGATTCCACATGTGTTGACTTACGTTTACCATCAACGTCTTCATTAATAAACCATCTGACAGCAAGTAGTTCTTCTGAAATAATCAAAATAATGATGGATGTTTAAATATCTGTATAATGAATATCTTATGTTATACATGGTGACAGTGAGGTTAAATAAACAAAGGTATTGGAAAAAATTTTATAAAACAAGGAAAGTTTGATAGTTAATGGCTTAGATATTCATCGGGTAAGGGTAGCTCAGCATGATAAAATAACATAAAATGTTGAAACAGAGATGAAGTATAATCGGAATGATTGTGGAAATAAAAACAAACCGGTTAGGGGTAGAAGATTTGAAGGGAAGATGGAAGGTGAAGCAGGTGGCTGTAAAAGAACAAGAGTAATGAGAAAGAGAAAAACTTTTTAATACATTAAGACCATGGTAAAAGAAGAGGTTGCACCAGTCTCTGTTGTACACATAATTCTGGTTTTTCAAAATGTATTGCTCTTGTGGAGCTAGGTATATAGGTCGTTCGATGCGTACTTTGTCCAAAAGAATTCAAGAACATTGTCCGGCGTGGCTAAGAAGAGGAGGCAGCGGCTCAATAAGAAGTTCTATAATCGAACACCTTGTGAACACAGGTCACTCAATCAAGGCAGACTCTGCGTTCAAGGTCATCTACAAGGTAAGTAGAAGCCTTCCTAAAACAATTAGACTGCATCTTCTTTGCATTGCCGAGGCAATAGCCATAAATTTTGAAAAACCAGAATTATGTGTACAAAAGAGACTGGTACAACCTCTTCTTTTACCATGGTCTTAATGTATTAAAAAGTTTTTCTCTTTCTCATTACTCTTGTTCTTTTACAGCCACCTGCTTCACCTTCCATCTTCCCTTCAAATCTTGTACCCCCAACCGGTTTGTTTTTATTTCCACAATCATTCCGATTATACTTCATCTCTGTTTCAACATTTTATGTTATTTTATCATGCTGAGCTACCCTTACCCGATGAATATCTAAGCCATTAACTATCAAACTTTCCTTGTTTTATAAAATTTTTTCCAATACCTTTGTTTATTTAACCTCACTGTCACCATGTATAACAGAATTTTATTATCAGTATTATTATCACCCTGTAAAAAAAATAATGAATATCTATCACATTTAATAAATGAACGTATTAACACAGACTACATTTGCATGTAAGTTATGATCTTCATTCTGAGATTTATTGAATCGTTGTAGATAAATACTCAAGCATCTCTCATGACGAAACTTCAAAAAATATTATCAGCTTCATCCGTATGATAAATGTATCAATCCATTCAACTAAGAAGAATATTTTGCTTCTGTAACATCTGTTCTAGGAGCTTTAGACTGTGGTACGGACCTTTAATATCTAACTGGCAATGCCCATATAATAACATTTTCTGAGATTCGGTTATCAATCAATTCTGAAAACTGACCAAAAACGGATGTTTGGAATATGGGTGTTCTAGGTTGTTCTGGTTTGAGTTAACCATCTTATGATAGCAGAATATTATTATTCTTTGATTGTTCATCTGTCACATGAAGTGTCTGTATTCAAATTCAGTAATACTACGAATGTCATTGCAAAGATCGAATCCACAACTCGATGGTAAACAGACAGCAACTCAAAGACATTAGACTTGTATGAACGAAGTAATTGCTAGAAAAGTGTTGGAAGACATGAAGTATGATTTGATAGTTCATGGATGTCAATAATTCAAAATGACTTCTCTCACAACATCGCTTATTGTTGCACATATGATAATTCCGGTTAATTTAGTCTACAAAGATGTATCGTGTTGATGCCGATATCTGCTATCTTGTAGTTTTGATAGACTGAAGAGTTGGTAATTGGCACTCGGACAATAACATCACTTGTTTTGTCATTTCTACCCTTCCAATGTGTTTGTATTTTGAGATGAAACTCTGTTTTGTTTAATATTTTTCACATGATAGTAATCAGAAGGTGTTGTGAAACACAGAAGTTCTGGTACGAAAATCACACAAACAAAACAATCATCGTGTGTTGATAAGCTCTTGTGTAATAATCAAGCCAAATAGAGAATAATGTATGCAAAATAAATTGTGGGAATAAGTAACAAAACAAAATATAACTGAATAATACAAGAACTCACTCTCATCCGAAATCTCAATATCAAGAAATTTAATTTTTAAAGTAAACGGTCTGATATATCCGAAGCTGTCTTCTCCGTGCATATTTATTTCACCTGTATTTATTTATTGAAAGCATGAAACATGATTGATCATTTTACATTGAATGAACTAAACTAAATAATTAAATGAATTGGATGAACTGCATCTGGATTGTTATAAGGTGTCACTTTATCGACACAATTTGAAGAAGAAAGAATATCGGAAGAATTTTTGCATGTCTCAAGGAGAATAAAACTAATTTATTAAAGAAATGAAATCAACTTGGATTCATGGACAGAAATGTTTTCAAGAAAATAAAGTTATAATTTGAGGTGAAAGAAAATTACTGACTTACCAGTAGAGCCAATAGAGAATTCTGTGAACTGACTACCGTAATATCTGGGCGACAGTTTCGGTTTAACTGTCTAAAAAGGCGTAAACACAGGCACAAGTACCTTCATCAAAAAATGTATTCAGCTTACCCAGAAATAATTGCGTATATTGAAACTTCCATTCACAGCTGGCTGAGACTTGTTAATACTGATGCTCTGGAAATACATATAATGCTGAGACTGAGTACGTGTATAACGATCAAACTGATTACTTACATATCGATATGACCGGTTTTCAAAAATTACTTTTTCCAAAGTCATCCATTCACGTTCTTCACAATGATCCTGGCATTTGAAGAATTCGTAAAGCCAGACGACGATCAGAAAAAATGACATCGATTGAGAAGATAACATGTTGTGTCTAAAATGGTTCAGATGAAATAAACAACGTTATCTCATTGTCTCGATTCTCAATTCTAGTTAGCATGCTCAATCAACACTCACCTCATCTTCTTGTTCAAAGTAGTAGGTCATATTTTAATAAAACGTGTCAGGTTTATATAGATGTTTGAAGTGTAAGGTTGTTTACTACTGATTCGATGATTCAAACTGACCATTAGAATGAATATACGTGGTAAAATCGTATGTTCATTGTTAACCAATGATAGACGTAGATGAGACCATCTTTATTCAATATTCTTCTGGCTGTTGAGAACATGAGCTGTAATTTATCCACAGATGTTTGAAATTCCTGACCCCTATTGATGAAACCTATCATGGACGTGATTAATACTAATTTATAGTCAACGATTGGTTAACTTGTAATTCAAAAGTTCTGCTCATATGTTCATGAACAAACAGTTGGTTGTCTGTAATAGTCTGTTAATTGACATTTAATAGTGCACAAAATGTCGTTTACTCAGGTATTACAGACTGTAGTCGAACACACAATTGTTCTGTAATTTCGTGAATTTATCAACATCAAAATTGTGCTCAGTGATACATTATCCGTTTTATGTCGTTCATCATGATCTAATTACCAGAGGAAAACATATCTGCATATGTTTTAATGTCAATCAGTAATTGTGCTCAGGAAGAGTATGAGTCAGATTATAAATTATTCGATGTGATGTCTCGTTATATCTACTTGTGTATTTTACATATTGTTATTAGGAAATATGTTGCAAGTACACAATATGACTTACAGCATGATTTTATGGTTATGCGATGTCAACTGTTACAGCTTGTCAATTCTTGCATATAACCTATTGCTTTGTACTGTTCTCCATTATCCATTCGTCAGCATTGGAAAAAGGGACTTTGATGTATTGCAAAGAGATAGCAAGGATTGCGGAGAACCTTTTGAGGTCATTATTATTAGAATGGTGGATAAACATTCATGTTTAGCTAAATCGTGACTGGTGTTCTCTTATCACGTAGTAACCACCCATTTCGTTTATATGTCTCCCCTTTGTATATCTTTTGTTAGAACGAGACATTAATGCATTAGAATCCACGTAAGGAAGCAAAAATATAAGAATCCTAATATACTTTATACTCTTAATTTTTCAATGTAATTTTGTGATGACAGCACAAATGATCGTCATATTTTGAATGTTAAACATTACCGTTCGTGTATTTAATGCATAAAGTTTTCTCAAAAAGTTCTTTCAACAACTTGTTGCTTACACGAGGTGTTCTTCAGTGTTTTTCATAAATTCAGCAGAAGATTGTTCTTCTTTAAATAACCTCTTTCTTCTCCATTTCACCTCCAACGAAGACTAATATACTTCTTCTACTTATTACCAATATGTGAATATTTTAATGTCGAACACAAAATTGTGCTCCACGCTCTAACGATAACCAGTTTTGACAAAAAACGAAAATGTGCAGGCTATTAAGTGTGGATAAACGGGATTTTATCAGATGTATAATGTTCATCGTAGCTTATAAATTTTACAATGGTCAACTTTATAAAGTGAAATTCAGCTACGCTTATTCATAATTTTATCATGACGGACCAGAATTAACCAGATAAACAAGTTGAACAAGAACAAAAACACTGCTCACTAAGTTCAAGTGTATGAATGACTTGCTTGCATACTTATTCACTTACTTATGACATCTGAGATTTTCGAAAACAGACTGTCCAGATTATCCAAAAACGCAGTTTATTCCGCAGTATTTTGAACATTTTTCTGTAGAAAAAAAACTAAATGAGTGAATTTTCAACGATCAACAAATGCTTGAAACCGCCTAAATGTACATCGAAGCGTATATGCACTAAAGGCACAACTGGTGATAAGCTGAAAAACATTTATTCAAACCTATATCAAATGACTGTGATAAATAGTATTTGTCAGATCAAAGGCGATACGTGGTTTTAGTTCGATATTATCTGACGCTGATTGTTCGATGTTTTAATTGTCTATATTTCGTATTCGCTCTTTTGAAAAAGTGTACACTCATCTCCTAAATCTCTATTTTACTCTACTCCATAATCTGTTAGACAGCTGAATCATATAGCTAAGGTGTTTCACAAGATAACATTATCCATCACCATCATATTATCGTGTATGACCAGAACGGAATACGTGCTTCATATGTATTCTTGAAATTCTATTGTACCTTCATTATTCAGTCAGGAATATGTGCCTGTATATCGCATATGATCATCACATCTACTATTTCAGTACATTTAATCTTATATGCGTTTACTCATAAGAAATAGTCTTCTGAAAACAAAAATAATGATGATATTATTAGTGTATACTATCGGAGAGTGAGATTATAAAGTGACGTCAGTCTGTTGACCTCAGTTGTTGTTTGTAGAAACGCCAATGTATGTACTTCTATGTTGTTTATCACCATATTCAATCTAAGTAATCAAAATTATATGATTTTCTCTTTTGTGTAAAGTGCCTAATATAAATCTTGATTATAATAAGGAATTTCGCTTACTAATGATGCTTTTATATGACTGATCGTCATTTACGTCCACGGAACAAAATTGAATGAAATTTCCATTTTGCATATGAGTACTATTTTTCTAAAGAGAAACTGAAGAGAAAACGAGTAGGTTGTTCTTTCAGGTTACAGGAAGTATTGCTTTAGCTATGAATAAACACTGATTCCGTTTATCACCTGATTTCAAATGAGTTTAGTGAAGGCGTTCTTATAGAATTATCTATTTTGTACGTCCGCAGTTCATAAGTCTATGGAACTATCAGTAATAATACCGATGATTTTAGACTCGGCGAGTCATTACTTCTCATCAGTATTTTCTATGAGACTATCATCAAGATGATTGATCACATAATCCTCATAACGTTCTGTGTATCGTTTTATAACATTCAGTGTGACAGATAAGTTGATCGATACCCGATATTCTGTATAGATTCATATGACTGTTGACCAAATGTACGTTTGTATTAGGTATTGATTGAAGTTGGATATCATCGTGAGATGTAAGCGATGGAATTTCGCAAACATAAAATATGTCTTGAAATATATTTGATAATGAAATTCTTCTTAGTTTTGCAGCAAAATCAAAATAAGTTTCTACATAAGTAAGCAATCGTAGATGAAGATTTATATAGCCTGCTGCCTATGTCAGCATCCGCAATTCCAAAATTGTATAACTAGTTGATGTGTACGGAGAGATACTTTGATTGATATTCGATGTTTGTAGTCTTTCATCAGGAGTTCTTGAAGCGAATCTTTGATATGTCTGTCTTTTCATGTTGAAATTGATTTTATAAAATAACAGAGGTGCGAACGTTCTTACTACTCAACATGTGAATATTCGGTCTTTCGAATATGCTTGAAAATTATTTCATTATTGTTATTATCATTACGTTTATTATGGTTATTATCAACCACGAATTGTACTAAATTTCTTGGTTCATTCATGTTGCTGTTGATGACACACAGTAGTCTTTATTAAAATAGAGATATGCTTGGTAATTCAGCGAAGTCATCACTGGTACAATGATATTGAGTGAAAAATTGTTCATAGATATCAAAAATTACCTTGTTCTGTCAGTTGCTATATGAACCTGCATAGCTTGCTCAAGCTTCCGGATAGTCTTATTTGTTCATTGTTTTTTAGTCCCACTGCTTTTGCCTCTGTATCGCACTTTACCAAATACACTCAATGTTCGCCTTGAATCTCAGCTACACCTTTCATAAGCGCACGATCATTCCAGTGAAGCATTAAGAATGTGCATGGTGTAAGGAAAACAAAAATTTCAAGTACCACTGTTTATTTCTATCTCATACAAAACCTACTTTATTTCGTACTCAATGGTGATATGACTGAGGAGTGCAAGTAAGATTCTCTTGTTGCGTAAGTTCAGTATGTGAGTGAGTATGTATATCGTCTGTTTAATGAAGTCAACCACGTATCCATGTCCGGATAAGTCAATCGGTACACATAAGCATAAAAAGTCTCCAAATATCTACTCACACCTCATTTATTTTACTCGAGATATCTGGTTGAGTGAGTGTCAGCAAATGCAAATCTTGAAATTCATCTTCGATGAAATGTAGCACAGAAAACTGAAACAATTCGGTGACACCACTCTTTTCAATACATCAATCATTATTACATTATCCATTAACAGGGCACTCAGGTCAGAAGTTATAACACAAAGTTATGACCATTTTATACCTTCAGTTTTTCACAGACACAGCTACTTTTTGACTTCATCGTGTACAAATGTTATTTTCTGACTTATGGTGTGATGTGGTTTTTATGGCTTGTCTATAAAGCAGGTATGTTTGAAATGAATGTTTCGCATAATGGATGATGATATTAGTAATCTGAACCTTTGCCAGTCACTGCCACATATAAACACGTACACATTCAGCTAGTTGAACATTCACTTGTCTGCTGATCATCAAATTTAAATTGATTCCACATTTGCCTATTCCAATCAAATCAACATATTCATTCCAAGAAAATATTTAACTCGGTACTTTATATCTAGAATGATAGAATTAAATCAACACTGACGACCAGATAGACATAGAGTTGACTGCTGCTCAGTGATCAGTTAGTGTACCCACTTCATATATCCGTAGATCAAGAATCATACTGAACGAAAAGACCAAACACTTTAATACAATCTACTTATCAACCTAATTTGGATTAGATGTTCACTTTCGTAACCAATAGTGATAGGAATTGAATCCTAAAAAAATTGCATTGAAGGTCATGTGGAATATAAGAATAAACTGTGCAATCAGTTACGTAATACAGAATATTGATCGACTGCACAAATGAAGAATTAGTGTAAAATATATTGAAATGATTACTGTATATGCTACTTTTATATTGGGAAGGATACAGAATTCTATGAAACGTTCGTAATCAATGTTGATGCTTAATATTCAGTGGTGTGATGTATACTACTTATAACTGACGAACGACATAAGTGGTATTTAACACCAATCTACGAACAGAAATTTGACAGAATGGAAATGAAGAGAAAAGAGATGAACACTGTAAGTAAACAGGATGACAACAGGAATGAAGGGAAAATGAATCTCGTAAGAGAAGCATCAAAGTTATGCAAAAGATGTATTGGATGTATGATTTTCACATTTCATTAAACAATAAATTGTTCTTACCTACTTTACTCCCCTGTTCATTACGATAGTCAATGAAGACATTTTCTTCACTGTGAAATTCTCATTACATATGAATAGAGGAATGTGTTTTAGACGGAATTCTGTTCAGTTTCCACAATCATATTATCCAAATACCTTAACCGTGAAGTGATGAGATTTGAGGCGAAATACATCAGATTGAGAATGATTTAGACGGTTGAAACAACAGTTAGTTAGATCACAGTTTCGTTGACCAGAATCCAGAGGAAATACGTTCAACTGCTCGTTTACTTTGTCTAAGTTCCGGATTACTTAATGTTCATTAGTTGTGATTTGGTGACACATTTTGATTCATGTTCAAACAACCATGTTCTTTGCATTTTCATACCTTATACTCATTCACATTTGTTAAAAAAGATGAAATGTATTAGGAAATTTATCCAGCATTTACTCAACCTCATTCACCAATTTATACATCATTGATGGTATTTTACATATTACATAACTTCTGACTTCTTTTTACATTACTGTCCTTCAATTTATCTAATCCATATTTATTTCTGATTATTAACCTTACAATTTCATTCAATACGTAGAGCTATTATAATTCACATGTTATTCTTTTTTCAACGATGGGTATCGCCTTACATCTGATCGGATTTCGGATGAATAAGCTGGATAATATAACTGTAGAAACTGAAGAGAATGACACAAGGATCATTTATTTTATACAGTTTGAGCTACTATAAACATATTTCTGTTAAAATGTCTGTGGAAGCTACTTCATTCGGATTGGTTTATGTAAGATACATTTCGAATGTTCTGTGAGTGTAAATCCCTCCATGTATACGCTTGCAGTTTGTTCCCATTGATTTCTTTAGCTGTACATTGTTGGTCGTTTTGATTCCATTTGAGTTGTTAATATTTATATTTCATTATAGTTCCTATTTTTCTTACGCTTTACTATGTTTCCGTGTTTCTTCCTGAACTGCATTTATGTTGTTTGACTTGATACTTAGTCATGACGGCAGCCATCTTGGTTGGTTTGTTCCTCCTTTTGATTGTGTTGCTTGTATTGACTGGAACTGTGCCTTTCTTTGATTGTGAATTAAGGCACTCTTCCAGAATTGGAAACACTCTGTGCTATAAAGCAACCAAATATTATCATTTGAATGAATCTGTGTGGTCTATCCAGACAAGATAGAACAGCATTTATTCGTTGTGATTGGTAATTTTCTCGCATCCTTTATCAAATTCTTTATTTATTGTAATTTAGAGTTGATTAATCGAGCAATTATTGGTTGAATAGCTGGGTGGTCATATTTGTTTAGGTAACAATGTGCATTTATATTTGTGATGAGTTATAGAACCATCATTTTAACCAATTACTTAGTTTTGGATTCACTCGTGCATTGGCGCCTAACTAACCCACTTAGACAGCTATTCTTCAGTTCAAACATTAGTTTGCATCTTACAGTTTATATGAAAGAGCTAAACTGACCGGAACTCAGCATACACATACGTTATTATATTAGCTACTGAGATATTTGATTGTTCGTTGACATTAGCATTTTGAATAATTCTAACTCAAACATAGAATTATTCATTCAATAACATTAAGGTTGAATGGAGGGAGATAACGTTCTATGTATGACATATTTTCCAATGTGAAACTTGTCATCCAACTATATTTTAGTCTTCATCGTTTCATCTAAATAGTTTTAACCTTGGAATTTCCATTAGGAAATCATAATATAACAAGAAAATTAGTAAATTAAAATATGATCTAAACGCCTTAGAATTATCAGTGTTGGGTTGCGGAGATTTTTGAGACATTCATGGAGTTCACGAATCAGTTCCATAATGATTATCACAGGTTATTCGTTGCATCCGCTCCAAACTACAATAATTCAAGGGATTTATATTGCCCTAGAATGAACTGGATTACCGGTAGTTGTGAGCCATGAAGAATTTCCGTTAACCATTAACATACACTTCTGGTCGCAGTGGTTTTGATAACATATTTTATATAATATTTAATAGAGATGTCATCTCACTATCTGTACAAGTATTCAATCAATTGAAAAACAGTGAAAAGAATAAAGTCCTTTTTTCCCTCATTTGGTTGACAGAATTTCATACTTTCGCTTCAAATGCGGTGGTGCCCTTCTTCTTCACAAGGTGTTTGCTCTCACTACGGAAGCAGGCACTTATCCTTACTGTTGGCAAACCGCATATTATTGAACCACGCTAGATGTAAGGTTGACATGATTAATTATCGGTCCATAAATATTACTCCGATCATCTTTAGGATTATTAAAAAAATTGTAAGTGACGAACTCTCAGCGAATAAATACAAAACAATTTACGTAAACCTCAAGATGTACCACAATGATCAACACTTTCCTAATGTAAAAATACATAAACGATGGTTAGGAGTGTATATCAACAATATACTTTCAATAATATGAATAGATGATGACAACTGAATTGACCTTTACCAAACACCTAGAAACCCGCATTCACGGTTTTCTCCCGACAGACTAAACACAGTGAACACCACCTAATCTAATCAAAATGTCTACGCAATAACATCGACCAATTTCGCGAATTCAGAATGGTCGACAGACAGAAAGAATCATTAGTGAGTGACATTCCTTATTTTATTGAAGATCCATATCAATCTCATTATACAAAATAATAAACCATATTATAAAATTATTAAGATAGAATATGGTGGTAAACAACAAAAAAGTAAAATCATAAACATTTCTATATACAAAAACTGAGGTCACCAGACTGATGTTTATCAAAATCACACTCTCAGAAAGTGTACACTATTATTATCATCTTTTGTGTTAACCTTGAGAAATATGTTTCATATGTGAAAACGCATATTAGATTAGAAGAACACAAATAGTAAATGTGATTCTTCCATGTGATATTGAAATACCTATTCCTGACTGAATCGTCAAGTAACAGTATTCTGTGTGAACAGATTTGAGAGGACGAAAGTAGTGCATGTTGTGTTCATGTCAAAATATGACGGTTCATCGAGAATAACATCTTCTTCTTAGACATTATTATCTTCTAAATCAATTCAACCATACTTTCTAGCTGTGAAACAGACTATAGTGTTGAGTTAATTAGAGGTGTAAAAGCTGAGTATCCAGTTGACCATAATAGATATGACAAAATGATAACAATTAATGCAACGAATAACCAGTGATAATCATCATGGAACTGAAATTACTCACCACTATCTCACTTAGTATCACCAATCAATAACACTAGAATGAATGACGAAGTTTTAGCGACTAAATTTTTCTTTTTGACGAAATGGATAAGTAAAAATGTACAGTCGGTTTTATGTGTGATTCACTGAATGCAAGCAGTTATCAATAAACTTGAATTTTGTTTTACGGGAATCCTACGTTTTTGTTATTCATTCTATTACAGATACATAGGATTTAATGATCAAAAACTATTCGTTTCGAAGATGGAGGTGGATAGGCTTGTCAAGTTAGACTGTTGAGAAAGATAAATCCCTGCCACGGATCATATTCTATATATCAGTTTGTTAATCCATCAAAATTCTTTCGAAAATCAATAAAATGTTATGTAATCAATGAGTTTGTTTTATCGATTTGTGCTTTACTCAATTTGCCAATCAGTTTGATTAAAAGTTACACCGAATACTTAAATGTTAGTGATAAGCTATTAAGAAAACAATGAATGGATCATGTTAGATCGATGGCTGGTTATTTCCGTATTGTTGTCTTCAATCTAATAATTCATCAGTAAGTGAAGGCTGATACAAGATTCGATGGTGATATCTGTAAATCAGACTGTAAACGTAGTTAAACGTAGTTTAGATGTCAGATTGATCTGCTGATATGTGGACAAAGTGTCGAGCTTGATAATCAAATGGTAGTTATTCAAATTAGTTCAAGTGAAGAAACTCGACAACAACTTAATATCAAACAAACAAGGGTGTACTAATACATGGAGTCAGCCAGACTACAGACCAATTGAAATATAAGACATGATGTCAGGTCCTCCTTGGAACTGTTTTGGTTGATTAGTCATGCTGTTGCTATAATGTGGAATCATGGTACTTAAATGTTTATATGCGTCAAACGAATTGAGAGGAAACCACAAAACTCGTCAGCAATCAAATAAGTTTAAATATATCCTAACTGACCTATTCTTTTAAGTAAAAATTCTTTTTAATCTTTTCATTTCCCATAATAGCATATCATTATCCTAAACCTGCCATTGTCTTGTATTTACGAAAAGCCAACGTGTAAGCTGATAACAGATTAACGTAAAAGATGAACTGTGTAGGTTTGCGTCTGGTTTGACGGTATGTTTTTGTTGAAGGAGTATGAATAAAATCAGGAATGAGAGAATTCGGAAATGAAAATCAGAAGAAGAAAAGCAAACTAATGGCTCGATAAGGCAGAGGAAACATGTAGGTTCAGTGATGAGAGACATCGACGACAAACATTTATACACAAATGTTAATACAAGAGATTCAATAATGAAAGTAGTTAAAGAGGGTTATCAAAAATGTTGAAGAGATAGTCCTAATGAAACAACGTATGTTCTAATGCTCGGTTGAATTTGACGCCTGTCAAGTATATGTGTACAGAAATAGAGGATTACGAACAGTTGGACAGTAGCTAATCCCATCACATTACCAAACATATTCCACCTTGTCCATCACAACTAGAAACAGACAGAGTGATGTTGGTTACGAACCTGACATATTCACTAGATAACTGTTGGTCAACAAAAGTAGTTTGCCTTACTTCATCAAACATGCAGGATTAGAGATACAGAACGGTATTGATAAGTGGAGTAGTAACAATATGATAAGTTGACTGAGGTTACAGTAGTAAATCAATCGTAAGAAATACCTGCAGGTATTGGCTTTGTCTTCGGTAAGATGGCTGGTGAGCACTGTTGAGGTTTAATATGCTTAAACAGAAGAGATTTTACGTTGAAGTAGAACGATATTTATGTTCATCAATCTGTATGTTTGCTTTGACGTCAGCTGTAAATGAAACTATTTTTTAAAATAATTGACTTCACAGATAGCAACTAGTCAACTTCTATCGAAGTAACATTCAATCAATTCCAGAGTGATCACAACATAAATTGACGACGACACCTTACAGTATAAAAGATAGTTTTGAATTTGTACAAAAACTCGGCAACCTAAATGTTTCCGATAAATTTATGGTTTCATTTGACGTCTCATCGCTCTTCATAAACAACCCATTGGAAGAAACGATAGAGATCATATGTGAATATCCTGAACTTCTACCTCTACTGATCCATGATTTTAAACAGCTCCTGTTTTTGTTTACATAAACCAAACAATTTCAATTCAATAATGTCTTTTACCGCCAAATTGATGGAGTTGCTATAGGCAGCCCGTTAAGCCCAATTCTGCCGGTATATTTATGGGAAACCTGGAACTAGAAAAGCTTAAGCATGCAATCGATGGTACTACGCTGTACTGTAAATATATTGATGACACATCCCTCGTCTGCAACAATCACGAGCACGCCATTAGACTACTTGATCGGCTTAATAAAGCACACAGGGATATAGAATTTACTATGGAACAAGAAGTTGAATGCGAATTCCATTTCCTTGATGTTGGGATCATTCGAACATCTGATGGCACGCTACAAAGACAGATTCATCACAAAAATACTTGGAGTGGTCTATATCTCAATTACCATAGTTTCTGCCCAATGATTTACAAAATGGGTATTGTACGAACCCTTTTTGACCGCACACGTAAAATTTGTTCAAAGGATTGCTTGGATGACGAAATTACTCTCATCGCTAATGTTCTACGTGAAAATGCATACCCATTGAAATTCATTCAGAAATATGCAAAAACCAATCTTCAGACAAAGTACGATAGAGTAGAAAAGAAAACCTGCTTCTTAAATTCACGTTCCAAAGGTGATGAAATTGCCTGTTTCATCAATCACAGATTAAATTCTGCGTTGAAAGTGGCCTACACAGCAGCAAAACTTACGATAATATGGCAAACGAACTGCTGACTTAAACAAAGAAAAATCGACAAGTCGTCATTTCTTAGTGGCTCCAACTGCATTTACCAATTCACATGTACGTGGCAAAGCACATACATTGGAAGAACTGAGAGAAGAGTGCATATTCGAATTTCTGAGCATGTTCCGAAGAACTTGAGGCTGCGAGGGACTAAGGCTCTCAACAGTGCAATAACTCGGCATCTACTTGACACTGGGCATACAGTCGACATTTTGCACACTTGTACATTTATCAATAGACAAAGAAGTACGACCACTCTCCGTTTCGCTGAAGCGATTGCGATCAAAAAACTTAAACCGGATTTATGCATTCAAAAGGAGACAGTAATAAACTTATCATCATCCTGGTAACCCATATTTTATTTATTTTAAAATATTTTAACTCCTCCCCCTCTTCCCTAATTCTTTTTATTCACACACATTTCCGCTCACTTGATCCTCTTAAATTATCTTAACTTTTCAAATTCTATTTCATTATTATTGCGTAACCCATTTTAGCATTATTCAATTCCATTAATCATTATACAACTTCACTAAACTATTACACCACCCACCCTGAATAAATTCCCTTTTCTTAATCCCTGACATGTTCTGGCATATAGTTATTATTGTAACCCTGTTATTTACCCTCTTTTATGTCAATTATTTTCACACCATCTCAAATGTAAAACAAATTCTATCACATTTTTTGGTTTGTAAGCAGCTGATGAGAAACCTCGAAATAATATGACTTCATACTAATCTGCACGAATGTTTGTTCTTGCTCTATTTATACTCGCTTTCTGTTTGCACCATAATTGTTACACATTTTATGCAATAATCCATTCCATTAAGGTATATGTAACAGAAATTTATCATGTTACAGATAGAGGTTTTATTCTAGTTTAAGACTTATTAGAATCAATGAACGATTGAATAAATATAAGACTGAACCCATGACATTTCGGTTTTATGTGTTCACCAGTAATCGCATCCATGATAAACACCAGTGTTCTGATGAGGTCTCTTGATCTCTAGAGTCAAACAATTCCGAGCGAGACAGTTACATGGAAGACATTGTAAGTTAACAAATTCAAAAACGTGCATCATTTAAACCCTGCTGGCTTTGGGTGTTTGGGCAGTGAGTGAGCGCTCACACACAGACTCATATTAGAACAAAACAGCTATACAATGCAAAGGGCTATTCATAAATTGTGTAAGTGAAGTCAGTTCATAGTGCAAACTATGAAACACAATAATTCCCGCAAACACAAAACAAAAGTCATCAATAGGAATATCACTTAAATTCCATCAAACGATCTTGTCCAACTTCATTTACCTTGTATTTTTATTCTTATAATTCAACGAAGAATCAAAAATGATTACTTGTCATTAAGATTTGATTGAGTAACCGATAAGGATAATTTCATTTGACAAACGTGTTGTGTTCTCTAAGCTAAAATAACATGTCATTGTATGAAGCTCATTTCCGTACATGGATTTCTGTATGTGATATTGGTTGTGTATTATGCTATATCTGGTCAATGAGTCGATATGTTATTCTATTTAGAAACGTCTCAGTAATAGAGAAATGCCACCTTCATAAAAGTCTGAACCTGCAATCGGTTTATTGAACACAACTTTACATACACAAATTTGAATTAACTGGTTTCTGTTGACGATAATAATACTAAACAGTTGCTTAAACTAAATCGAATGAGTTCAAATGAACAATGGATCACAAAACAATCATCTAATCTTCACTCATTCAATACTAAAGTTTATTACTTCAAAACACCATATCATTTTCTAATCATAATTTATGCATTCACTTAATAAAAATACTCCGTTTCGATCTTTTTTCTTCACTGATAGTCAATAGAGTAAACATTGATGGTAACTAGCAGTGGAATTGAGAACGTGCGTTTCATCCTATTTGAGACTCATCAGCAACACCTACATGTAAATAATTCAAACAAATGGGTTATTAGAGTACAGTAAAAGTTATTATCAGGAAGGTTAGCAAAAGCGATTGATAACAATCACTAAAAACAATTAGTTATCAATAAACCAATCGAATTATGCAAACATAACACAACTAAACTATTTGACCGAAGTTTAAATAATTGGAGACTTTGAACATGATTCTGACTACATGGTTTCGTTTAGGCTGTGAGATTTGAACATTATTCATTATAATTTCATGTATATATATACTTCAGTAGAAATGTATTTGCTAAAGATTCTATGAGTGAGTTGCTCAATCAACTGGACTCATAAGAAGTCATTCAATTCAGTTGCCTCAATAAACCTGACACTCACTATCCATCGTCAATCATACCTTCGCAGTTATGCAATCAACCTACAGTTTACAGAACAATTGAATTTGAATTAAATACTTAAGATATTTTATTACCAAAATGATTTTTCAGTATGCTAAGCATTCAATGCCTTCAAATTGTGAACTACGTTAACAGTTGGACATGGAATGAAAATGCCGTTTGGGTGAATATGAATAGTGTGGACTATGTACTTCACCAGCTGTCGTCTCACTATGTTAGTTGACACAGTGATAATGGAACTGAATAGTTGAGTTACAAATGAAAAACAACCAAAACAACACACATTATTATTATTATTGTCCCCTGAGTGAATAGAATTTCTTAGGTTCTGACTGGCCTAATATTCTATTTACAGATCTCTTGGGAGTTAAATCCAAAACGAAGAAACGACTACAGCTTTCTTCACATATTTTGCAGTAACTTGGGTGCATTTGTCGATTACAGTGAATCAAACAAACATGTGTGGTAATCTATTTATCCAATTAATGGGTTATTATTTCTACCCAATAAAGGGAAATATGCGTTTGAGATTCAAATGAAGTTGTCAACAGGTACAGTTGTATACAGTTGTGTTCTTTTCATTCAACATACAACACATTTGAAATATCATTTCCTTTATAAACAAAGTGCTGAATCAAGACAATTATGTGTTCCTGGATAAACGACGCATATATCTTGTCCTCTGTTTAGAGAGATAAATTTCTTTGTTCCTCAACTTTCAAGAGCTACACGAATATGCTATGAAGACACAACTGTTGATGAGCTGAACAAATCACGAGAATTGTTTCTAACCCATGTCCACTAACATTGATTTAAAGCATTCAATACTATTGAATGTAACCCTTCTATCTGTAGATTGTTATTCGATATACTAGAAGATTCATGATCATTTCGACTCAATATATATTTATATACGCGAAATCAGTTCCTTGAGATTGACCTCGCGCTGAACGAGTTTGAATATTTTTGCTAATTTTGAAGAACTCCTCTGTTTCACGACAGACTGCTATATGCCTAATAAACCACCCATAAATGCGATTGTAAAGCTCCACAAATCGATATTGTGAAGAAGAAAACATTCGTCACTAAAATGTTGTCATTCGTCATCATTTGTTGGTATTTCGTAATCTCCATTGAAGTCAACTAGATATTCAATATATACATCTTTATAGACCTCGAGATCATTGTGTGATTGACAGATGGAAAGTATGAATGAAGTGATCTAGAAGAGAACATCGGCCAAAAAGAACATGTTATTAACCATGCACCGTAATTGTTTGGCCAGAACAAAATAATTGTTTCTTTCTTCCTTTCAAATATGTTCACATAGAATACTGTTACTTGACGATTCAGTCAGGAATAGGTATTTCAATATCACATAGAATCATCACATCTACCGTTTGAGTTCTTCTAATCTAATATGCGTTTTCACATATGGAACATTTTTCTCAAGGTTAACACAAATGATGATAATAATAGTGTACACTATCTGACAGTGTGATTTTAAAGTGACCTCAGTCTGTTGACCTTAGTTGTTGTTTGTAGAAATGTCAATGATTTGTATTTTCGTGTTGTTTATCATCATATTCTATCTAAATAATTAAACAATGTGGTTTATTCTTTTGTATAATGAGCCTGATATAAATCTTCAATAAAATAAGGAATGTCGCTCACTAATGATGCTTTCATATGACTGACAATCACCTGAGCACACGGAACAAAGTTGGATGAAATTTGTTTTCATTTCATTTCATAAATACTACTTTTCTATATAAGAAATGAAATGAAAACAAGTGAATTATCTATCAGATTACAGATTGTATTGTTCCAGCTATGAATAAACACTGTGAATATACGCCGTCGAATTTCAAATGACTTTATTGATCGTTTCCTTATAGAATCATTTAGTTTACACGTTCTAAGTTTAACGATCTATGGAACTATTATCATTATGAATGTGGATGTTTTTAGAATCGATTAGTTAATGCATTCCAATTTTATTGACTTTGAGACTGTGATCAATCATCATGATCACATAATCCACATGACGTTCTGTGTATCGTTTTATATCAATCACTGTAACAGATAGAATAAGTACCTATATGCAATATTCAAGATAATTACATTCGATTGTTGACTATCTCAGTATATGTGTTGAACTTTGCTTGAAATATGGTATCAACATTAGGTGGAAGCGATAAGATTTTACTGGAGATGGAATACATTTCGATATGTCATTTGGTATTGAAATTTGTCTTAATTGTGCAACAGAATCGAAATAAATTACTCCGTAATGAAGTATCGGTAGATGAATATTTAAATAGCCTGTCAGCTACGTTTGTCTCCACCATTACGAATTCGTATATGAGGCTGATGATATTGCGTAGATATTTAGATTTTGTTTGACAATGTTAAGTGTCTGTAGTCTGCAGACAGAAAATCGTGAAATCAGTTAACTTTACTCTCACTTCTGGAGATTTGAATACTCCCTATGTGATCCAAACTCATATCACTCACGTTTGCACAATGAGAACTAAATACTACGTCACTTGAACGACAACTGACGTCTCTGGGACAGAAGTGTTCGTATTTATCAGTCGAAGCAGACTTATGGAGGTCATGAATGTCTAGTAGTTGAACACTTATGGAATACTGTCAGTCATGTGTTGCACCAATACTGTTAATGAATAACCAGCTATTGTTCATCATTTTATCTAAATGAAATATTAGGACAGTTTCAGATAGATATTTCAATTTTACAATGTTCACAGATATACACAACCTATCCCCATTTCAAATTCTAACAAAACAAGAACAAACAATGTAGCAGTATAACATGAGTTCATTATACATGGCGGATTCTCCTCAACTGCTCACAACTTGAGATTATGTCATAGGAACTGTCCTCATCTACTTGACAGTAGCTATTGTGTTGATGTCTAAGTATACTCAAGATCAACAGTAAACAAAGAGCGTTAGCCTTACTACAGGTTTTTCAAACAACTGACATAAAATCACTTGCACCAATTTCATCTACTCATTTAAATTTATTTATCAATATTCGCTGACAGTGAATAACTCATTCTCGTATGTTTGTCACGCAATTATTTCTATCGTGACACAAATTATGAGGCTCTGATAGGCGACGTCACCGCTATCCGATATTGTGGATAGATACATTTTACTGTTGAGCAAGTCTATCTCCTCATTGAATATTCACAACGGTTATCTATAACAGTTGAGTGAAAAAGATCGAATTGTTTATCAAATTGAAATATCTCACATTGTTATTATTATCATTGTTCTAACGATCAATTTTATTGTTGATTCTGTAGTCGTACTACTATTCTAGATTTGTTCTATTCAAACTTAAACATTCATTCCTATGTCGGCTGATTGATCTATTTTTTGGATCAGTTTGTTTGTGGCCTGACTGTTATTGAAATTATTCACTTACAGTTGCGTTACAATAATAAGGAAAGATATATAATGTATTTAGATATAATCGAAAGCTAATGTATAATGCATTAATAGCTTCAGGATTATCATTCATTGCCAAATAGATCGACTGTCAAAAGGCGAGCTTGTGTAAACCATAATGCCTTGAAAAATAACAACTTTGTTATTGCCTATACCCCATGATCTGTAACTCCTTTTGATTCAAATAATAATGGGGGCGGATTTACGCCACACTTGATGCTGGATAATCCAGTTTGAAATTCATTAAGAAATTTTTTTATGAAGACCAAAAGCTTTGATTAGATTTAGAGTTTCCCACGGTAACCTCCGAAAGTTTTAAAAACTAAATTTGCAAGTTCGAACTTTTCTCAATACTTTTTCAACAGACAATGTGGACTAATAGATTACGCACCGTCAAATCAATTCGAACAACCAGGTGTCTTTTCTTACTGTCAAGCAAATGAATTCCGAAAAATTAATCCACCTGATCAAAATAATGACCGTTTTGGCCTTCAGAAATCCCTGATTGCACAAACACTACAGTTTGTTTGAGCTATATCTCATACGATCAGCCAAACACAATAAACCGTAGTCCATCCAAATCTTAAGTGCACATTATTGATTGCTAAGCTGTCGGTATTTTACAACCCACACTCACTGCAGAATTAACTATCCGAACTATCGGTGACGGAGGAACTAGACGAGGAGGTGATTGTTTTGTATGTGCTTTGAATACTCTAAAAAATATCAAAGTTGGAGACAGAGATCTGAATAATTCACTTGATATTGTATTACTTGAATCTTCCCATAGATGTTTCAGGACTGATCTGCTTATAAAAACCTGAATAGTTTACATGAATCGGTTTGAATATCAATCAATACCCTGAATCATAGTCTGCTCCTAGGATGTATATGCAGAGCTCATAATAGTTCGAGTAATGTGAAGGATCTTGTAATCAATGCATTTATACATGCATCTGCTCTGAACCATAATGCTACGGGAGATTTTGATTACCCCAGAATAAACTGAAATACCGGTAGTTGTCAGTCATCCAGTGATGAATCCCCGGTAACCATTAATAAGCACTGCAAGTCGCAGTGAGTTCGTACCCCAACAGGGGGTGATAATATACTTGATCTAATATTTAGTGATGTCATTCCAAGTATACAATGAATTTGGAAGCAGTGACTATAAAGTTTTTGGTTTCCTTATCTATCCTTCTTATAACCAAATCCTTGTAGTGTCAGTTATTATATGAAGCCCATATACTTTATTCTAACTTTCGGACAGCCCAATCTATTCATTCTACTTGAGTCATATTTTCACCTTGTTAATTATTCGTTCATCAGTCTTGACTGTTTTTATGTGAGCGTATATGTGTGTACATTTCATATCCCATGTCTCATCACATGTCTGTGGTTTATTTCGTCTGCCTATAAATATTGAGTAACGCCCGGCTAAAAATGAGATGACTTACCCGCCATCTCCACTCTGCGTCGTTTCTCTTCTCTCTATTCCATTCACTTCATATACAAATATATGTATTCAAAGGCCATTCTCGTTAATTGGCTTATCTAAATTCCGTTATTGACTAACGCTATTTAAGTCGATAATGATATACGAGGATAGGCAAAATATATATTTCAACAATAATCATCATTACGATCTATTTGTAGTCAGAACTCGGGCCACCAAAGTGGAGAGCCCTTTCGACAAAATCGTTCGATCTGAAAGACCATTAACTAACGGGCCTCCACACTCTCACTATCATACACTATATACTGCTCAATACAGTTGTCAGTAGCATCCCGATTCACATGGTCAACTCGAATGAATTGTTACAGTAATCTATCCTTCCTTTATTTATTCCTTCATTATTTGGATGTTGTGAGGTCATCTGACCGGGTTTATACGCACAGTTGTGGAACGCTCCACATTCTACACACTCCATTCTCACCTCTCAAATCCCCACTATTTGTGATAACAACCACTCAGTGTGGTGATGTGATGGGAGACAAGAAGAAGGAAGCAACAGCGATGTACACAGTCATCAAAATATGTTGCAATTGACAATGGCGGTGTACAACAACAACATCATCAGATGACATCGTATTGGTCTCCAATTAAACCATATTCCAACCTATCTGTTAACACACATGTGATAGTTTGTTCTGGCGAAAGTGCTGTTATAATGGTAGGTTTGAAGCGGTTACGAGTTCACTTAGACTGCGAACGGAACAAAGACTCAGTGACCGAAAATCAATAAGCTAGGTATTTGATGCATCTCATTCATTTGATTTATGATTTGCATTGCTGTGGTATGATAATGTGGAATGAAGTAGCGTTGAAAATCCGTTTCTTCATGGTGCAGAACATTTCATAGATGAGCACCTATGGACACACTAGAGATGGAACCCTGAACCACCAAGTATTATAACGCGCTATTAATCACTACAATTACTGGTTCGGTATTCAGTGGTAAAATATCTTATTTAATCCATTGCCCATCCATAAATCAATACCGATTTTTAAAATAGTGTCGATTGGCATTATAGACAATATTTGTTATCATGTTTGTACTTGTCACTAGATCGTCGTTTTTGTCCGAATATGGGTCTCATCAATTTAACTGGTAATATTACCACCATATTTTACAAATTTTCACTCTGATAACATGATAATATATTGCTAGAACTTCTTGAAGTGAAGAGAAGTCCTAAATACATTTCAATATTCGACGCCGTTATTTAACTTATTATTTATTTTGGTGGAATTTTGAATGATGTAAAACCGATTCTACAATTTCGTGAATTTTCCGACACATGGACTAAGTTTTAATACCTTGAATTATACTACACTGTAATTATCGGAAAACTTCTAGACGGTGTTGATTAAGAAAAAACATCAGTGAGAATAGTTGACTAAAAGAGTTATTATTTTAGAATTAACGTGTGGTAAAATAGTTAGCTAAAAGGAAAACCAGTTATTTTAAAGGGATAAGTAAGTAAGTAGGCAGGTAAGTAAGTGTGCAAGTAAGTTCTTCAGTAAGTAAGCAAATAAGCAAGTAAATAAGTAAGTCAGTGAGTAAGTAGGTAAGTAAGTAAGTATGTAAGCAAGTAACCAAGTAGATTGGGATCCGCTGGTGAGGTATTACCTACCCTGGTGAACAAACTAATGGGTTATTATTTCTAAGCAATAAAGGGAAATATGCGTTTGAGATTCAAATGAAGTTGTCAACAGGTACAGTTGTATACAGTTGTGTTCTTTTCATTCAACATACAACACATTTGAAATATCATTTCCTTTATAAACAAAGTGCTGAATCAAGACAATTATGTGTTCCTGGATAAACGACGCATATATCTTGTCCTCTGTTTAGAGAGATAAATTTCTTTGTTCCTCAACTTTCAAGAGCTACACGAATATGCTATGAAGACACAACTGTTGATGAGCTGAACAAATCACGAGAATTGTTTCTAACCCATGTCCACTAACATTGATTTAAAGCATTCAATACTATTGAATGTAACCCTTCTATCTGTAGATTGTTATTCGATATACTAGAAGATTAATGATCATTTCGACTCAATATATATTTATATACGCGAAATCAGTTCCTTGAGATTGACCTCGCGCTGAATGAGTTTGAGTATTTTTGCTAATTCTGTAGAACCCCGCTATTTCATAACAGAATACTACATGCTTAATAACTCACCTATAAATGGGATTGTAAAACTCCACAACTCGATATTGTGAAGAAGAAAACATTCATCACTGAAAAGTTGTCATTCGTCATCATTTGTTAATATTTTGTCATCTCCATTGAAGTCAACTGGATATTCAGCATTTACATCTTTATTTGACTCGAGATCATTATGTGATTAACAGATAGAAAGTACGGATGAAGTGTTCTAGCAGAGAACATCGTCCAAAAAGAACATGTTCACACAGAATACTGTTACTTGACGATTCAGTCAGAAATAGGTATTGAAATTTGTCTTAATTGTGCAACAGAATCGAATTAAATTTCTCCATAAGGAAGCATTCGTAGATGAATATTTAAATAGCTTCTCAGCTACGTTTGTCTCCACCATTACGAATTCGTATATGAGGCTGATGATATTGTGTAGATATTTAGATTTTGTTTGACAATGTTAAGTGTCTGTAGTCTGCAGACAGAAAATCGTGAAATCAGTTAACTTTACTCTCACTTCTGGAGATTTGAATACTCCCTATGTGATCCAAACTCATATCACTCACGTTTGCACAATGAGAACTAAATACTACGTCACTTGAACGACAACTGACGTCTCTGGGACAGAAGTGTTCGTATTTATCAGTCGAAGCAGACTTATGGAGGTCATGAATGTCTAGTAGTTGAACACTTATGGAATACTGTCAGTCATGTGTTGCACCAATACTGTTAATGAATAACCAGCTATTGTTCATCATTTTATCTAAATGACATATTAGGACAGTTTCAGATAGATATTTCCATTTGACAATGTTCACAGATTTATACAACCTATCCTCATTTCAAATTCTAACAAGTGCTCAGGCGCGAAGACAGTAGGTCCTGGGTTCGAATCCCGTGGGGTGCGGGATCGTGGATGCGCACTGCTGAGGAGTCTCATACTAGGACGAAACGGCCGTCCATTGCTTTCAGGTTTCCAACGGTGGTCTAACATCAATTGATTCATGATCTCAACCAAAAGCATAACAATCTCCACAACCGCCATACTGATAATGAATTCACTATACTTGGCGGTTTCTCCTCAACTTCTCACAAATTAAGATTATGTCAAATGAACTGTCCTCATCTACTTGATAGTAGCCATTGTGTTGGTGTCTCAGTATACTCAAGATCAACAGTAAACAAAGAGCGTTAGCCTTACTACAGGTTTTTCAAACAACTGACATAAAATCACTTGCACCAATTTCATCTACTCATTTAAATTTATTTATCAATATTCGCTGACAGTGAATAACTCATTCTCGTATGTTTGTCACGCAATTCTTTCTATCGTGACACAAATTATGAGGCTCTGATAGGTGACGTCAACGTTATCCGGTATTGTGGATAGATACATTTTACTGTTGAGCAAGTCTATCTCCTCATTGAATATTCACAACGGTTAGCTATAACAGTTGAGTGAAAAAGATCGAATTGTTTATCAAATTGAAATATCTCACATTGTTATTATTATCATTGTTCTAACGACCAGTTTTATTGTTGATTCCGTAGTCGTACTACTATTCTAGATTTGTTCTATTCAAACTTAAACATTCATTCCTATGTCGGCTGATTGATCTATTTTTTGGATCAGTTTGTTTGTGGCCTGACTGTTATTGAAATTATTCACTTACAGTTGCGTTACAATAATAAGGAAAGATATATAATGTATTTAGATATAATCGAAAGCTAATGTATAATGCATTAATAGCTTCAGGATTATCATTCATTGCCAAATAGATCAACTGTCAAAAGATGAGCTTGTATAAACCATAATGCCTTGAAAAATAACAACTTTGTTATTGCCTATACCCCATGATCTGTAACTCCTTTTGAATCAAATAATAACGGGGGCGGATTTACGCCACACCTGATGCTGGATAATTCAGTTTGAAATTCTTTAAGAAATTTTTCATGAAGACCAAAAGCTTCGATTAGATTTAGAGTTTCCCACTGTAACCTCCGAAAGTTTTAAATACCTGAACTGTATCTAGACATTATGAATGTAACCATTTTTGATAAGCATTTGAAATATTAGTTTCATGAAGTGCCAATGAACAAGCCTACGTCGTGTGACTGACTCAATAAAGATCTATCGACATTCAACGTGTAAATATGAATAAGATCAACTGTATCAATGAACATTTACAATGTTATTGTTATCTATTTTCCTTATGATCATTATTATTATTATTATGATTATTATTATTATTATTATGTCAGTTGACAAGATTCAATTCTCATACTATGCATTTCATTGACACAAAATTTTTTGCATTTTAAATTTTCCTATAATGCTCTTCCACTTATTGTGACTGAACACTTTACTGCTAATAATCCAGACCTTTATTGAATGACCTTTGTAATTTGCAAATGCTACAATTTGTAATTTATATATATATGTCGTAACCGATGTAAACGTTCACCATTGTTAACGCATTACATTGTCAAATTCATTAATGCCATGACATATTTTTGGCCTTTATAAAATATGGAAATTATGGACTTATAACTGTATAGTGTGATTGTACCAGTAATTAATAGTTATATGGGTGTGCAAATGAATACGTTGATATAATCAGTAGTTATGAATAACAATGAAGGCTTAGTTGACGATCGGACGTAATTCATACGTACGCTTAGTTCAGGTACTATTAATATAAAACTGGAATATGAAATTCTTGCATTTTTTATTCATGAAACGGATAATATTCTCATTTCTGTTAACACTTACTATATGACCTTTTAATCGGATTACTAATTTCAATGATGACGGCTTCAACTTGTTTTATAATGTCAGTATCTTATTCATAAGGAAGATTTTTCTCTCAATTTTGTTTACTTCTCTATGAGCTTTAATCACATTCATCTTTGTAACTATCTTATTATATTCACTAATAAATGTATTCACCTAACGACAAAATAACGATTTTCACTATTTTAAAATATTCCTATTAAAATGTACTAGTAATAGATAGTTTAAAAATATGTTACTAAGACATGAACGGTAATCACATTATTTTACATCGAAAATTACTACATCACTGTTCATTAAATGACAAAATCTTGTCTGCTTTCTTAACCTTTAAATGTATTATACATTAGAAACAAGTTTAGGAATACATGAGCGATAATCGCTTATCGATTATTAATATCTAAGGTATATCGAAATGCATTCGACATTAAAAAGTGCTTAATCACTTGACCTTTGCCAAAGACAAAAACAATATTGGGAAAAATGCCTTTAAATCAATTTGTGGGTGGCCCTGAAAAGGGCCTTTAATCGTTCTCGCGGTGGGACGTCCAAACTATTAGTTGGTTATGGCGCCACACATCGGACAGTGGACTGCTCGTACGTTCGGTGATGGGTCATAAGCACAGAATCTATGAAACATAGCTTCACAAGGACAGAAAACCCAACCCACTTCATCACCAGTTTCATAGGGCGGCTGTGCAAGATTACAGATGTCACACAAACGGTTCTCTTCATCTTCTTCATTTTGGATGTCCCGTTCTGTTAACTCTTCTGAGTTTATAGAAACTACGTCATCCTCGTCGTTACTTAACGTTTCATCCATATCGACATTTCCTCGATGCATCAACGGCGTTGTAAAGTTAGTAGACATGCTTGTTCCACTGTACAACTGCGGTTCAGCCTGTAAGTTCAACGGCGTTGGTGGTAGTCTACCGTGAAGTTCTTGATAAAACTGGCTATAAAGTGAACTGCATTGTTCCTCAGACAGTCGCCTGATTAACGCAATCACTGTATTCTTCATGCTCGGCTGGCTCAATTGCATTGGGAAATAATTCTCAACTGCAATACGAGTCAGATAAGTATCAGTGTGTAACCACCTATCACAAATTGACTGTAAGTTCACATCAGTCATACTGTGTGTACAGTAAGCCAATATGTGCCGACATTGCAAACCGTTTTCAATGGAAAATGTACAGGAGCAGCGCATGGAATCACGGTGTACATTGTAAGTCCCTGTTGCGTCCACAGCCGTGAATAAGTCAGCAGACATTACAAACTCCGTCAAAGGAGTGCGCAAGTGCCGCTTCAGTACCTGACATGCAGCTGGTGTCAGTCGTACCTGAAGTCCACGCATTGCTGGCACTTGGCCGATGTTGGCTTTTACCCGGCAATCTGATGTATATTTCTGTAATCTTGCTTCCATCCAATATCCAACGCGAAGTAGCACACTAAATATAGATCTCAGCACAGGTGTTTTTCGACTCAGTTGATGCATCTTCAAAATTCGGTGACTTGTCTCAACAAAGTTCGTATTATTGAGTTGAAGTAGCGTTGCTGATGGTCGAAAAGCTGTAGACCATTTGTGTTTTCTCGCTAATAAGTGGTCTCTGACATATCGGGCAAACGTTCCGTCCGATATTTCGATCAAGGATAATACATTGTTAAAACTACAAAATAATGTTATGTTGCTTTTGATTTACCTTTCAAACGTTTGAGTAAACATCAGGCGAAAAAATAGTTGTATCACTTCTGATCGTACCCTCTACAATTAAGGTTACTGCGATAATGTTAATGAACGAAACACTTACCCTCTTTATAACATTGCGAACAAGGTGGACGCGACACAAGATATGGTGAGCATTGGGATACACCTGCATGATGGCAGCAGCTATTGCAGGTGAATCATCTGTCACAATGCCTACCACCTGTCGACTGTTGGTTAACCGTTGGAAGAACGACAGGAATCGAGAAATCAAAGTCGATGTTTCGCGACTTATAAATGCAATACAAACGGGTATCGCCTTCAAATTCATATCCAGGGCTACGACCTGATATAAATAGATATTCTCGTTATTCGTCTTGTATGTTCCGTCCAAACCAATAACATCACCGAAACGGTCTGCAAAAATCTTTTGATCACCAGTGCTGAAGAAAAAGTACGATAGACAGTTCTCATCGTCTAATTCGTATTCGCATCGCCCACCCAAAGATGTTATGTGCGCTTTCAATTTCCCGTAATCACCTATCGTTTACATTATAAATTGGCAAATGGCTTACCAGGAATGTTCGCCTGTGAGAACACTTTGTACCGCATATTATAGATATCTTGATCAGTCAGTAGTTTCCCATAAGAATGGTAAGCATAATTGTTAATGTGGAATGAAGCAGTACCAGATATTAGCAGCGGTCGCACATTTTCAAGCTGGGCCTCTGTTAACCTGCGCACCCATGAATTTCCTTGGTACCTTAGGGAATTGCACTCGTGATTGTGATGCACATTCCCACGTTCAACAGTCCAGTAGCCGTCGATAATCTTACAATACATGAAGGCCGGACATTCAGTGTTCATGGAAGCCCTTCATGACAAAAAATGTTAATAACATTTATAAAATTACCTCCTCCGTCTAATCCGCTGTGACGAACCGCTAGATGTTATACGGCCATGTCCCCAGCACACAAATTTAATGTACAAGTTTTCATTTCTGCACAAATGCGAATCTCGAACTACATAATAACAGTAAGTTGTTCTTTCATAATTTGTGATAGCGGATTACAACGCTTCAATCGATGGGAACGCAACGAGAAACAACGTTGTCAAAAAGACTTCCTCTATTTCTGTTATGTGAGAAACAACAGCGCTTGTACTAGGCACGTTACTGTCCTCCATAATGATGATTAAAATGTACTTCGTCGACAAGTACTGATGTTTTATAGCAATCCGACAAAACATAACTAACCAATTAAAACGAACTTCAAAACTAGCCATTTCATCGGACGAAACGGGATGAAAAATATTGCAATTTTGGGTTGAAAAAACATTTTTAAAAAGGGTGGGTGGGGTTTTTTTTTTAAAAATTGCCGTGGGGCAAATGAATGTCGTAGGAATGTTAAGATAGTTAACTATTTCCATGCATGATTTTCTTGTAATATCTTGTCATATAACTCCACGTTGTCTGCTTTCCAATGGATATATTAATACATATTTCCTTTGTATCGATGAATTGTCAAAAAAGATTTGTATAACTGTGAGAAGCATTCGGAAATTGACTTTATAAATGAGCGATTTCTGATACAGTTCAACGAGGTTATGTAATACTATATTTCCACTGTGTATGAATAGGAGATTTAGTCATAAGCCTTGAAAACCTAATGGACTTCATGAAATCATCTGTCTCTTTCCGGTTTATTTAGTTCTGTTGTGAAGAACATGTGACTAGCCTGATAGTGGCTTAAGTCATCAGATCATGTGAAGAATCTCCATATTGCAGTTACAATGGTTATATTTGTCGCTTGAAATAGAATCACTCACCTAACAATTTTCCGATTTATTTTTTCATCAAAATCTTGATCAAATACCACAATTATTGCATTGAATACTTCATTTGCGAATCTCCATCATTTGTCTATCATATTCTGCGTGATTCTTCCAGTTCAAAATTTCTTTCTTTTCTCCCCTCTATTCTTTTCAACTTGATATTCTTAGCCTTCTGCTGTCAGGTTCTCCAGGTTCGATCGGTGTTACATACTACTTATGTCTTCAGATAAATGTGGTGTACATCACAGCTGTATGATATTTTGTCCCATATTCCTCGTTTCTCCCATTACTAACTTTTGCTGAATAGAGAAATTTTGATAAATATAGATCAATCTATATTTCGCTACGATTTAGGACTCGATCACATCTCTTCTTTACATGCCATTGTTCACTCAGCCTTTCAGTATTACGATGTTATCTATGAAAATAAACCAACGAATCACAATTCAATCACAAATCGTTTCTTTAAATGTCAATCTCCTTGATGATGTATTATACAGAGATCTATCTTAATCCACCCATTCATGTATCCTATGTCACAGTTATTCCTTTTTATCGTAATTACCTTGACTATACTCCTTTTATCACATATTATATCCACTCAAATTTAGGTTTATCAGTATTATTTTCATTATATTGATAAAACTTAGCACCTTACTACAAATCACTCCGACCTACATGAAGTGAACTTTCTGATTTACATATCATACCATCTTGAAGTATTTCTATAGAAACATATGAGAGTGTTCAACACTTCTCACATATTACATTGGTAAATTCATTCATGCCTGCCTTATTTTGGTTTTTGTAAAGTATCACAATAATTATGGACCTTTGACTGTAAAACCTGGTAATGAAATCAATTGTTCGCTCAAATATTGTTTGTGATTGAATATTCTGTGGGTATTTTTAAACTATTTGTTTCAAGCATATCAGTCAACCATCAATTTATTTATTTTATCACGTCAATCTCTCCTAAATATACTTAGAATATAAAACACTGATTGCAAATTAACGTTCCAGAATGGATGTTTATGGAGACTGTAGTAATTTAACAGCTGGATTCATGAGTGGATCAAACTAGACCACCATGGAGAACCAGGAAGCACTGGATGGTCGTCTCATCCTATTGTGATACTCCTCATCCAGAATGTAGGATCGTGGGTGCACAGTGCCAGCGAGTTCCATTAAAGGACGGAGCTGGCAGTTCAGTGCTTCCAGGTTTTCATTGGTGGGCTTACATTCATCGATTTATGATCTCAATCAAAAAGTTAACAATCTCCATAAACCCACAATGATATCCTTAACACCGACAAAGTTATTTACTATTCTAAAATAATTAGTCATTACGTAGATTCCAATATTCCTACTATTTCATTTTTTAAATTTTAAATTTTCGTTCTTCTTATTTTCCTCTTTATTTCTTTCAAAATCATCGACTGCGACCGTGAAGCTGAGTGACACTGGATGGGATCCGTTAGGTAGCATCAGTTACCACAAGATTACAGGTGCACCTTGCTGATTAACGCCAAATATCACGAAGCATAGGTTTCCCGTCGATTACCTTCAACCACCATCTTATAAGCTTAGAAATTTGTTAGACATAAACTTGAAACTGCATTTACTATGAATCAGTTTTGAATAAATATAACTAAGAGAAACATTATACCAAAGATGCATATGTGCATCCTATCCAGATTGCCATTGTCGAGGCACAAACTGGTGACTATCTGTATCCACTTAACTACTGAGTTCTGGTAGCTATTTGCTTGTGCGTTCGGGTGAAGTTTAGATTCATTTGGTGTTGTTTGCTTGTATCTCCCCATTGTTGTTTAGGAACGTAATTATCGAGAAGACTGATCAATTGCTGTCTTAGATAACGATGGGAAGATACAACAAAACAACATCGAGTGAATTTAAACTTGCGTAAAATTTAATTTCCATGTAAAACATTCAACTTGACCAGATAAATAAGAATCTTTTTAACACTAATATGAAATATTTACATCTCTCAGTTGACAGTTAGTGTCATTCAAGCTAAGGATTTAACAGCGATGGATATGTGTGGTACTTTTGATCCACATGTCAAAGCTACTTTATTATAGGATAAAACAAAAATGAAACAAAAGAACATCGGAAAACTTTATATCTTACATTTCATGAAACATTTTAGTTGTTCAGGTAAGTAATATGAACCAATTTAGTTTCATTGAACACAGATTGAAGATTCAGTTTACATATGATTTGAAATGTTGATCAAGTCAAATTCAGCTAATCCAAGCACTAAATTCAGTCTTGCAATTTATACACAGAAATAAGTCTTAAACTTCACGTTTTTCAAGTTGTCAAGCAGCTAATAGTAGAATACGGGAAATGAGTTTCTTCCAATTGCAGAATAGTTAGCTCGAAACAATTTTCTCCTAATACTGATGGATACACTGAGCTTCTTTCATCGAATGTCACACTACATCAACAATAACGGAATGATATAAACTCTTGCAAATACTGTTTTATTTCGTTGTAACAAAAAATCAAAGATTTGGATATGTCATATATTTGATGACTTCATTATACTCAATTGAGATAAACTCAGAAATACGTATCATTTGCACACACCGAAATCTCTGATAATATCAAATATGTGGAAAAGAAATGCTTTATTTATGAAAGAGATTAAAAATTCAAGTATACGAGAGGTTGACTAATCTGACCAAATATCAAGTAACAATGAGCAGTAAATCAAATGTTTCGAAACATGAAATGTTTGAAAGATGAGTTACACGTAAACCCAAACTCATTGCATCATTCTTAATACACAAAATATTGAAGTAATTCATCTCATATATGTCCTGTGTAAGAATATCTACTGGCACAAATTCATTGAAGGGTAGTGAGTAAAACGTCAAACTGTCATAAAATCAACAGGCTGAAACCATATCTTTCCTTTTCATACGAAATATATTCTACAATTTACTGTCAGAATTCTATAACACTTTGGAATCAGCATTATTCAAAAGTCAGATTAATCATGTTATACCAGGTTTTGAGACTTGAAAGACCCAACTGCCAGTATATAAAAAACAATTTATGTAAACTACAAGAGGTATTACAATGGTCAAGGTGGACAACTTCTTGATATACAAGTACATAAACGTTGGTAAGCAGTGAATATAAACAATACATCATCAATTATATCAATGGGTGTTGTTTGTAATGAATAGAAAAAGGAGTTATAATGTACAAGAAAAAATGTGGCCGAAAATAATCAATGGACACATGATCAACTTTCTTCACCGAAATGCTACCAGAAGAATTTCTCAGTTACCATTGTCTAAATGATTTTGCATACATTCAAGTTTGACTAGATACATTTAAACTGTTATATTATTCCTTGATTCATTCATGGATTGCCTATGTTGAAATCAGAACAAAAACTATTTTCAAAGGAAATTCTTTCAAGTGATATCTACTTCTCATTGCGTCATGTTTCAGCATCTAGTGGATTAAATGTTATTAATATTAGAAGCAAAAAATTTGAAAAAGATAGATCTCGGTTGACTTTCAAGTAGTTTCCTAAGTGAAATGGTTGTTATAATTAGTATGTATGAATCTTTTCAAATTATATAGCACACAATTCTTATAGTCAATACAACCATCATTAATCATTATCACAGAATCTGAATACGAATTTTATCAGTATTGTATAATATATTATCAGAACTAGGCTTTGTGGATATTGTAGTAATTTTTAGTAGTTCAATTCATGAGTCAATCCAAACTAGACTAGAGTTCAAAAACCTGGAAGCAATGAACAATCGTTTACTTATAGTATGTAACTCCTTGGAAATGAGCATCCACAATGTCGAGCGCTGAACTCGACCCCAGAACCCTCGGTCCAGTGCGCGAGCGCCTAACATTTAGACTGCTTAACTGGTTTTCGACTGTGTTAATGCCTAACTTCAACCATCCCATGATATTGACCGACCTTCCATCATTGTTTTCAGTGAGTAGCTGTCTCTACAACAAACGCGGTTGAACTCCATTGGCCACAATTCGTTGTCGAATATCTCAAACCAATTCAAAACCACATATTGATGAAAATCAAATTAGAGAAATTCTAAATTTACAACGTAAGTGATTATTTTTTTTCTATTCAAATCATCAATGTTTTCTTTTTACTACTGGCTGGCTTATGATAATTTCTGAATAAAAATATCAGCAGAAAGTACTGTGAACACGACAGATTGCGAGACTGACACAACACTCCTTACTGTCTCTATGCATACAGAAACACAAAATGGTTTTGGAACCTTTTGTAAATTAGAATACTAAGAGTGCAACCAGTAAAACCTCTAACAGCGAATTTATATGTGGAAACTTGAACTTGGAAAATGTTTTCACGACTATCGATTCTCAAAAGAATCATAATTTATTCACTGAAGGCTAGCTGACCTTAGCAATCTATGAACGTAAATTGTAAATTATGTTTACATTGTGCTACATCATACCAATTTAGAACATTCAATGTTTTTGTGAGAGAATTATATGACGAAAACTAGATAACGAATAATGAGAGACTAATGTTTGCGGATCAGGATATTCAAACTAAATAATAGATGACCATTCACATAATTTGAGGCTGTTAAAAGATATCCAATATTCGTCTAAACCAATTCTTGAAATGTCAACAATCCTAATCAGTGTTCTTAGAAAATTTCATGAGTAAACGGACAAGTTGACTGAAAATCGGTTTTCACAAATGTTATCTGGTACATATGAAGAATACACCTTAAAAATGAAGACGGAAAGTGTAAAATATGAATGAGGTTTTACTCTCAAAAGTTATTTCCTGTGTACAAAACATGATCTAATTGATCCATCTCAGTTTACTGTAATTTGGTAATGACATCAGTATCCTTTCAGAGTGTATCAGACTGTCCATCGTTTTTCTAGAACTCTATGGACAATCACTGTTCAAAACTGATTGAACGAAGTGTGTTTCTTCCAGCTTCTAAAGAATTCAAGAAACCATACAACAATTGTTCAACCACCAAAATAGTTAACAATAGTAGCACTATCTAAAGGAGTCTATAGAAATTCCATACTGTATTTATAAACACACTTTCTGTTACGTTGGAGAACAATAGACTACCTTGTAGAGTTGTACGCGCGATACCGAAGTTGCAAAACAACGATTTGTCTACAATAACGTGGCTGACAATCGGGTGACTTAGACGCTTCGAAAGATCTAACAGTTCTCAACTTGTGAGATGTCTGGGGCGTTTAAACGCGTCCTTCAAGTATGAAATAAAAACTCTTCGATAGTACAAAGGACAGCTGATAGGTGTGTCTAAATTTGAAAACAGATTATGAACAACCGAAACCCGAACCAAGAGCAAAACAATATGGAAAGTGTTGCATTTAAACAAATGCGCAAAACTGTGGATAACCGCTGAAGTGATTAAGGTAGAGTAATTAAAATGATAAGTACAATAAACGTAATAAATATATGTGAACATTTCAGAATATTACACTACAACTTACGTGGCAACATAAGTAGTTTAAAAATTGTTGCGAATCCTATTGCTTACTGAATGTAAATAAGTAGTACAAAACAATATACAAAAGAGAGTGGAAAGGGAGCAGGTGGAACAATGTAACACAAACTTAACACCCAGGATAAATAATTTGTGTCTGTCAATTTCCAAAGGCTAGACTTATATATATATATATATATATATATATATATGAATGAGTATTTGTATATATCATTTTTGGTACATATCTTACGTTAACACAACCATCGCTCACCTAGATATATGGGTTTGATTAAGTAGGAGTAAGCTGGAAACAAGTTATGGCAACCAAATTAAGACTCCTTTGTTTTAATCTTGTTGATTTTATCTTGCATTTCCGAAATAGCATTTCAGCATAGGCCAATGTACATTTTCACTAAGTTTCATGCTGATTTTAAAATTACATAATTTGTTTAAGCTTTCTATAAACATTTTCCTTATAATTTCCTCGATTCCCTCAGCTTCTGTTTTTAGTTCTACTTATGCATTGGTACTACAGTCCTTTAGGAGTGGCCTGCTAAGAAAACCACCCACTTCGGTTTAGGTACCTAGGCAGTATTCCAGCCCTCACATAATTCGAATGATTCATGTAGCACATATATATTCGGTACTTTCTTGTCCCAATATTGATGTGTTTAAATAAATATTACATTGGTATTTGGTATCCCAATATAGATTCATGTTTATAACCTCACCAATCGTTTAAGCTTTAGACGGTATGTAACCACAGGTACATGATATGCCTATGGAATTGCTAGGCTTTAATACAATTCAAAATGTGATATTATCATTTCTATCGTTTATTTGTTTCTTTTGTTTTATTGGAAGCAAACCTAATTGTCGCTGTTGTTGACCATGATTAATATACAGATCTGGAGAAGTAATGAAAGCTTAAAACAATGTATACACTAAGAAAAGTGTTAATTTTGTTGTAATTAGCAATAAATGTGTGTAGAAGATGATTTTGATCATGATCCTATAGTGAGTGATTATCTTGTTCAGTAAAACGATCACTATCACATTACTTCAATTGTTATAGCTAATTGATTTCAATCACCACATATAAGATCATATCCTATACTACTATCGCATGTGTTATAACTTGTGAACCTGTGTATCATTGTATAACGCAACGGTACCGCCAATCAGAGAGCAGTGACTTATCGTTCGGATCAATGACGAGTAAAACCCGTACGAGCAGCCTAGAGTCCTGATTGGTTGTGCTTTCCGTCTAGCCCAGCTTGTTGAGTCCAGAACACCAGTTTCAGCCTCTACAATATCAATCATTTATTTCAAACATACTGGGTTTAAATATCAACCAGACAGACCGCAGCGTACCATAAAATAGGAAACAACATTTGCACACGATTCAGCCAAATGTGCCTGTGAATAAAGGAGACGTTAAATGATAGACAGGACATAACTCAACAATGGTAAATCGTACAATAATAGTTCATAGGTCAAAATAAAATTCATAACAACAGGGATATGAATATGGACAGTTTAGTTACATAACGATTACACGATACAAATATACTCATAGTATTGGCTCATAAATGGATCCCCAAAAGTTACTATTCATTATTCTTACCGGGATATAACAGCAAGTCATTAAACTGAGTGAGTACGTTTCAATTTAGTCGACTGAATTCTCCATCGATACGTGATTTGTATAGTTTTTTCATCATTAAGTCATATATATGATAGAAAATTCGGTAATAAGAATAGTGCAACAAAAATCAATGAGCTCTGAGTTAAATGCATTGTTGCGGTTAGGACAATATACAGTGCATAGCAAAAGAAAAACAGATTGTAAATTTGTATTGGAACTCATGTTATCCATCTGTGATTTAAGGTGCGATTGTATAATCTTGTTCTAGTTCTGTTCTATCAGCATAGATTGCCTATATTCGAACCGATCACTTTCAGTTAGTTAATGCCATGACCACCTTTTTTGAGGGGTAAATCGTTGATAGCAAAATAACGGACGAGATCAATAACTAAAGTCAATTAATTCATATCAAAACTAGCACTTAACCACTTACTCAGCCAGAATAAAATGATGGTAGATTTTTAAACTTAAAAACGTGGTGTAACTATCTCACTCGAAATTGTTGTACTCTAGAGATCAAGGCAAATCATTAGAACTCTATGTGCTACCACAAGGATCCAAATACCAGTGGATACACGAGATCTAAATGTCATGGGTTCAGTCTTATTTTTAATAATGTGTCAATTGATTTTATTAGATCTTGAACTAGAAAGAGAACCCTATCTACTATATCTTGATTTAAGATGATTCATTACTGCTACATATACCCTTACGAAATTGATTAATGCATAAAATGTATGCCAATTATCGTGCAAATGGAAAGCGAGTAATAGTTCAGGGAAACATTATTACAGATTGTCTGAATATTTCAATGGAATACAGTTAACAAACAGTAACTAGTTGATTTCAACCATTTCAGATGATGATAGCACGATATTAAAAATCAATAGAGATAGGATCAACAAAAGTTCATATCAGTGTTGACTAGTATCATACTTATCAAGAAAGAAAATACCGGTTTATTCAATAATCCGTTAAAATGAATCGATTGGCGTGGCAGCCAATCTTCATTGATTGTGACAGTTTAAAAAGGTAATAGTTATACTTAGGTGCAGCCCACAGAAATATGAAATACTGGTTATCATAGGGGAGGTTAGCCAAACGATATAGTTAAGTAAACCTTAAAACAATTCTGACACATCAAATTAGTGACATGTGATGTTACTCATATTGGTGGGTGCAAATTTATTGATTGAAATCCATACGATATTCGTAATGTAAGTGATATAAATCAATAACTTATTAAATAAGAGTATGAAAAATGGTTAATGTTGTAAACTGGATTACGATCTAGGATTAAGAGTAATGGTTAGTAGTTGAAAAGGACAAGAATTGTGAATACCTGGATGATGACTTGATGGTGGTTAGCCTCTTTTGGTGAAGTTTCGTTCTTTGAGCTGAATGATTCACTTGGGAAGTTTTCATCGTTATTCTGAACAAATTTATTCAAACAAAATCCAGGTGGAAATTAGATATTCGATTTTCTCCATATATTGCTGAAGACTTGTCCTGTCGACCTTGATCCTAATTAGCTAATGTGCATCGTAAGGGTATTGCTTCAATATTGTCTTTTAATTACTTTTAAAACAGAACGACTATTCGGAAAGTTGAAACTCTCGGAACTATTATTCGATTGAGTGTTATTTGTACTTTTGTTGTGTAAGTAATTGATAACGTTATCAGAGAAATTCTGTCTTCTCATTGTTGTAGACTCTCAGTGAATCTATTGACTATTGTTATACGTTATACCATCTATTTATTGCTAGCTAATTATGTACCGTTAACTGCATCTTCTAACACTTATATAATGATCATATTGAAAATGAGTTTTCTTATTTGATGTTCTATGCGATCAGACATTTCAACTATATTATTGTATGAATCATGAGTCATGATCGAGTTAGGCACAATAGGAGGTTAATTTGACATTTATAGTCAACTACTAATGGACTACTGGGTAGAAAGGAACCTGATAACTGATTATCGTTTAGGCCTTGATTACTGTTCTTTGGTCAGTGTGTAAATTATCGAATAGTTTACCAGTTCAACTGGCAATATAGTGTGTGTAATCATTTTTAATCTCCAATTATAGCAAGTCAGCATTTATCAAAACGTAACATTTAAATTATTTTTATGCATTTCGAAAGTGACTAGCAGTGGTTAAGTGCTTTCCGACTGACTAATTGCAGTCCTTAATATAAACAACGGAAAAGTAAAAATCTTTGAATACATATTTGAAGAAGAAGCTAAAAACCATGGAAGTTCGGAGGATACGTAACACAAGATTTCTGGAAAGATAGTGACTATTCTTTGTTAAGCATTATGACTACGACACCGCCGAGCCCGCTGACTGGTATGTAGTTCGAAGGAAGTTGTATTGGTCCTGCATTATGTGTTGTAGCGGCGATTGCATCCTTCCAATTAGTAGGTAACATACCAAGGTGAAGTGACATATGGAATATTGCAGTGAGTTGGCTTGCAATATATTGCGAAATTTGTCCCAGGATTTTGAGTTGCATTTCATCAAGTCCTATTGACTTCTCGATGTCTTACGTGCCAACAACCATTAGGTACATTGTGTTTATCAATGTCCACGTTAGGCATTCGGCTTTTGGAATTTGTATTTTGGTCTAGTTATTCGTCTGGATGAGAATCTTGAGTGGAAAATGCACCGAAATAGTTTTCGGTACTTACTGCTTCTTCATGATCACCCTCTGTTATTTCAAACCCACTGCCTTCCGTAATTAGGTTTAGTATCGAATTCTGCATCTTTTATGTTTCAGTAAACTTCCGTTATCGCATCTGATCCAAGGATAGCCGTGCACCTTCTTCCTTGAGACTGCACAGGGTATATACGTTTGACTTACCCGATTGCATTACTGCCACAAATGAGGCCATATCTCTTCTTCTGATGTCTCTGAGACATACATCAAGGTTACAGACGATGCTGTAGATTTCATAACCTATATGTCTGCCTTCCATGTGTTAGGACTAGCCGACGAAACTATTCTTTAAATAAACTCATGTGAAATAAAGTCGTAATTGATTACAGTGTCCATTCAAAGCTTAACCAAAGTTTAACCTTCCATGAATCGACAGGCAAAATATTTGTTTTCACTTTATTTTCTCTTCAGAAAGGAGCAATCATCTGTCAGATGAAAATTTCATTCATCTTTATTCCTTGTGTGTAGATTAATTTTATTCATATGAATACATCATTAGAAAGCCAGGATCCTTATTATAATTATGATTCATATCATGCTTAAGACACAATAAAGAATGTCAAGTAATTTGATTATTTATATAGAATACGGTGATAAACAATAAGAAAGCATAATGATTGGTATCTCTACAAACAACAACTAAGGTCAACAGACAGATCACACTCTCAGATCATGTACACTACTATTATCACCATCATTACTGTAGACTTTAGAAAAGTATATTTTATGTCAAAAAACATATGGATTAGAAGTACTCAATTAGTAGATGTGATGATTCTATGTAATATTCAAACACATAACCACCATTGAATGATTAGGTTGCAGTCCTCAATGTAAACAAATTTGAGAGGATGAATATTGCACATGTTATGTTTAGGTCAAACAAACACGGTTCATTGAGGATAATATGCTCCTATTGGAAAATGTCATTATCTAAATCACTCAAACTATACTTTATCGTTATGAAGCACAATATTTTGTGAAGCAAATTAGAGATGTAAATGATATGTAGAGAAGGGGTATTTTGTGCAGATTTTAGAAATTTCACTGATTGAAATCATGAGTCAATTGAAGTTAGGCCACCATGCAAAACTTGGAAGCACTGGGCGGGATCGTGGATATGCACTGCTTAGCAGTCCCACAATAGGACGAAACGGCCGTCCTGTGCTTTCAGGTTTTCCATGGTGGTCTAACATCAATCGGTTCATGATCGCAATAAAGAAAATTAGAGAAAACAAAACACAAACACGTAGTAAATTATCCCATTCTATCTAAACTTTGATTTCGATGTCCTAATTTGAATCATTCTTCGGAACTGTGAGATTTTTGTTCAACTTGATATCTTGCTTTCAGATCACTGTCATTAATTGATTTTGGTCCGTATCTACTCAACGGTAGCTTTTGTTGGACTATATACAGTTCATATTCAGTTGACTCTTCAAAGCATATTCGCCCGTCTGTTGAAAGTGAAGAATATCATAAATTGTTTTACATGCACAGAGCTCCCAAATTTACAAGTTCCATCCTAACTCATTCCACTGCATTTACATTGAGTTCCACTTCATTTTATTTGACTTTATTCGATAATTTTGTAAAGCATCTTTTCTTTCTCTCCAGACACTACTACCAGTCCTTCTTTTCAGATTGTTCACAGTAATGCTGTTAATGTTTTGTTGTAAAGTAATCTTTGTCTACAATGCTCTGTTTATTTCTTATCCCTTCCTGTTTGTACCGGATTATCAACATGTTAACACAGAACATAACTGTATTCTATCAGAGTGATTTTATATACCTTTATTATAATTTTCATTAACCAACTGTTTTGTGCATAAAATAAATTGATCGTAATGTTACTGAACAGTTGTAGACAATTAAGCGATATAATATTGGAATAAATTTCGCAAACACACTGTCCAACTGTGACTCTATGTTGAGTATTCAACGTCATTTTCATGTTGACATTTCAAATTATATGACTCGTTTTAATGGTCACAAAGTAGGCAACTCAGAAATCATTGAGACGCAATATTTCTCCACATGAGTTTAACATGAAGTTGGTTATATTTAGTTTACCAACTTATTAGCACAAATTATTTCATCAGCAATTATGAACTATGGAGGCAGTAAATAAAATTTGTTTTTCTGAAGACGTCATGTTATGATATTTTAGACATTTAGTCGGTTGAGACCAAACTCACTTTTCTGTGACAGCAACTTGACGTAATTAACTGAGATTTCAATGTTAAGCATAAACACGGTCTTATTTGAAACTGCTCAAGATTATAGTAGTCGTGTTTCAGTGCCTGCAATGAGTTGTTAAGATGTGAAGAAAAATTCTGTGTTCGAATCCTATGAAAGCACATCTGAGGATTCCCATTCTAGGACGAAACTGTTGTACAATGCTTTCGAATTTTTGTTGATGGTTTAAAATTCATCGATTTGTGATCTCAATCAAAATTTCAATCATCTTCCCAACAATATGGTGATCATTGTTAAGCGTTTGGATCATATTTTATTTTACTGGTTATTTTGTTCTCTTATGACATTCAGATAGATAATTATGGTTTCTCAATGGAACTTTCAAGGTAAAAACAATCTAGATGAACGGATAAAGGACACAATATGGAAAGAGGACAACTTTCACATTCTGAACAATGTTGTGCATAAAATGTTAGCTCTCTTCGATTAACCCTCACATTAGAGAATCAATATTTCCATGTTTGAATTATAGTAACTCAAATAGATAAAAATAAATAGTTCTGATGAAATTCTCTTAAGTTTTCTACAGTTATATTATCTAGCTAATTCATTTGAAATCTGGACAGACGTAAGACAACACACATAGTTGAAAAATGATAACAATGTGACTTGTAATAGTTCTACACATGGAATGAAATGGTCAGGTTATTGATTAACAATGAATGCGGATTAAATAGAGTGAGAGACAGTAATGTAATTATAAGTGAGAAGTTATCTTATGTTATGTTATTAGAATGGGTTTTGTGGAGATTTTTAGAAAGTTCACTGGCTGAAATCATGAGTCAATTGAAGCTAGACCACCATGGAAAACCTGCAAGCGCTGGACGGGATCGTGGATGCGCACTGCTGAGGAGTCCCATACTAGGACGAAACAGCCGTCCAATGCTTCCAGGTTTTCCATGGTGGTCTAGATTCAATTGACTCATGATTTCAACCAGTTATGTTTTGTGATAAATAATAACATGAATGACGTACATATTGTTAAATACGGGGTGAATGATGATTAAAATTTCCCAATACGTTTCATGTTTTTCAATGGTAATTATAATGATAATGTTCATGAATGATTTTAAGCTATGAAAATTCAAAGAAGAGGATTGTATGAACATAAATCGAACTATGTCACTATATCACACCCGATGATCATTAAGTGATCCACAAATTGATCAAGGTAAATGATCAGAACATATTTCTTCCGGATGCAGATCTCTGGCATTTTGATCCAAACAGTTCTTATTTCAACCGTCTACAATATTCTTAATCTCACGGATTTATGCAGATTTCTGTTAACAAGATACATAACTGTAAATTCAGCACCACATCGTCGTTATTACAACACTAAAGTGTTTTTGATTGAGATCGTGAACCGATTGATGTTAGACCACCATGAGCTGGAGATGGGAGTAGATACGTTTCTACTGCAATATAGAAATGCTAAACATTCTGTGACGAAAAAGACTTCATCAAAGCTATTAAGACGGTGAATTCTTCGGTCGAATATGAGGTGGTTGGAGTCTGCAGAAGTTACATATTACGGCGAAAATGATCTTCGACTAGCCACAGGGTTTGTGCTGAAGAATGTAGAAAAATTTATGGTGCGAATTCTAGATATCAATGGTTTGATACACACAACCAACATGTTGATCAAATATAATTGCAATAACCAGGTGAGTCTGCTCCAATTACGGTTGTTAATTCTGATAATAATGAGTACATTCTAGATAATACAGAGTCTTTATCCAATACAATGTCGAACAGGTACAGGATGGACTTAAGAAGAAGACGTACAATCGATTACAGACAGTTAGACTCCAACTTAAGCTGTGCCGGATATGGTGTTTGAATGAACTCACGATCCCCTTGTACTTGTTGAATGATTGATTTCGAATTCCATATACAGTACATTCCTTGGTGCTCATCTAGTACTTCTTGATCCGACTACGTTATTTCTGGGATTCCTAGTTTATACTATAATTCAAATACTCCTAATCAATTCACTGGCAAAAGTATCCCTATATGATTCTTCATATTGATTAAGTCTTATTAATTCAACAATAAATCTTATGATGCGGTTCATGTCGTAATTGATCATAAGAAGCTTGTATACAAAGAATAATATAGCTGAATGAATTAGAAAGATTCATTACAATGTAGGATCCAAACCACGTTTGGACTGATGGACAGCTGCCTGGATAAGTTGGATACGCGCCCTCGCCCGTTTGAAACCAAAACAAGGTAATTGGGTAAGATAGCAGTTCTATAATTTATCATAAATTTAAGTATACATTATTACCTAAACAAATATAACCACACAGCTATCCAACCAATAATTGTTTAATTGATCAAATCTAAACTACAATAAATAAGAAAGTTGATAAAGAATGCAAGAAAATTACCAATCACCACAAATAACTGTTATTCTATCCTGTCTGGATAGATCACGTACAGATTCGTTCAAAAGGTAATAATTGGTCGCTCTATAACACAGAGTGTTTTCAATTCTGGAAGAGTGCCTCAATTCACAACTAAAAATGCACAATTCCAGTCAACACAGGTCAAGCAATCAAAAGTAAGAACCAACCAAAATGGCTGCCGCTCAGACTTAGTATAAAGTAAAACAACATAAGTGCAGTTCGGGAAGAAACATGGGGAATTAGTGAAGGTGTAGTAAAAACAAAAACTATAATAAAATACAAAGATTAACAATTCAAATGTAGTCCAAAAGTTAACAATATACAACTAAGAAGATCAATAGGAACAAAGTGCAAGTATATACATGGAGGGATTTTCACAAACACACAAGGCATTTAAAATGGATCTTACAACAATGACGATGGACTTCTTCACTGATTGATTTTAACTTAGAGAATCACTACCAAAAACAGCATTTAACATCGGATTGATAGTTTAACCAATATAATATTAGTAGTTTGAGTTGATATAGAAGATATGGAAAAGTATGTAAACTTGGGTTGTTTAGGTGATATGTATTTGAATGTGAAGACCATAGGAGAATGAGCGATTGAACGTGACTCTTCTATACACAGAATTCGGTTTTGTAATGATGAGTTGCTATAGATTTGGCTGTTCTTTTTATATTGAATAAGATTTTGAACGATGATTTACGTAGCGGGTGTTGTGTCTTGTGACATGTTTATTATCAAGTGATAAGGTCACTCATCAGAATACGACTTATACAATTTTAGTACTGTGCAAAACCAGTGACGTGTTGACTGGTACAAACTGCTTAGAGTTCTTATTGATCTTCCTCGTCTAGCCCTGCCTGTTGTTGAGACAAGAATATAGCTACTATCGTATGAATCATATATTTCAGACATACTCCATCTATATACAAGCAAATCAGACCATATCATACCATAAAATAATAAATAACAATAATATACGATCAGACCAAAATGTGGCTGTGATTGTAAGAGACTGTAATTAATAAATTGGATATAACGTAAGAATAATGAATCGTATAATAATGGTCAATAAATCAAATGAAAGCTAATAATGAGGGAAATATGAATATACATATAATATAGTCACCTAATAGTTATACAATAAGGATATATACAATAACAATCCATAAATAGATTCTAGCGGTTATCATTCACATATTCTTCGTCCGGATACAACAACGGAGATGTGAATTTAAGTTGGCTATGTATTCAGGAATTAAGCTGCTGGCTGATTTGCACTACTCGTAAGATTTATCGAGGATTTGGACAACGAACCACTGTTGTCTATGTAATGAGTGAAACAAATTGCTATTATCTTATTAGTTGATTGAACCTCCTATGCAGTTATCATTCCTAATCATATCTCTTATGGTTTTATTCGGTAATCTGATATTCATTTATCATCTTATTTCTTGATATATGTTCAGAGATTCTCTTGGATGTAAACTTCTCTATTTTTCCATAGTAATTACTGAAAGAACAGATAGACATGTTAAAGTAATTGTGAACTTATTGTTTAAGACATTTCAGATGATCAATTTGTCAAGGAGAAATGTTGGTACTTATTCCATGTTAATTTCTTGTGCTTTATATACTCAAAACAATGAACAATTTCAGTGAACCGAATTGTGCGCTATTAAGCTTGATGGATTCAAGTTCTCCTCACATTATCCGTTCCATTATTGTATACATAACAACATAATCTAATCGATATCATCCTAATAACTTCATTTATTGATTTCATAATCAGCATCGATTTCATCAGTTTGGTCAGCCGATAAAGAATATTCAACTTTATACAGGATGATTGTAATTTGTTATGTAATAAACATTGTCATTGAATTTATTCTTACAACATCTGAATAGGTCGAGTATATAAAACGGATTTGTTGACGAGACTATAATTGATAAACGAACCAATCAGATATAAAATGACGAGTCACGAATTTTGACCCGAAATTCATCTATCTATTTGGCTAAATAGCGTTTTGGTATTATAGATGATCATGATTTCATTTCGTGATGAATACGCTAAATCTAATTCTTAATGTTAACCATCAATTATAAGTCATAATTCTAGTTCGTCGCCTTGGTTTATGAACGATATTTGGATCTAGTTAGTAGGTGGGTATTCTCAAGGTGACCCTAGCGTCGCTCAAAGGTCGTCCATAAACTAGAGTCTCACCGAATTTCTTTATTAAACAACAGCAAGAACATGTCTAGCTCAAGAATCTCCATTTCTCCTGTCAAAAAATCTTAATTTTTAATGTGATTAAAGCTTTCTGATGATGATTCGAAGTAAACTTAAACGACACTAGATAATTCCCATTTCCACACCCCTTTTAGGTGGTTGAATCAAATTGTTGTTCTGATTGCTGTATAGCAGCTAGTGTACAATTTGTTCACATTTAATTTGGTTAAGCCTTTTTGTTAACTTAAGTAACGGACAGAGTCATTCGTTCAATTACAACCTATCTATACTATTGTACGTTTACTATTGTTGCACATGTATGAATATGTACGCTTGAGCATTGCTAACTGTCTACGCATATATTCATTCTGCTAGCTTTGATGTCATTTAGTTGATTCGATGATCATTTATTTCCCTTTGCATATATATGTACATTTTAATGCCATTCACTCGACTCGCACGCTTACTAGCTTGCTTGTTTTTCGTATCTGTGACTTCAGTAATATGTACGTGGTGCAATAATAAACGCGATCAACATTCCTACATTTTCACCTAATTTCCTTATAAAACTCATTGTTAGATCAGCCAAAAATGAGTAAACGTTTTTCAATTTCACTCTAACAGTCTCTTAGAATTATCATTATGGAATATGTATACATGTTTTGGTGTATTCATTATAAAGTTAATTTTTACAAACTTCATCGCATTATCCACTTAGTTAATGAATCTTGATAGCCACCTGATATGCAGACACATCCAGCTGACGAGTCTCAAATAAGACAAAGCGCGTCCTGGATTCCACTGCTAGTCACTATCCATTTTTGCTTAGAAAGTTGGTTATATTATGGATCAAAATTTTCAAGATTTTTGATTAATTACTTATTGAAAAGCTTTCACTAGCTTTATCCAGTATATTTGTGAATGAACGTTTATGAAATGCTTGTGGAAAGCACATAATTATACGACTTTACGATTGTACTGGATTGACCAGCTTTGTAAACTATTACTCGAAATGCTCACGTGATCTTTGAGAACTAGATCTTTCAATCGGATTAACTCGTTTCTATTCTTCAATTTAACGGTTTCCTGTATTGTCTAGTTTGTTAGAAACCTTCAGTAGTATGATTTTCTCTTCTAATTTCATGAAATCATTATTCAATGGAGATAATCCCATACTACTTTTTGAGGTGAATATAAATAGAACGATAAAAATCAATGTAAATGAACAAGAATTTTGATCAAATAACCATAATTATTATCATGAATTGGACAGCCTTTGTTGTATACTTGACATCGGAGGGATCTTCTTGCATGAAGAGATTAGTTTCGGTAACCAATGACCCAGGTGACACACTATGTATTTAGGACCATCTAGATAATATTCTTTAGGACATAAGAATATTATAAGTGTCTGTAATCGATTGCACGTCTTCTTCTTAAGTTCATCCTGTGTCTGTCCGACATTGTATTTGATGTAGATTCTGTATTATTTAGACTGCATTCATTAGTATTAGAATTAACAACCGAAATCGGAACAGACTCACCTGCATCCTCGGATTGTGTAATCAGTATGTCGGTTGTGTACTGAAACCACTGCTACCTAGAATTTAAAGCACGAATTTCCCAACACTATCCTCTCCCACGAAATAATGCTGAATCTTTATATCCCCAAGTTATGAATGATGTGGCTTTATTTTAAACATATTTCTCACATTGACTAGAGCAAACATTGGAAGTGAGCTAGTGATAAGGATAAACAGATGTCGATATGAAATCATCCGAATTGTAAACAAAATCGAGCTCATTTAGTACTTATGCTTTGCATTGAACAAGTTTCCCACAAGAAACAAATGCATTATGAGGACAAATACTGCTTGATATGATATCAAGATTTGATTCTTCTGAAATAGTTTCCTCAAATTTATTGGGAATGTCATTGCAGAGCAAAGAATCGTTAGAAAAATCAGCATCTACCAAAACTACATCAGGTTTTCGATCATGATTAGGTTCATTCAACAATTTTTTCCTCAAATTTGCAAGGAATTTCGTCAGAAATAAGTGAATCATTAAGAAAAACCATATCTGGTACAATAACATGAGAAATCTGATAAGTTGACTGATTAGAAACTGTTGTCTCGCAAAGATTCTGAGTTTCACTTAACTCTGAACTGCTATATGACTCTACATTGTCTATTGAAATTGTTGATAAAAATAAATGAACATTATAAATACTCAACTTAATAGAATCAGAATTACAACCCTAAATATTAGTTGCAGTAAGATGAACAGTAATATTACAAACTGGCTGAAAATGTCCAATATCACCACATTTAAAGCACTTAGAATTACGGAAGTTACATGAATTAAAAGAGTGGAACCTGCTACAGGACAAGCATTGACCAGACTTGTGCCTATCTACGTGAACTTCATCGCAACTCCTCAATGAATTATCTGCATAACCTTGAGTATGAACTGGGTTGTGATGACGTAATGCAGTGGAATTTTTTATATCCTCATGAATCGTTTTACGAAATCCTCTTCCTTTACCACATACTAAATTCGTATACTTGACACAGTCTAGACGTAGATCCTTGAGAGTTGTATAAGTGAGCGAAATGGGCTTTTCCGGTAAAGCCAGACATTTTAATAAGCCATATGCCTCTTTTCCGATGAATGTGAAGAAATGTGCTACAATGTTAACATCCTCATCATCTTCCTTGGTCATAGCACAGATTTAGAACCTTTAAAAGTAATCCTCAAAAGCATCAACATTGGAATGTATGTCCGACCTTACCATCACAGGCTCAACTATGACGTCAATGTGATATATAGGAGTATTTTAATTATAGTACAAACTAAGAATTCCAGAAATAACGTAATCGGATCAAGAAGTTCTAGATAAACACAAGCGAATTCATTGTATTTAAAATTCAAATTCACGCATCCAACAAGTACAAAAGTATCATTATTTCATTCAGTCACCACAATGCGCACTACTGAAGAGTCTCACAGTAGGACGGAACGACCGTCCACTGCTTTATGGTTTTCCACGGTGTTCTAGCTTCAATTGACTCATGATGTCAACTGTTGAAATAAATAAAAGTGGGTTCAAGTTTGAATCATCAATGTGCATGTCAAATTTAAGAATCAACAAATACATAATTGTATTGCTTGAAACTCATTGAATTCAGTCAAAAATAACGATGCATGTGAAATAAACAGATTGAATAAAGAGAGGATTCAAATTACTTGTCAACTTGATCACCGGTAGCAATGAAAGACAACTTTATAATACCACCAATTGAATGAATTTAAGAATAATAATCACTGAAAATGAAATTAATGGTCATAAAATCGATTCTTGTTGAAGTCTTAGTTGTTTAGTCGTTAAGAGTTCCACACCAGTATGAAACATCTATTCAACACCTAATACTTGTCAATGTTTATTTAACTGAATGTCACTCAATGATGTTAGCTAATAATAAACGTCATTCAAATATACAACTTGATTATGATATTCAAGTATTTGCGAAAAATACGTTCTGTCTTTGAACAATTCGATACTCCCATTGCTATTCAATTTCCGTTGGGAATTCCATTTCTCATTACCAAATCCCGTATCTCCAGTTACAGTCGTTTATAAAGATCACAGAAACTATTTCATTAGTAAAATTGTTTCATAAATAAATCACTAACTAACCACATGTAACAATATCAACTCCATTGAATAAGAAAAGAATCGAAAGAGACACCGTCTAATGAATTTCAGTGTAACTATCTCATTCTCATCCATTGAAACTGTTTCTTCTCTACTTATATGAAGTGAAACGATGATCTCTTCTCTCAAATATTTTGCTTATTTGACCTCATTCTATGCTTGATCTCCTCCTTCTAACCCACTATGATCTATTCGTGAAGCAAAGGAATTACAAATTGATCATTTCAATATTCTACATTCCAGATTGTGAATAGCACTGTGTTCAAGTGAGGGAGTCAACATCAATTTCGAGATGCCGGTATGTCCAGATGACGTGTACCAGATAGGACAAAATGCTCATCATGGATTCCATTGGAAACCACTATCCATCTTTGCTTATACACACCTAAAGACATTGAGGAGTGTTCAATAATTCAACAAAATCATCAAAAATAGAATGACGTTGAGTAACAGATTGTTCGAAGATGTCAACCATGGGAAGGCGTTAAATAGTGGTTACATGGTGGCTAGAGAAAATATCTCATTCGCAAGTGAAAATTCTGAGATATGCGAGCCTTGTGTTTGTGTGTTTGCACGAATCGTATTCTTTCTGAATTTGATCTCTTCCATTTCGTTTGATTATCCATGATCGATTTTATTATATGTGGTTACTTGATAAGTTCTTATTCTTTCCTCAATAAATCATCTCTCTCTTGTTGTTTAATTGACCTGCCTCGATATACATAAACCGATGTATTGAAATATCCTGCGTGTACTCTTCAGATTTCGAGTGAATATTTATGAATATGCAAAACTGATCACTTGGAGTCTTCAATAACATCAAACTGGAAAACGCAAACGCTTACAAGTCGACCTATTATCTGTTGGATAAACAGGTGGTCATCTTGATTCAGCATTTCAGTGAACAACGCGTCCATGTTTGAAGTGCTTATGTAATGAATTCGGTTCTCTGTATGAACATCATTATGAGGATGATTATTCATCCTTCTGCCGAGTCCTAAATGGAACATAAAACGTACAACATACAATCCATTGTAAGTCATTACTCAACTTTAGGAATTATTTGTGACCAAATGTCAATAATGAGATAAATCACTCAGAATTTATAAATGAAAATTGAGGTTGCCTAATTACAGTAGTCCAACAAATAAGATGGACTATGAAAGTTGTTTAAGCAAATCATATTGAATAATCCTATACATTCGTTCAACTCCTCTAATATACTGAATCATACTGTCTGACGCGTAATATCGAATTCATTAACATTTCACAAAAGGGTTTTTGTGCAGATTGTGATAATCATTGATAGTTTGTGACATTTTCTCTCGTTTTGTTTTTCCTATTTGGTACAGTATGTATTAGGTCCTTCAACATGGATAAGAGAATGATCAACAAATCGCTTGACCAGCTTGTTATTATTCAGTTGCAGAATGTGTAAATTCAATCAAGTTGTTTCGTTGGATTTCATATTGAAACATCTACAAATTTATATGATTTATCGAACAGAAACAATCCACATCATACATATAATAGAAGTAACCATATTAACCAGATTAAATATTGATCTCATCTATCTGATGATATGCCTGAACTATGATCAGATAGGTTTTGTTTTTCGTTTGAATTAGATTGAATGATGTTTTGCATTATATACACAAATAATAATCCATCTGAAGAATCGGTTCAATGGTTGGTGTTAGATCTATCGAAGCGTCTAGGTCACCTGATTGTGATACGCGCGAAACCGAAGTTCCAAATCAACCATTTGTCTACAATAGCCGGTTCTTTATTGAATAATACACAAAATTTAGTTACAAACTTCAACTTGTGAGGTGTCTTGAGCGTTAAAACGCGTCGTTCAAGTAAGAAAATAAAAACGCTTCTTCTAACAGTAACATGAAGAATAATTATAACATACGATAGTAAAAAGGATAGGTGATATCTGTGTCTAGATTTGACAACAGTTTATGAACAACCGAAACTGGAACCGAGAGCAAATCATATGGAAACTGTTGCATTTAAACAAATGCATGAAACTGTGGAAAACCTCTGCAGTGATTAAGGTATTGTAATTAAAATGATAAGTACAATAAACGTAATAAATATATGTGAACATTTCAGAATACTACACTACAACTTGCGTGACAACACAAGTGGAAACACTGTTGCAAATGCAATTGCTTACTGAATATAAATAAGTAGTACAAGACAATATACAAAAGAGTGGAAAGGGAGTGAGTGGAATAATGTAAGACAAATTTAACAGTTATAAAATATAAAAACAACAACAACAGCAATGTGGATTTGACAATGAATTCTATACATAGAGAGAAATATCACATGTGTCACTTTTATGCGTAGAGACTAAAATTGAAAGTATATGGATTACTGATGCCTATGTAATTTATGAATTATTCATTGAATCCCCTTTTAAACAAACAAACAAGTGTCTGATTGTATAAATGAGTTTCAAGTGATGTATCCAATGGAGCCATGTATCCGGAGTTCACAATATGGTTCTAATATTGAATTGTTCATTGATTTACATGAATTAATTATCATGGTTCAGTGTAATCAATCCCAATTATTCCCATAATTGACTTGGTGAAATTGGACTTCAATAGTTAACTTTGCTGTCCATCACCATCTAAACTCCATAAACCCATAGAGGTAAAGAGTCTAAAACTATTCAACGACTTTGTGTTTTCGTATCCCTCCATTATTGATATGCAAGATTATTGACATTAATGTGAATTAACGAATAGATAACTAAGTATAATTGCATTTATAAAACGGTTATGTCTTGAATAATGGACAGCGAAGAAAATCCAACAAACACATCTGATCTTTTGTGAAGCTATTCAGCTAGATAAGTTCACATTCTCCTGGTGACGCCTTTATTCACACTTGAACTTAATGAATAATCCACTAGACTGATGAGACACAATGTCAATTAGCATGTTTAATCGGTGCGTATGTTTACGTTGTTGATATTCCCGATTGTAGTTGATTAGTGTTGGTAATTGTCTTTTGATGACTTAACTTCAACAGACATTATTCATCTTTTTCTGGAGTATTACGATTTATAAAATGAATAGATCACATCATGTGTGACGAAGAAAGATTCGTTACCCTCTGAAATTAATAACCTTCTTTTTCATTTTCATGAAAATTGAGAAATTGATAATCTAAGCCACTCGCACATTGACTATCTGCATTCCGCTTTATACATCGAATAATCGGAGTTTTGTCGGTGGATTCATTGCCAAAAATGATTAATTGTGATGTATCAGGTGATTCGATTGTTCCATAAGCGTTTCTTTTATTCCATTGAACTTCATCAAGTATAGATACGTTAAAGCGTATGGAAAAATGCTGAACATCCTTTCATATTTATCTGCATTACATTGTCGAGATCGAAACTACGAAATGACGATTCGGTACAGTAGTTAATGCCTGTGGTCCACAATTCTTTATTGGACATTTCGAGATTTTAGGAAGAAGTGGGTTGTGCAGGCTGTTGAATTCTAAGATTAACATAACAGAGTTAATTTCTTATGAAAAGTTTATTATAAATCCGGAGAGGAGTGGACAACTGTTGTATTCTTGTATTGGGGTTGTCAACAGAGTGCAAGATCCTCGAGTCTTGTAATGTTCGTTCATCTTCTTAACTGTGAACCTGATATTCACTTGCCTATATCAACCACTCCAGTCAATTTGTGAAATTATTATGACCACACTTCTTGCTAATAGTGAAATTTTCCTCACACACACGCAATGGATGAACTCCGATGAGCACCGTTGTTTAGGTAGCTGCAAATAATTCCGCTAGAAGTCATTCATTGTCGTTATATATGGAGAAATCATGTACGAAGAGAAAAATCGTATGCAAATATTATTGATTTTCTTAAGACACCCAAATTAGTTGGTCCATTGAGTAGAACTGCAAACATTCAAGTCATCAAGATGTTCTCTTTCACCAAACTCAAACTCCTCTTCTTTGCTGGAGATGCTTATCTCGATAAATGGTACGTTTCTTGATAAAAAATGATAGTTACGTCAGACAATAATTTGGTTCAAGCGAAAAATGATTAGTAAGTGAATTTGTTTCCAGACTCCATTTTGAACCCACCCTTGAATTCACATGAGATCATGAGCATGATACTGTTTAGTTGATGGTCCAGATGTTGGCGAAATCACCAACATCATCAAACATCATCAACGAATAATTATATCAGTTCCTGAGTTTTGCAGTTCATTCTTGGTCGGATTTATTCAGCTCATACGTCTAATAACTTTGTCAATTAACATTTTCACTATTTAATTCATTCTTATTGAACTGAACTGTTTATCGATTTGTCATTGAGAAATAGCTAACACTATGTGATTGAAAATCAGGTCATACTATTCTTCATATCTAAAGAGTGAAATTATTTATCGTTAAGCAGTAATCAATAGCAGAAAATCTCTCATTTCTATACTTTTAAATTCCTCACTAATGATAATAATGATAATAATTATCCGATGTAGTGATGTTCACAGTTGGCGCAATTGATTTTCTAGATGATGCTTGAGTTTACTTTTGTGAATTCATCCTTTGGTTTGCTTAGTATTTCTTGTAGTGTTTATGTTGATTTGTGTACTATGCCTATTCTGAAAGGCCTCAAAAATCTCATTGTAGTTTCTTTATGTGGTCCATCGATAACAGACGAGTAAATTACGAAAAATTCTCTACCGACAAACAGTTTAATTCGTTCACTTAATGATTGTGTAGACTGTTGTTGTATCGGATCGTATATTGAAGAAAAGATGACACTTAAAACATCTATGAACTATAGCTACTACTACTACTACTACTACTACTACTACTACTACTACTACTACTACTACTACGACCACTACTACTACTACTACTACTACTACTACTACTACTACTACTACTACTACTACTACTACTACTACTACTACTACTACTAGTACTATGATACATTTAATTTTTTTGTATAATGATTGAATAAATCGATTTCTATATTCTGTCTTCATTATGAGCATTTGTTGGACCTATCAACTAGAAGTTTTATTGTTTCTAATTTGCTGTTACTTGGTTAAAAATCTTTCAAAGACAAGTCAGTGAAATACTGAGCGAACTAATCTATTAATCAAGTTACTGAAGACCTGACATTAGGTTGTACCAAATCTCAGAGTTGATATTTAGTCTGGCTGACAAGTCCTTAACCGGACGAAATGCTGGTCCTAGGTCCGTCCGCAAGCCACATTTCACCCTTTTCCTACGTAACTTGTGTGATAATGGTTTCATCGAGACAATCTATAAAGCATGCACATATGCCAAACAGGACTGATCAAGTTTCAACGAAAACATAGTTCAAACCATTACAAACACAGCTTGGTATTAAAAGTATGATCTCACTGATCGTTACAGAACATTCACTAGCATAACTTATCGTCGACATACAATTGATTGCTATCCACAAAATATTCAATATTATCAGTACTTATTGTCATTATCGTCCTATTCCGTTAGTTCGCTAACACTATCATTAACAAGAGCACACTAGACGCTATGCAAACATAAGTTTCTCCCACCTGACCCTTCCCCTCATTATTTTCATCATCAATATCATAATCCTGAAAACACCGATTACAAACTTCTATCTTATTATTTGTGAACGAGAAAACACATTATACATATATGTAACTGTTTTCCTGCCTCGTTCATTTCAAACCTCAATGCATTATCCACTTAGTTATTGAATTCAGGCATAGTTTATTCTGACTTACCGGTGCTATTAAGGTAATCCTCTCGGAATGATCATCATCATCATCAGTATTAATCGACACACTGGGTTCATAGCGAAGCACATGTCCGTTCAGTGCAATGATCCTGATCATATGTGAATGTTTTAATTTCAATAAAACAGTTATTTACCCACTTTTTCGTGATCCATCTAGTCTCAACACACCCACACACACATACACTGATATATTCGCCTATAATACGTCAACACTAACAATCTTTACAATGTGGTAACATGTAAATAAGCATGTGTGAGTGTGTGTGCATGTGTCGATGTTGTCATTATCGTCATCATCTTCGTTGTTTTATTATATTCTACATTTTCTCGTCACATATTCTATTCTCATTGTTTTTCCCACCTACCGGAATTCTTAAATTGTTTGTTTGAAATGGTTGTTTTGAAAATAACCGTCAAATAAGTAGTATATTTTGTTCCGATTAAGTTTATTTTTTCTTTTGATGGATTTCATTTGATGGATTGTTGTCTTCTCAAATGGTATGTGAAGATTTACCGTACAGCTCAGTAGTATGATTGTGATTTCGCAAATAAGAGGAGAGGTGAGGAAGATATTTCACGTTTAAGACCATTTGTAAGGATTGTTAGATAAACTACTCTGTTCGATAAATGCTTTAAATCTATTTTACACAACTAACGTATTCTTTTCAAGTAGTATTTTAGTGAACGAGAATACAAGTGAAGACAATCGAATAAATTTGAACACAAAATTACAGAACATCTCGGTCAAATCTGAGAACCAGACTATAGGGTTTTTCTATTTTACCAGGTAACTCTGTAATTTTGTGCTAAATACAATTTGGTTGTCCTCACCTGTGTTCTCCTTCACTACAATATGTTGACTTACTGGTTGAATTCATGAGTCGGTTTAGCTAGACCATCATGGAAAACCTGGAATAACTGAAAGGAACCGTTTCGTCCTATCATAAGACTCTTAAAGAAGCGCGCATCCACGATCTCGCCCTTAAGATTCAAACCAAGGAACTTCGGTCTCCCGTGCAGAAGCCTAACCTGTAGACCAATGTGTTGGCCGGAATTCAACGGTGTTTATGTCTAACATCAACGAATGCACGATGTTGAGCGCTCGTCCGCCATTGTCTTCAGTGAGTAACTGCATCACAACAAACACGATGAAAATCCATTAGTCACGGATTCTCACTAGAACTCCATAAAATCCATCCTGATGCCAGTCACTAGTGAGCACATGATGAGGAGTACTGTACTAGGAAGAGACGATCGTCCAGTACTTAAAGGTTTTGCATGGCGGTCTAGCTTTGATCGACTCATGAATTCAACTATCTGATTACTACAATCTCCACAATCCCTCATTCTGGTACGGTGATTTGCAATCAGTGTTTTACATTCTTAGTATATAATTCAAGAGATTGACGTGAAAAACAGAGGAATTGATGGTTGACTGATATGCTTTAAACTAACAATTTGAGGATAATCATAGAATATGCAAACACAAAGAACATTTGAGCGAACAAATGACTTGATCATCAGCCTCCACAGTTAAAGGTCTGTAATGTGTGTCCCATTTTATAAGGACCGAAATAAGGAAGGCATGAATGAATTTAACAAAGTTATATGTGAGAAATGTTGGACACTGTAATCTGTTTCTATAGAAATACTTCAAGATGGTGTGATTCGTAAATCAGAAAGGTCAGTTAATGAAGGTCAGAACGATTTGTAGTAAGGTGCCAAATTTTCATTAATAAAATAATAATAATAGTAGTGGTAATAATACTAACGTTGTTTGAATTCAGTTTGTAATTCATGGGGTATAATCAAAGTCATTACTATAAAAAAGAAACAACGTGAACTAGGAAAGATGAATGTGTGAATTTTTAGAGTTCAGAAAATTCTCAAAATGCCTAATGATGGAGTTGATTACCCTGAGCTTGAATGGAGAAATCAAGCACTCGGCATATACAGCATAGAAGAAACCATCTTTATGGAGAAACCAATCAATAAATCATCTCAGGGAATATAATTTCATCATCTTCAACCTTCTCAGTAAGAAATCTTCTCTCTGTAATCTCAATATTTGATCACAGTTTGCAATGTTGAATATCATCTTATCAAGTGAATTGCAATGTGATCGTTACAAATCAATTAACTGGAATGACAGCTTTATGATAAACAACATTATGAATGTTACATTGAAATTTGAACTCAGATATCACCACTTGTTAAAATACAGTTCATTTTGGGTTCAACTTAGAATTTGTTCTGAATCTGAAATTGAACACGACACCTCAACAGTACAGTTGAGATATTCTGAACATTCGTATGGATTGAACGATGTATAAGAAGATAGTGTTTTGATGCTTCGTTTGAAGCTACTGATATTTGTATAAGTAGTAAAGAAATCAGTAATGACAACGACAACGTCAATTTAAGCCCTAAACAGTTAAGATCAACAAGTATTTATACTTACTTACGTAGCTAATAATACGGAAAATAAAAGTCAATCAACAGTAATTATTTAGCGACATATAGGTGCCAGTCTTAAAAGAATTTAGTCGTGGGATTAATAGCTGAATCTATATCACATTAGTTGTATTACACTAATATCTTTTGAATGATACACGAATCGAACTACTATTCAACATATTGTTGATTTGGTCAAACACAGTATCCAGTCTGTATAGATTGCATTTAATCGAAACATAAACCAAACTAAGTGAATAACACGATGGTGATTGAAGCAAGCGGTATTGTAATTGAGTCTCGGATTAAACATCATTTATGGAATGCAGGTGTATCCACCTGACGAGTCGCAAATAGGACTAAACGTACATCATGGATTCCTTTGCAGGCTACGAACGTGTTGTTATCAGAATTCGAAATCAGGCAGTCATCCAGCACAATACAATCATTAGTTCATACGTACACCATACCATGTACATGATCGTAGTCATAGTAACAACAGGTCACATATGCACAACTATGAATATGGTTACACACTCTTGGTGGAAATGAAATGTTCCAACAGAAAAATGTATTTGCTTCTATCGATTTAATGAAATTCCTTTATTCATACTCATTAGATTTACATAGTGTATGCTCCATTAATCAAATCATACAATTAAGAGTATGTAAGTAATGTATAAATAAGAAAAACAGAACCATGAAATGAATCCAAGCCAATTTATGGAATAATCAAGTAGACTTATTGAATGAAATCATACATAACGATCTGATGAGTTCTGCAAAATAACCAACACAAATTCATGTTTAATTTAAGTAGTCTTTGCAGTAGATTTCTGTAGATTATTTTAACAAGTTAGAATTATACTATTGACTGATGATTGAGTAGTAAGCGAAGCTATGCTCAACTCATTCTTTCGTGATGATCCAATATTCTAGATCAAGTTTCAATATGGCCACTAGTGTAAGTGGTTGAGTTGTTAGTTGGTTAGACTTAGTAAGTAGGAAACCAATCTTGACCCAGGTTTCATACTGGCTAGTACTTATCATCAGGACACACTTGTAATCTTTGGGAGGACTGGTGCTCTCAATAACACCCAGCTACATAATTTCGTACTTTACTGTTGGTATATTCGTGTCATGATTGACCCGATATTTAAAAATGATCGACTAACGGTTAACGTTTAACATCATGTTTGTCTAGTCATTCAAGTATTGACTGAATTCTGTTGACTACTATTATACGGTTTACTATTCTTTATTTATTCTCCCTACTATGTGTTACTATCTCCCTATACTCAATTGACCTGTATAATAATTATTTTATATTATATGATGTGATGTGGTCTAGTCTGGTTCCATATAAACTGCGTATATGTGAAATATCAGATTCATATACCAGAGGCTGATATTTGTATTCCAGATTGAACAGTCTGAGGTATGTGAGAAACAATGATACAGAGGAGCAATAAAGATTCTGAACTGACTCAAAAATACTAGTGCTTTTCGACTCATCATTGGTTTAGAACGGAGATAAGTTCATACAAGTCGGGATTCTGATTAGCGATTTTATCACTTGATATTCGATGGGTCAGAGGACAATTCAGTTTTTTGAAGAAATATTGAAGGATGTCTAAGTGAAGCATTTTAATTTCTTTACAGAACAACTACGAATATTATCACCAATGAGACGTTTGAACAGGTACGGTTGACTTTGATCACTAACGAGATAATCTGACATCATTGTTGATCAGTCGATATACAATCCTCTGAATTATCATCAGTCTTCTTAGTTCGAACAAGAGAGCACAGCTAGCAAACTTTTATCTTTATCATTATTATTATTAATAATCTTAGTAAAAGTGAAATCATCATTATAGTCGTCCAATTCGCATCCTTTGTTTTTTTTGCATTTGCTCAACAGAGAAGCTACACGTCAATAATATTCGTCCAGAAGATGATTGGGTGGAATGTATTAGACTCTTTCTGAGCTTCGTAATACTTTTGGTAGTTTGAACAATATACAGTATACCCATTTCCAAAGCTTCACACCTCTTCAATATAAAATAAATTTGAGTAAATGTCTCAACCACAGAATCAAGTTATTATGTTGTGAAGACGGTGTGGATGACGAAATAGATATACTAAAGAACACATTACGAAATAATGGCTGTCCTGATAATTTCGTTAAAAATACCTCACACAAAGTATTAAAAAAAGAAGAAATCGTGACACAGTCACTGAAAAGACCTTATATCTAAGACTTGACATTAAAGGGGACATAGCGGGTGATATTTTAACACGTCGACTCAAAAGATTTGTCGAAAGGACGTTTCACGCCGCCAAGCTATACTTAATTTTCTCAACTAAACCAGTACTCACACAACCAATCAAGGATAGTTTACCGAAGATGGGCTCTTTCATGTGTGTATACCAATTCAACTGCTCCTGTGGAGCTAGTTACATAAGCCGTACTCAGAGGGCTTTGTCCTTGCGCGTTCGTGAACATGAACCAGGTTGGTTGGGAAAAGGAGTTACCAAATCGATTAACAACACCATTCTCACATCGTTTATCGTAATTACCTTGATAACACCCAAAAACCCTTAATTACATATTATATTCACATAACAATCTGATAATGCTATAATACTATTCTCTACTTATTGTGACTGAACACTTCACTCTCGAATCATCCTGACCTTTGTTGAATGACCTTTCTAATTTGCATATAATACAATTTTGAAGTATATAGATATATATCGTAACAGATGGAAACGTGCACCATATTTTTTAACACATCACATTGTCAAATTCATTAATGCCACGCCTTATTTTCGGCAGTCTAGTTGACCTTTTAATGCTCTTACCAAGTATATTAGGTGTGATCAGATTGTTCGAAATGTATTGCGCAAATCTATCATCACATTATTCTGATCATCTTCGTCTTCTGATTACATGATCGTAATTTATCAAAGGGATTCATTGTTTTAAATTATTGTGGACTTATAACTGTAGAGTCTGATGATGAAGTTATTGAAGACAATTGTTCACTCAAACATTCTTCATTTTTGAATATATTCTATGGGGATTTTTAAACACCAAGTGAATATAAACTTCATCCCATTGCACAAGCAAGTGGCTATCAGGACCGCGATGGCGTTTAAAGCGAGCGGTACTGGTTTTGAGTCCACAAATGAACAATTAGCTGACTAATCACAAATAAGATGAAACGCACATCCTGGATTCCACTGCTAACAAGTATCCATCTTTGTTTATACACAAGTTTATATATCAAGTGGTTATCATTTACAATTGAACTGAGATCAACTTCAATCTTCATTAGAAATGATCACAGTGAATTCAAGGGATTTATGAATTATTGATAAACAATTTATTAAATGAAGGAGATTTTGTGGAGATTTTATCCTTGTGTGTTGATATTTTAAGAGTAACAATATTCACCTATAAATATATGATATGAGCATGTGTAATCCTCGAACAAACTGTCCATTAATCCCATAAATGATTCATCATTACTTAAATTGAATTCAATAATTTGCTAACACAGTCTAATTTGATGAAACATGATTTTTATTATTGTGGAGGATTCGTGTAGATAGTAGAGTTTTAAATCAACAACTAATCTTAAATAGATTACTACTGGAAGTCTAGTAGCACTGCATAAATGTTGTGCAATAGCTCGGCATTTACTTGACACCAGGCATACCGTCAACATTTTGCACACTTTTGAAATTATCAGTAGACGAAGAAATACGACTACGAATAAGAAAAAGAGAAATCAGCGAAGAAAATTTTCTTTTCGACGAAACCATTTACTCAAGCTTTACATTCGTATATATAGTTAGATATGGAAAATATATGTCAATAGAAGGATAGAAAGGATTGTATCTGTTGATTGATAGAATAGCCTGTTCAAATTTATGTTAGATAGAAAACCAAAGGAGTTAGTGAGGAAATCACCTCTGAACTATTGTTGTACTACTGAAGACACTTATCAGTATATGTGTGTTGTATTCTGAGATTAAATTTGTATACGATATATCCTTTCTATGGTATGCCAAACAAGGAAGACTGAATAAAAAAAAATGTTCAACTTACAAACCGAGTTACAATGCACAAAATGTTGTGGTCTGAAATAATCAATAGGAATATGATCAACTTACTTCGGTAAAATGCTTCTAGAATAATATCTCAGTTATCATTGTCTAGGTGCTTTTGCATACATTCAGGCTTGACTACATGAACTTAAACTATTATATTGTTCCTGGTTTCTTTTATAGATTCCCTATTCTGAAATCATTTCGAAAGCTATTTCATTTCCTGTTCACGTGTTTGATCGATTTCCCAAACATGATCAGGTTTGACAATTCAATGCACCGTAGACTCATGTATTGTAATTGTAGAATAGCGTGAATAAAGTCCACCAGAAAAAGGTAAAAAATGTGAAGTTGAGTGATGATTTCGTGTTCCAATCAAATAATTAAAAGGAACTCTTCAGAGTAAATTGTTTTCCTTACGATTAACCAATGTGTACTTGTTCTAATTAATTACTTCGAAGAAGCACAAAATCCATAAATCAGAATGTCCGATTGCTGCAGTTTTGGTTTGAAGAATGCTCCTGTAAGCCTAAAGCTCCGTCTAACGAAATTTGTGTTGCAACAGCAAAGCTAGATGGTCCGACTTAGTGATGCAGGTTAATTAGTTGCTGATTGATTCATACCGACAGGTTGTTTCATAATAAACATTGTCAGTTTATGACCAAAAAACAACATTCATGAACTGGACAACACTGTGTAAGCTTGTGTGTATAGGAAGCATCATTTTCATATACATCTTGATAACCAAACCATAGGAGATTTCCCGTCAAATAATCGGAAAACATTATATCACCTAAAATTAGGAAATCGCTTGATAATTTATAATAATTACAGAATTTATGCCAGTAGTTCAAAAAATGTTTAGGCAGTACATTCAGGACATTTATTGCAGTAATGAAATACGTCATCCCCTAACTTTTAATTCTTCTTAAGTGGACATCTTTTAGATTCATTTGCGGTGCATTGAAGGGAATTTTCATGCGCAACAACGAACTTATTGTAATCGTCTATATCTAGAGAAAACAAAACAGAGGCACGGAAGTCGGGACAACAGAGAAATAACTAATAAAATATGTCAGCAATGTATACCATAATTCATGTGTCATGTGACTCGGTGATGTAATGTTCATGTTGGATATATATTCAAATTAGTTAGGGTTGACAGGGAAAGTGGTAATGTAAAATAACAGCAGGTAGGTGTTTCAAATTACTGCATTCTGCAGTAAGAATGCTTGAACATTTGAAGTTCCTATAATCTAACTTGTGGAATAAGATACACTTGCAGGTGCTACAACATTTAACGCATTTTTAGAAGAGCCATATGCATCAATACAGTGAACGCAGACTAGGAGTTATTACAGCTGGCATACGGATTGTGGCAGATTATCCCCAGTCTGGAGAATTCACTGGTAAAATAATTCATCAAAAAACATAAATAAGCATAAGTTTGTTTCACCAATGAAACAGAGTTACCAATATTTTAATTAAAGTTTCTGCAAATTGAATTACATGACTGGATGTAAAGGATAGTTTATTAAGTAACTTGAAGAAAAGGATTAGATTTGGAGTCTCTTCTATAAATAGCCGAATTCAAGTTTGGTACATCTGGAATTATAATTCAAGGTACAATCAGTTCCAAGTAATATTCTGTGAGTGGTTGTACATAAAACTTGATCGAAATGTTATCAAGTTTTTCAGTTATGCAACCCATAACACAACACTGAATTAAAGAAGTCGAAGTGGCAAATATGACAAGATCGACTTCCAGAAATCGATGCTGATAATTTTTAAGCGAGTAGGTAGTTAGTGAGTTCGTTACTAACAATTTTTTTTAATAATCCTAAAGATGATTGGAGTAATATTTATGGGCCGATAATTATTCATGTCAATCTTACATCTAACTTGGTTCAATAATATGCATTTTCCCAACAGTAAGGATAAGTGCCTGCTTCCATAGTGAGAGCAGACACCTTGCGAAGAAGAAAAGCACCACCGCATTTGTAGAGAAAGTATGAAATTCCGTCTCGCGAATGGGGAAAAAAACACTTTATTATTTTCACTGTTTTTCAATTCATTGTATACTTGTACAGATAGTAGGATGACATCTCTATTAAATATTATATCAAGTATAATATCACTCCCACTGCGACCAGAAGTGTATGTTAATGGTTACCGGGAATTCATCATGGCTCACAACTACCGGTAATCCAGTTCATTCTAGGGCAATATGAATCCCTTGAATTATTGTAGTTTGGAGCGGATGCATGTGTAAATGCATTGACTATAAGATCATTCACACTACCCGAACTTTTGGAGATACGTTGGTATTCTGCGATCTTTGCAAAATCAGCCCTGCTCACATGACGATGGTGGTGTCCGTGTTGTGCGACGTTTGAACGAACTCTGATCATATAGCCACCTCAACTATTATTAAGGTAAAACATTATGTCGTAGTGCAAATTATTGTTCGGTGGAGACATTGTAATATTCTTGCTATTAGGTCCGGAACCAGACGGTTCTGTATATACTTTTTTACAACATGGTATAGAATTTTAATTCTTCACTGATTTTAAGAGCTTTCACGTTAGAACTGGGTAGTTATGCATGATTTTCTAATGTTTTACTGGAAGATTTCGAAATAATGTTGCCATTGGACATCCATTGGTTGCCTGAGGTCACTACATGCCTCAAAGGCAATTTAACATTCTTCATTGGTAATTCAGAGTGTTGGCGAACATTAGACAGTTTAACAGCATAAGTGAGTCCTCATGCTGATGCAATAGGATTTGTTGTAATCCCAACAGCATTATTTTTGTTTGAGGTACGCTTTTGCGAGAGTCTTTGAACAGCGGTTTTATCCGAAACGATACGACCAATCCTAAACTTCATAAGTTTACTGAATAGCCATTCGGATTCCTTCAGCTGTTCAGCAAATAAACGTCAATTGAATTTACACAAGATAGGGTACTAGTACATATGGCGCATTCCATTAGGGCGAATACATACACATGGACTGTCTTGAAGTTCATCTGTTTTCAAAACCAAATTATTTACGCACTTACACACAAATTCAAGGGTAATTTCGCTAGGTATATTATAGATAATCACTTGAATTTGCAAGATCATGCACTTAGCAACTTTGCCAGCGATAAAATCGATAACAGAATTTAATTTCTAATGACTTCAATTCCCGCAGGAACTACATCCACCAACAGTAGCAGGTTGAGTGGCGATAGTGTCTTTATTTCTTGCCTAGGATCATCATCCTTTAATAGTGAGCTCACAAGTGACTCCACATTAGAACGCATAATTGCGTATAGATATTGTCTCACTCTTAATATAATCAGTGCTTTTTCATCTCAATATGGAATTTATTGTTAAATTAGAAATTGAGTCATGTAGTAGCAGGTGTGGAATACATCTACTCCCAGCACTATCTGATTAAATAAAGATCACAGGCAACAACAGAGTTGTTATTATCTGAAATATAAGGGATTTTTCGGTTCGATTTTTTCAACAGTCGACCCATTTTGCTATAGGTGTTAATCCTAATGCTATTTATGAGTTATACAATACAAATCAATGATATCTAAATACTTATCATTGAATAACTTGCAATTGTACCAAATGTTACAAAATGGTTGTGGATGGAATAGAAGAAGATTTCGCTTGACGAGCTTCCATGTCTAGTAGCGGTGGATCACCAATACCTCCAGGCAGGAAACAAGGCATATAAACAATAATAGAGGATAAATTAATTCATAAATGATAGTGAGATATTATTTTTATTCCTTAGGAATACGTTAAGTTGTCACTTCAAGGACTCGTGTAAAAGTCAAATTATCTGTGTTACGAAATTAAGAATTGCGTGACGAACATTTCTCAGTTCGTCATGCAAGAGAAGGCAATGTGAGCAGCTGAATCTGTTGGAAATTAGAAAGGGTTTCACTAATCATTGACATTTGTTAGTTAATTTCATTAGCATAATCCTAGAAATATGTACAAGTATGCATAGAAGTTGCCATTGGGTGTCATGATCCTCGGGCAAGCTGGCAGTTAATTCTCATATGATCTGAGTTTGGATCACACGAGGAGTATTGGATTCTTCAGAAGCGAAGATAAACTGAATTGACCTTTACCGAACACCAAGAAACCCGCATTCACGGATTTCTCCCGACAGACTAAAAACAGTGAACGCCACCTAATCTAATCAAAATGTCGACCAATTTCGCGAATTCGGAATGGTCGACAGACAGAAAGAATCATTAGTAAACGACATTCCCAATGATACTCAAAATTTATATCAGGCTCATCATACAAAAGAATAAACCATATTATCAAATTATTCAGTTAGAATCTGATGATAAACAACAAGAAAGTACAAATCATTGACATTTCTACAAACAACAACTGAGGTCAACAGACTGAGGTCACTTCAAAGTCACACTGTCACGTAGTGTACACTATTATTATCATCATTTGTGTTAACCTTGAGAAATATGTCTCACATGTGAAAACGCATATTAGATTTGAAGAACACAAATGGTAGATGTGATTCTTCCATGTGATATTGAAATACCTATTCCTGACTGAATCGTCAAGTAACAGTATTCTGTGTGAACAGATTCGAGAGGATGAAAGTAGTGCATGTTGTGTTCATGTCAAAGTAATACGGTTCATCGAGAATAACATCTTCTTCGTGGACATTATTATCTTCTGAATCACTTCAACCATACTCTTTAGCTGTAAAACACACTATAGTGTTGAGTTAATTAGAGGTGTAAAAGCTGAGTTTCCAGTTGACCATAATAGATATGAAAAATTGATAACAATTAATGCAACGAATAACCTGTGATAATCATTATGGAACTGATTCGTGAACTCCATGAAAGTGTCAAAAATTTGCGCAATCCAACACCGATAATTCTAAGGCGTTTAGATCATATTTTAATTTGGTAATTTTCTTGTTACATTATGGTTTCTCAATAGAAATTCCAATGTTACAACTATTTAGATTGAAGGATGAAGACTAAAATATAGTATGACGACAAGTTTCACATTGGAAAATATGTCATACATAGAACGTTATCTTTCTTCATTCAACCTTAATGTTATTCAATGAATAATTCTATGTTTGAATTAGAATTATTCAAAATGCAAATGTCAACCAACAGTCAAATATCTCAGTAGCTAATATAATGACGTATGTTTATGCTGAGTGCCGGCCAGTTTAGCTCTTTCATATAAACTGTAAGATCCAAACTAATGTTTGGACTGAAGAATAGCTGTCTAAGTGGGTTAGTTAGGTGTCCATGCACGAGTGAATCCAAAACCATATAATTGGTTAATATAATGGTTCTGTAACTCATCATAAATATAAATGTACATTGTTACCTAAATAAATATGACAACCCAGCTATCCAACCAATAATTGCTCGAATAATCAAATCTAAATTAAAATAAATAAAGAAGTTGATAGAGGATGCGAGAAAATTACCAATCACAACGAATAAATGCTGTTCTATCCTGTCTGGATAGACCACACAGATTCATTCAAAAGATAATATTTGGTTGCTTTATAGCACAGAGTGTTTCCAATTCTGGAATAGTGCCTCAATTCACAATCAAAGAAAAACACATTTCCAGTCAATACAAGCAACAAAATCAAAAGGTGGAACAAACCAACCAATATGGCTGCCGTCATGACTAAGTATCAAGTCAAACAACATAAATGCAGTCCTGGAAGAAACACGGAAACATAGTGAAAGCGTAAGAAAAACAGGAACTATAATGAAATACAAATAATAACAACTCAAATGAAGTCAAAACGACCAACAATGTACAGCTAAATAAATCAATGGGAACAAACTGCAAGTGTATACATGGAGGGATTGTCACACACACAAAACATTCAAAATGTATCTTACATAAACCAATCCGAATGAAGTAGCTTCCACAGACATTTTAACAGGAATATGTTTATAGTAGCTCGAACTGTATAAAATAAATGATCGTTGTGTCATTCTCTTCAGTTTCTACAGTTATATTATCCAGCTTATTCATCCAAAATCCGGTCAAATGTAAGGCGATACCCATCGTTGAAAAAAGAATAACATGTGAATTGTAATAGCTTTATGCATTGAATGAAATTGTAAGGTTGATAATCAGAAATAAATATGGACTAGATAGATTGAAGGACAGTTATGTAAAGAGAAGTCAGAAGTTATGTAATATGTAAAATACTATCAATGATGTACAAATTGGTGAATGATGTGAAGTAAATGCTGGATAAATTTCCTAATACATTTCATCATTTCCAACATATCTGATTGAGTATAAGCTATGAAAATGCAAACAACATGGTTGTTTAAACATGAATACAAATTTGTCACCAAATCACACCTGATGAACATTGTGCAATCCAAAATTCAGCCATGGCAAACGAGCAGTTGAACATATTTCTTCTAGATTCTGGTCTATGAAATTTTGATGTTAGTACCTGATGTTTCAACCGTATAAATCATTCTCAATCTGATGCATTTTGCCTCAAATCTCACCAATTCACAGATAATGTATTTGCATAATATGATTATGGAAACTGTAGAGAATTCCGTGTAAAACACATTCTTCTATTCATATGTAATGAGAATTTCACAGTGAAGAAAATGTCTTCATTGATTATCGTAATGAACAGGGGAGTAAAGTAGGTAAGACCAATTTATTGTTTAATGCAAAATCAAACAGTGATTTAATGAAATGTGAAAATCATACATCCAATACATCTTTTGCATAACTTTGATGCTTCTCTTACGAGATTCATTGTCCCTTCATTCCTGTTGTCATCTTGTTTACTTATAGTGTTCACCTCTTTTCTCTTCATTTTCATTCTGTCAAATTTCTGTTCGTAGACATTCCACTTTCGACTGGTATTAAATACTACTTATGTTGGTCGTCAGATCTATAAGTAGAATACATCACATCACTGAATATTAAGCGTCAACATTGTTTACAAACGGTTCATAAAATTCTGTATCCTTCCAAATATAAAAGCACCATATACAGTAATCATTTCAATATATTTTACACTAATTCTTCATTTGTGCAGTCAATCAATATTCTGTATTACGTAACTGATTGCACAGTTTATTTTTATATTCTACCTGATGTTCAACGCAATTTTTTTAAAACTCAATTCCTATGACTATCGGTTACGAAAGTGAACATCTAATCCAAATTATTTTGATAAGTAGATTGTATTAAAGTGTTTGGTCACTTCGTTCAGTATGATTCTTGATCTACGGATCTATGAAGTGGGTACACTAACTGATCACTGAGCAGCAGTCAACTCTATGTCTATCTAGTCGTCAGTGTTCATTTAATTCTACCATTCTAGATATAAAGTACCGAGTTAAATATTTTCTTGGAATGAATATGTTGATTTGGTTGGAATAGGCAAATGTGGAATCAATTTAAATTTGATGATTAGCAGACAAGTGAATGTTCAACTAGCTGAATGTGTACGTGTTTATATGTGGCAGTGACTGGCAAAGGTTCAGATTACTAATATCATCATCCATTATGCGAAACATTCATTTCAAACATACCTGCTTTATAGACAAGCCATAAAAGCCACATCACACCATAAGTCAGAAAATAACATTTGTACACGATGAAGTCAAAAAGTAGCTGTGATTGTGAAAGACTGAAGGTATAAAATGGTCATAACTTTGTGTTATAACTTCTGGCCTGAGTGCCCTGTTAATGGATAATGTAATAATGATTGGTGTATTGGAAAGAGAGGTGTCACCGAATTGTTTCAGTTTCCTGTGCTACATTTCATCGAAGATGAATTTCAAGATCCGCAATCGCTGACACTCACTCAACCAGATATCTCGAGTAAAATAAATGAGGTATGAGTAGATATTTGGAGACGTATTATGCTTATGGGTACCGATTGACTGATCCGGACATGGACACACGGTTGACTTCATTAAACAGACGATATACATACTCATTCACATACTGAACATACGCAACAAGAGAATCTTACTTGTAATCCTCAGTCATATCACCATTGAGTACGAAGTAAATTAGGCTTTGTAAAAGATGGAAATAAACAGTGGGACTTGAAACTTTTGTTTTCCTTACACCATGCACATTCTTAATGCTTCACTGAAATGATCATGCGCTTATGAAAGGTGTAGCTGAGATTCAAGACGAGCATTGAGTGTATTTGGTTAAGTGCGATACAGGGGCAAAAGCAGTGGGACTCAAAAAGAATGAACAAATGAGACTATCCGGAAGCTTGAACAAGCTATGCAGGTTCTCACAGCAACTGACAAAACAAGATCCATACCTAACGTTTTTTAATTTTTGATATCTACAAACAATTTTTCACTCAATATCATTGTACTAGTCATGACTTCACTGAATTATCAAGCATATCTCTATTTTGATAAAAACTACTGTGTGTCATCAATCAACCACTTTGCGAATGAATGTTTGAGTTTGAATACAGCAACATAAATGAACCAAGAAATTTAGTACAAATTGTGGTTGATAATAACGATAATAAACGTAATGATAATAACAATAATGAAATAATTTTCAAGCACATTCGAAAGACCGAATATTCACATGTTGAGTAGTAAGAACGTTTCCAGCTCAACATGAAAAGACAGACATATCAAAGATTCGCTTCAAGAACTCCTGATGAAAGACTACAAACATCGAATATCAATCAAAGTATCTCCCCGTAAACATCAACTACTTATACAATTTGGAAATCGCGGATGTTGATATAGGCGGCAGGCTATATAAATCTTCATCTACAATTGCTTACTTATGTAGAAACTCATTTTGATTCTGCTGCAAAACTAAGAAGAATTTCATTGCTAAATGTATTTCAAGACATGTCCTATGTTTTGCGAAATTCCATCACCTACATCTCACGATGATATCCAACTTCAATCAATACCTAATACAAACGTACATTTGGCCAACAGTCATATGAATCTATACAGAATATCGGGTATCGATCAACTTGTCTGTCTAACTGTATGATATAAAACGATACACAGAACGTCATGAGGATTATGTGATCAATCATCTTGATGATAGTTTCATAGAAAATATTGATGAGACGTAATGGCTCGCCGAGTCTAAAATCATCGGAATTATTACTGATAGTTCCATAGACTTATGAATTGCGGACGTAGAAAATGGACAATTCTATAGGAAGGCCTTCACTAAACTCATTTGCAATCAGATGGTAAATCGAATCAGTGTTAATTCATAGCTAAAGCAATACTTCCTGTAACTTGAAGGACAACCTACTCGTTTTCGCTTCAATCTTTCATTAGAAAAATAGTAGTCATCTGCAAAATGGAAATTTCATTCAATTTTGTTCCGTGGGCGTAAATGACGATCAGTCAAATAAAAGCATCATAAGTAAGTGAAATTCTTTATTATATTCAAGATTTATATCAGGCACATTACACAAAAGAGAGAATCATATAATTTTGATTATTTAGTTAGAATATGGTGATAAACAACATAGAAGTACATACATTGGCGTTTCTTCAAACGACAACTTAGGTCAACAGACTGACGTCACTTTATAACCTCACTCTCGGATAGTGTACACTAATAATATCATCATTATTTTTGTTTTCAGAAGAATATTTCTTATGAGTAAACGCATATAAGATTAAATGTACTGAAATAGTAGATGTGATGATCATATGCGATATACAGGCACATATTCCTGACTGAATAATGAAGGTACAATAGAATTTCAAGAATACATATGAAGTACGTATTCCGTTCTGGTCATACAGGATAATATGATCGTGATGGATAATGTTATCTCGTAAATCACCTTAGCTATATGTTTCAGCTGTCTAACAGATTATGGAGTCGGGTAAAATAGAGATTAAGGAGATGAGTGTAGACTTTTTCAAAAGAGCGAATACGAAATATAGACAATTAAAACGGCGAACAATCACCGTCAGATAATATTGAACTGAAATCACGTGTCGCCTTCTATCTGACAAATACTATTTATCACAGTCATTTGACATAGGTTTGAATAAATTCTTTTCAGCCTATCACCAGTTGTGCCTTCAGTGCATATACGGGTCGATGTACATTTAGGCGGATTCAAGCATTTGTTCATCGTTGAAAATTCGCCGATTGAGTTTCTTGCTAGAGAAAAATGTTCAAAATACTGCGGAATAAAGTGCGTTTTTGGATAATCTGGACAGTCTGTTTTCGAAAATCTCAGATGTCATAAGTAAGTAAATAAGTATGCAAGCAAGTCTTCAATACACTTGAACTTAGTGAGCATTGTTTTTGTTCTTGTTCAGCTTGTTTATCTAGTTAATTCTGGTCACTCATGATAAAATTATGAATAAGTGTAGCCAAATTTCACTTTATAAAGTTGATCATAGTAAAATTTGTAAGCTACAATGAACATTGTACATCTTATAAAATCCCGTTTATTCACACTTAATAGCCTGCACACTGTCGTTTTTTTGTCAAAACTGGTCATCGTTGAAGCATGGAGCACAAGTTTGTGTTCGACATTAAAATATTCACATATTGGTAATAAGTAGAAGGAGCATATTAGTCTTCGTTGGAGGTGAAATGGAGAAGAAATAGGTTATTTAAAGAAGAACAATCTTCTGCTGAATTGATGAAAAACACTGAAGTACACCTCGTGTAAGCAACAAGTTGTTGAAAGGACTTTTTGAGAAAACTGCATGCAATAAATACACGAACGGTAATGTTTAACATTCAAAATATGACGATCATTTGTGCTATCATCACAAAATTACATTGAAAAATTAAGAGTACATGTTTTACTAGGATTCTAATGCATTAATGTCTCGTTCTAACAAAAAATATGCAAAAGGGAGACATAAACGAAAAAGGTGGTTAGTATGTGATAAGAGAACACCTGTCAGGATTTAGCTAGACATAAATGTTTATCTACAATCCTAATAAAAATGACCTCAAAATTTTCTCCGCACTCCTTGCTAACTGCCTTGAGCACTCTTCGCAATACATGAAAGTCCCTTTTTCTAATCCTCGTGAATGGATAATGGAGAACAGTACAGAGCAATGGGTTATATGCAAGAATTGACAAGCTGTAACAGTTGACATCGCATAACCATGAAATCATGCAGTAAGTCATACTGTGTACTTGCAACATACTTCCTAATAACAATACGTAAAATATACAAGTAGATATAACGAGACATCACATCAAATAATTTATAATCTGACTCATAATCTTCTTGAGCACAATTACTGATTGACACTAAAACATACGCAGATATGTTTTCCTCTGGTAATTAGATCATGATGAACGACATGAAACGGATAATGTATCATTGAGCACAATTTTGATGTTGATAAATTCACGAAATTACAGTACAATCGTGTGTTCGACTACAGTCTGTAATACCTGAGGAAACGACGTGTTGTGCACTATTAAAAGTCAATTAACAGATTATTACAGACAACCAAGTGGTTGTTCATGAACATATGAGCAGAACTTTTGAATTACAAGTTAACCAATCGTTGACTATAAATTAATGTTAATCACATCTATGACAGGTTTCATTAATAGGGGTCAGGAATTTCAAACAACTGTGGATAAATTACAACTCATGTTCTCAACAGCCAGAAAAATATTGCATAAAGATGGGCTCATCTACGTCTATGATTGGTTAACAATGAACATACGATTTTACCACGTATATTCATCTTAATGGTCAGTTTGAATCATCGAATCAGTAGTAAACAACCTTACAATTCAAAATTCTATATAAACGTGACACGTTTTATTAAAATTGACCTACTACTTTGAAAGAGAAGATGAGGTGAGTGTTGACTGAGCATGCTAACTCAAATTGAGAATCAAGACAATGAGATAACGTTGTTTACTTCATCTGAACCATTTTAGACACAACATGTTATCTTCTCAATCGGTTTCATTTTTTCTGATCGTCGTCTGGTTTACCGAATCCTTCGAATACCAGGATCATTGTGAACAACGTGAATGGATGACTTTGGAAAAAGTGATTTTTGAAAATGGTTCATATCGATATGTAAGTAATCAGTTTGATCGTTATACACATACTCAGTCTCAGCATTATATGCATTTACAGAGCATCAGTATTAAGCAGTCTCAGCCAGCTGTGAATGGAAGTTTCAATATACGCAATGATTTTTCGGTGAGCTGAATACATGTTGTGGTGAAGGTACTTGTGCCTGTGTTTACGTCTTTTTAGTCAGTTGAACCGAAACTGTCGTTTGAGTATTACAGTAGTCAGGTCACAAGTTTCCAAATTTCCCTTTCTGGTAAGTCAGTAATTTTCTTTCACCTCAAATTATAAATTTATTTTCTTGATAATATTTCTGTCCATGAATCCAAGTTGTTTCCATTTCTTTATTAAATTCGTTTTATTCTCCTTGAGACATGCAAAAATTCTTCCAATATCCTTTCTTGTTCAAATTGTGTCGATAGTGTGACGCCTTATAACAATCCAGATGCAGTTCATGCAATTCATTTAAGTCTTTAGTTTAGTTCATTCAATGTAAAATGATCAATCATGTTTCATGTTTTCAATAAATAAATACAGGTGAAATAATTATGAACGGACAAGTGTTGCTCGGATACATTAAACCGTTTTATTCATACAATACATATCCTGCTTTTGAGGTTTCGAATGAAAGTGAGTTCTTGTATTATTCAGTTATATTTTGTTTCGTCACTTATTCACACACTTCATTTTGCATACATTATTCTCTATTTGACTTGATTATTACACAAGAGCTTATCAACACACGATGATTGTTTTGTTTGCGTGATTTTCGTACCAGAAAATGTGTGTTTCAGAACACAAGACAGAGATTCATCTCAAAATGCAAACACATTGGAAGAGTAGAAATGACAAAACAAGTGGTATTATTGTCCGAATGTCAATTACCAACTCTTCAGTCTATCAAAACTACAAGATAGCAGATATCGGCATCGACACGATACATCTTTGTAGACTAAATTAACCGGAATTATCACATGTGCAACAATAAGCGATGTTGTGAGAGAGGTCATTTTGAATTATTGACATCCATGAACTATCAAATCATACTTCATGTCTTCCAATACTTTTCTAGCAATTACTTCATTCATACAAGTCTAATGTCTTTGAGTTGCTGTCTGTTTACCATCGAGTTTTGGATTCGATCTTTGCAATGACATTCGTAGTATTGCCAAATTTGAATACAGGCACTTCATGTGACAGATGAACAATCAAAGATGGTTAACTCAAACCAGAACAACCTAGAACACCCATATTGCAAACATCCGTTTTTGGTCAGTTATCAGAATTGATTAATAACCGAATCTCAGAAAATGTTATTATAATGGTATTGTCAGTTAGACATTAACGGTCTGTACCACAGTCTAAAGCTCCTAGAACAGATGTTACGGAAGTAAACTATTCTCCTCAGTTGAATGGATTGAGACATTTATCATACGGATGAAGGCGATAATATTTCTTGAACTTTCCACATGAGAGATGCTCGAGTATTTGTCTACAACGATTCAATAAATCTCAGAATGAAGATCATAACTTACATGCCAATGTAGTCCGTGTTAATACGTTCATTTATTAAATGTGATAGATATTCATTATGCAGATATTTAAACATCCATTTTTATTTTCATTATTTCAGAGGAATTACTTGCTGTCAAATGGTTTATTAATAAAAACGTTGATGGTAAACGTAAGTCAACACATGTGGAATATAAACACTTACATCTTCATTCCATATGATTATTCATATGTTATCAGATTCAATTTGTCTCAGAAACTGAAAATGTAGGAATTTGTCACTTTTCAGAGAAATGAGGGTAGAATTATTTGTGAAATTCACTGATCGCTTGATGACGTTGAATAAGATTTGAAGAATAGTTCATGTGATCTGGAAATGACTAAGGTTGATGAGTAAAATACAGATCACTATAGTGAATAAATTAGGTCATAATCTTACTACATTTGTGTGAAAACGAATTCAGAGATTCGATGACGTTTACAGGCTTGAATTGAATTGAATTTGATGATCAGTTTCAGTTTCAAAATAAATAAATTGTGTTGTATGTTTGTCACAAAGTCAGTTCGGTACACAACACATTCATCTACATATCCATTAATCTCATAGTTATTTTAAAAATATCCGTAATACCATCTATCTAAGGCTATTCGTTTCTCATCTACAACAAATAAACACTATGGTCGTATTCAGTTGATCGACTAAAATATCACGTGACCATATAAACAATTGAATCCCCAAGTCCAAACACTCCAAATCTTATGTCATGTGTACACATTCTCGATTGTTTCAGCAGGCATTCAAGAATGTATATCGCATACATATGAATACTTCATTGACCATTGGATTTTAATGGAATAATTACCGATTGAATGTTTCAATAATAATAATACAATAGTAGTACAGCTTTAGGCATTTGACATTCGTTTAGTAGGATGCATGCTTCTTTCATTCACATGACGTGCACTTAGAATTATTTAACATGAAGTCAACTGAAGAAAATATTTGACATAACACAGTAAGTATTCACTGAAACATGGTCACTTTATGAGCTGACATATACAGTGTTACATCTACCGATTATTTGGTCATTGTTTTTGACCAAGCTCTAAATATCGATGGTTTTCTAATTGTAGAGTTTACACCCAAGGTAACTTGCCTAATACATCCGAATGGGAAGATAATTTTGTATTATGATAACGTAAGTCGCACAATTGAATGCAAATGTAGTTTTGTTTCACGTACTTCAGATTACTCAACTATTTCATGTTTATCAATACTGTCAAATATATAACTAGTTACATTGAACACGAAAGGAATGTATCAACACTCTGCAATATGTAATCAGAATAGTTGACACTATTATTCAAGCTTTGATGACACATCTTATTCAATCACTTGTCTGAAACAGTGAATAATTGGAAGTGAATCACTTCATTTTGATCTAGGAGGTTGTGCGTTGAGAGATATTGACTCGAACTATCAACACTTTCTTTCAGATTCCACCGGAAATTAAAGGAGTTGAATGGAAACCGAAAATCGTCGGTGTATTCTGGTGTGATAAAAGTAAGAAACATTTCAGCGAATGTTGTCAGCACATTGATATCTGGTTACTAACACTATCAGTGATTTGTTTGTGTTACATTACTTTCTGTTTTTACACTGGTTATCAGCACGTCAATACAGAACATTCCTTTATTATATCACAGTGATCCAGTTTACTTTTCTTACGGTTTACGTCAAAGAATCTATTTGCTTGTAAAAATAACTGATATAAATGTCGTTGAAGTGTTGTGGATAATTGTGCAAAATGAAATTAACATGCGTCTTGTAAAATCACTGGTCAAATGTCATTGAATGTTGAACATTCAACGTTAGATAGATGTTCACACTCCTTGTAGGAGAATTGTCGTATCACAACTGATTGTGAATGACAGTGTAAACTAATTGTCAAAGTGTTTGATATTTTCGACTAGGGCTTTCGAGCATAGAACCACTATTATAAAATGAATTGAAATTCAAGTTTATATGCATTCGATTCAACAACTATCATACTTGTTGGTGCCACAGAAATGGTTCAAAGTGAGAGGGTTATGGTGTTGTTTCAGCTTTCTGTGATAAATTTCACCGGTAATAGATTTCACTGTCCACATATGCTTATACTCACTTAACCAGATATCTTGAGTAAAGCGACTAAGATGTATGAATGTATTTATCCTAAAAGTGCGGATGGCTATTATGATGCAGCTCAATCTTATGGTTACCGATTGACGCATTCGGACGAGGACATATAAATGACAAGATTAAAGAAATGATATTTACACCCATTTATTCTTTAACTTGCAGTACACAAGTCACACATTTAGTCCTCAGTCTCCACTCAAAATGAAGTGTGTATTGTATGAAATGGAATTAAACGAATGGTACTGAATGGACATTGATCGATTTTGATGCACATTATTAAATTTTGGACATGCTAGATAATCAGCAACTTATCTTATATGAGACATTTCACAGTTCCTTGTTTAGACCACGACTTAAATGGTGCAAATAACCTGTTGTATTTATAAACGAATTCTGAATTTTATGTGTCTTTTCTAGTCCAATATATCACACAAGATGGAATAGAATTTGAAATAATTACTCCTGAAACATGGATCAACAGTGGAACATTGGTGGAATATGAATCTGTCAGAAGTATGTTATAACTTATTTAATCAGCCATCACTATCTTCACACTTGAAAACATCAATTTTATTTCAACGATTTGAACATTACATGTATAATTTTATTCTACTACCACATGATGTCATGGTTTCTATCCTAAATGACACTTCACATATCATTAATAACTACACATCGATTCGTTTGTTGAATGACGAAAAGAATTAAAAATCCAATTTGAACCAAAGTTCAAGCCTTCACTTCGATGAAATTGACTTGACCACAAAGCAACAAAACGATATATGAGATGATGTTAGTTTTGAATAAAATTAAGCGTCTGTTTGTTGATTACGCGTTGACGAGGAAATGTCCATATTTTCCTTTGGTACATGTGAAATGAAATCTCGCTGAGGTAGTGAATTCGCGAATACTTCGGAAACGATTGCCTATTTTCCAAAATCTTTGCTTTGTCATACATATACCATCAATTGAAGGTATGGATAAGTCACTTGTCCAAATTACAATATACCATAGCCAGTTTAAGAATTATTTCCACATTATGAAAATGTGTACTTTCTCATAAATATGTACATTGAGTAACTATAAACATATTTTAGTTCACCATGTTTTAGTCTACTAAAATAATATTTTAAGTAGTGAGAGAATCATTTCATGATATAATAATCAGATCGCCGTCAATATTCTGCGAACAAGATATTCCAGTCATCATCAATGAATCTTTACCGATCCAACCATTTTCATAGAATAACTGACAGCGCAAATAACAGAATGCAGTTACATACTTTTATATCATACATCACAGTAGTTCGACTGAAATCTCTTCAAGAAAATCATCACTGATCATTCTAAAAACAATGTCAGACTTCGTTTGTCGTTTGACTGGATTGACATGATTAAAACACGATATTAATTCTGAAAACAACTGAATTTCTTGAACTCGGTCCACTCATGAAAGCGATATCATCTAAAGAAACTGTACAACAATGAAAACTTTAATGTAACGTGCTTTGCTGAGTCCGCTGACAGCATCGTTCGTACATGTCTGAAAGTAAACAGTTATTGAAATCCATCGTTCATACTTGACATTCGACATAGTTTCATTCAGTTCAAACATGATGTTGCAAAACATGATTGAAATTGATGATACACTGAATATTGCATTATGTTTCGTAGTGACAATTTTCCAGTGAGTGAAATGGTCACTTAACGCCGAAATCACCATTATTTTATTGGGTTATTGTTACATGTTTTGTAATTCACTTACCTTTTATTTGGCAACTTCAAATTAAATCATCTCATTCTTTTCACAGACTATTGTCCAAAATACACTTCGCCTGAAGCATGCCAAAACGCAACAACATTGGATATAACTTGTTTTTGGTGCGATAAGGCGAACATATGCATTGATGATACTGACCAGGATGCTCATAACATGAAAGTTAATAACTGTCGGGTTGAGGTTAGTACTTCTTAATCTTTACACATTTCGTGTACACCCATTCACTCGAAGGAACATCTTTTCTTTACGAATGAAAAATAACTTGTACACTACCCTCAATGACTAAATTAATGTTTTGTATACATTGACGTCAACTGATCCCACATGAGTACCTTGATATCTTTCTATGGAATGAGTAAAGAATAGATCGATGCGTTCATTGACAATAATACTAGAAAAAATAATGATATTTCAGCTGATTAAAAGTGTGGTTATTTTAGAAACCGCATATCTATGTGGATTGTTGCAAAATACCGATGAAACCAAATTGATTAAAGTAGCGTAATCTAATGGGACTTGTGTTTCATGTTTTGATAATTAGTGTGAAGTAGACTCCATTGTTGAAGTTCAGAACAAGAATTCCTGACTCTCTGCTGAGTAATATGTAACCTGGTCACATTACTTCAAATTAAAAAAAAAATCAATTTTAATTTATTGGTTTTTATTCGGATTGTGATTAGATGCGACATTCAGAACACAAATTTCATCACACAATTGAGCCATCTATTAATTTCAGAATGGTGTGTACTCAGCATACAGACTGTCGAATCGGTAGTTGATGTTCTAAATGATTGTACGAATGCAAATTGAGTAACTATTTGTTGAATATTATTCTATTATCAGTAATGACAATTGTGCATGATGATTAGTGAATTAATTGACATTTCCTAATCGATGCTTTTGTTTTGTTTATTAAGCAGAACCCAGAAGTGAACGAGATGAGTACACAAACACCCACCAAACACATTGAAACAACATCGAGCGCCGGTGAATTTCCGGTTACAAACAGCCCCAAGGAAACTACAGAAGAAACTGATGAACACTTGGTAAATATTTGATATTTAGTAATAAATGCTCATATTTTGTTTTTCTTCAGAACATGACTACCGAAATAACCAAAGAGAATCTAGAGAAAGAATCACCGCTGTACTTGTATATTGTGATTCCTTTGATCATCACTTTCTCTGTTGTATGTGTTGGTTTTATAATTTGGAAATGCCTACATAAAAGAAACAGAAGTGAAGAATGATTCTCAGAAATATCTCATAACTTATTTTTATTATTCCAAATTGTTTTCATTTCGTACTTCTTTAGAACACTTTCCATATTGTTATTCACTTAAATAGTTTGGAATTATGTACATTGTTATGGTTGTTTACGTAATAACTTGTGTAATCTTATTGACAAAATATAGAACATGATTTTTACTATTTGCGTATTTGTCTTCATTGAATAGAAACTGTGTAGCGTTAAATAAATTTCCAAAATAAATAGCTCTGTAAGCTTTCGACATTGGATGCTAACCATATTAGTTTTAATGCACTCACCTAGCTGAAGGCGATAGGTCATGCATCCGCACCAGATCACGAGTGGGAACGCCGTGCTCAACAACACCTGCAATCGCTAGCCAGATTAGATCAGACGAACCTCGACACATTGATAGCCTATCAAACATATTTTCGAACATCCTCGCTTCTGGCTTTTGATTTCACTTGGTGGTTACTATTCATAGAATTTGTCACTGGTTAAGGTGTTGTCAAACTCCAACTACGTGCGGCATCTACAACTGACGTGTTTTGCGAGAGCTTGACATCATTTTGTTTTCAAATTAGTAGTATAGTGTGAACGTGATTTTATGATGATTGCAATCAACAATGAGTCCATTGTGGATGTTTATTTCCAATAAAATCTCACTACTGAACAATATCACTTGGAATTAACTACAGTCATTGTTTCAAACTGAGCAACTATAATAGCTTATGAATATAAAACTACGCACTTTGATTCTTCGTTACTTGATTACTTAAAGTTCCGTAAAAGTTAGATCGACAATCTGTTGTTAACTCGATGTTGTCATGACTGATTATTATTCCTTCCATGATATTGTTGTTGTCACGGACGGTATATGGTCAATCATTTCATTCGAAGCTTGGTCTATAGATAGGCCTAAACTAGGGTTGTCACAATCAGCTTCACACAAGACTCTGATGTTTTGGTTAAAGAATTGACAGCTGAGTGTGTTAAGTGCTGCGGAAGGATAAGAATTCAGCGTTGCACATTGATTTCCAGTTTTAGTGGGCACATATACATCACAGTTGGCGCTGATGATGTTTTTTATTCGACGTCATTGTTCTGAAGTAAGCGAAGATGCTCATAAAAGAATATTTGCCTACAGATTATCATCAATAAACTTTTATCATTGTTGACAACGATCACCACTGTTTATGAAACATACCTACTAATATTACGTTTGAGTTGATCTCCAGTCAGATTTCAGGCGCGATTGAAGAGCCTAGTCACTGAAATTTCAGGTGCATCTGTTCGTCAAAATGATTTCTGTTCTTATGGTCAGCAATCAACATCGTTTGATCAAAGACTTACATCCGTCCTCCGTCATCTATTTGAGATAACTTATGTCGATAGTCTGAGTTGTTGTTCATTTTGTATATTTGGTTTCGAAGACTTTGTTGACGGTCTTGATTTCAAACTTGATATAATGCGACCATCTTAACTTGTAGGTGAACCGTCTCCGTAAACTCCGACAGGCCTACACTATAATAGACACTCTTCAATGCTGTTCACTCTTTATATTACACTTGTCTTATCGTGTAAGTTCTGCTTTGAATTTTATCATTCAACTCCTTTGTGTGAGATGTGGAACACGAGTGTTCCTTTGCACATTCACTAAAAATTCTCTAAAGTGATGTTGTACTTTAAATTCACTCACCTACTGTGCATTTCGTACTTATTACCTTGAACTTTGGTGTGGTTTCAAGGCAATAATCTATACTTCAGATGTATACCAATGCGTATGAAAATATGTTGAAACTCCAACCTGAAACATGGATGGCATGACTTTTTCCAAGTGCCACTGATTGTCCATAAGTTATTATGAAATTGTGGCCTAAATATCCATGCCATTAATCCATTTTGTTATATATACATGTTTTTTATTATTTTCCATCCACGACTGCGAGAGTACTTATCAGTGTTTTCCACGTGTTGCTAGTCAGGGTTTCAAATTCCATTATTTGTGGTCATCACATGCAAGCCCTCACGGTGAATTCATACAAAATCACAGAGAACTGAATGTTACCAACAGATAATTTGCAGATATCTCTGTTTACGAAATGATGCACAGTTCTTGCCAATCGTCGGTTTTCTCTAAACGCCAAATATCCTTCAACTATTGTTAATTTGCTGTGTGGTTTTTTCTTTCTTTTTATGCAATCAATCATTAAAACTATAATGAAATCATTTTTGCTTTTAAACTAAGTATTGAATATCAATGAAAAACAATCAACTAAATTGATCATGAGAAATAAAAGTAACTCTATTTGTTGAGCCATCTATATCTGCAGACACTAGAAGACTTGTGGAGAAAACACCGTCAGAATTAAATGCGTGGAGCTCATTTGCCTGTTGCAATACATGTTCTCCATAACCCTAATGTGAGCAGATGAAATGCATAGACCCGTCTGACCACAAGAATTCAATCTATTGAACCTGCAACAATTCATAAGTAATCTGCATATTATCACAATACTTCTCACCTAATCAATCATATACAATAACGACTCTCAGGTTATATAAAATTTACAGCTGGATTACAACGAGTGATTATGTATCCCAGCTGCGCGTCAAATCAATGTGAATGTTGTAATCCCTCATATTCAGGTTTTTAGATTATGGAAATTCCATGGTTCTTCTGGTGCTATTCTCCGTTTAGACCGAAGTTTGAAATGATCTCTCATTTAATCCAAATTATTCTCTAGTCGCATTTAAATTACATAACATCCATACATACGTTATTACCTAGTTACTTCGCTTTCAAACTCATTACGTACCAATGTACACTCATCTCTAAACTAAATTTTGGCACAAATAATCATAATCTTATTACACAAAACACTTTTTGTAATATTCACCAACTGATTATGCCCTTTTTTAGTTCCAAACTCAGAATATAATATTGCTTCATATTACAAGAATCGCAAACATTCAGACCTAATAAGACACTCAGATTGCAGCACCGAGTTTCAGAGCAACAGTCTCGTGAGTGCTGATGACATATTTTACCAAATCACTTGTTTGTACCCGAAATAATTTACTCCCCTGAAGACGTATAAAACCATCACGTCTGACGAATTATTTAAAACAGGTAAATATCATAATTACTAATGATACCTACAAAACGCTAATATAAAATGAATAAACACACATTAGCTACACAACAGATCAAAGATTTGTTCAGATCAGACAATCTCATAGATGTTAGGTATTATTAGCCAGTTAATAGTTACTCGAAATTGCGAAATCAACTTATGCTTCTTAGTCAACAATTTGAAGCACCTGAAAATACAGATATCACCTGACTTTTGAGTAATGACTGTGATGCCATCTCATAGCTTGTCAGTGTTATTCATGTCGGTCATTCAAGAAGGTTGACTGCATCCACTTATCCACAAATCAGTGGGATCATCACTCCTTTCAAGATCACTTGGAATCCTTTATTATCAGTAAATTAGCTTGACTTTTGATAGATTTGCTTGTTTCTTGGTTAAATTTTATGAATACAGTCTGATGTCTACCTAAAATCAGTACTTAAAAATTCTCTAGCTGACGTCTAGATATTTTGATGTGACAACCCAATTCACATGCTTTTGTAAGGAGATTTGATCGAAATCAAATATTCGAGTCATAAACTACAAATCGTCTTATCGGTTTACACTGAATGAATAACGTTCTTTTCCAATCAATATTGAATGTTACATTTTCTTCACGAGATGGTGTTTATCTGCACTCGTATATTCGTAAATCCCAATGTACAATTCTATTTCCGAATTCTAACAATTGGACGACTGAAATGAACGTCGATGGCACATAAAAATGGATTTATTGACGTACGCTTATTTTTACATACAATTTTTGATCCACAACCAGTGGATCAAGAAACAAAGACAAGATAAATGATGAAAGAAAACAGGACGGTCGATGGAAGACATCAGTTCAGAAATCTTGACAAGCAAGGAAGTGTAAATATTTACAACACATTTAGTGCAATTATGGTGGGTGAACTCAATACAAAGGTTAAAATTATAGTGTTTCAAGAGTCGATCATACTGTTTTATTATCTTTACAGGGGACAATTCATCATAATACAGAAATAATTGGCAAAGAACAAACGACCATGACACCACATGTAACATGAACAGACACGATAAGAGATTTCAAGTTCATTAGCGGAAGAACTTTATTTCGTACTAGTGTTCATAATGACATGCCACTTTTGATTAAATTCAGGTGAACTACATTTTAAAGCACTTGAAACTGGACTGAAGAACATCATGGTTGAATAATTCGTTTGCTCTGAAGACAGTATACGGACAAACATAATCATCTAAACATATAGAAAACAATTAAATGTTTCAAAGTACGTTATATGTAATACAAGTTATGATCAAATGAAACGATTCTTTTAAGCTGTAAGGAGAATATGGGTTTGATGAGAGTCTTATAGAACATGACATTCTGCAGAATACAGACATAAAGGAGGTATGAGATTGTAGTTAGTTAGTAGACGTTGACTGATCATTAAATAATAGGCATATTCACATCTTTACTAATGACCCTATATCTGACTCCAGTTAGATCGTATGCCTATTGTCGTCAAAATATGCATGCCAGCAATCTTCGTGTAATTTTATCAACTTAATTCGTTTTTAAGAAATGAATGAAAGATATAAGCCAAATACAAAAATTCATTTTGAACACGTGTATTTCACACACTCAATGATCCAGACAGGTAAAGAGGTGAATAATGTGGAGGAAATAGGACGAAACAAAGTCACATGTAGTAGGGAAGGCGAGTAAGCCAACAGGATTACATTAAGTGAAATTCAATGCTTATATTCAGATCAAAAATACTTTGGAGAGACGTGGCAAATAACATGAGGCAAATGGCACGCATACGATCATGTCAAAACAATGATGGTTGTTAAGTGAATAAATGACGCTGTAAAAATGTGGCTTGAGAAGAATAAGTCATTTGATTTACTCAGAAGCTTGAATAACATATGTGAGCTTGACATAGTTGAATTTGGTATGTGTTGCGAGTCTGAAAGTTGTCATTTGGAAGCTTTAAATATATATTTTCATTTACTGATATCAACTTTAATCTTCATTAATGTGTAGGGAATATTCGGTAAACCGATACTCCTCGTGAAACTCTAACATTAAAACAACCAACGCTAAAAATGAATGGTTGACAATACTGAACGCAGTTATCCGTAAAGGCTCAAAAAGATTAAGTTAACTAATCTGCAACAAAATGTGATTTGCAACAACACAAGGCACTAAAATGCAATATAATCTGAAATGGATTTCGATAAACCGCTAACGATCGTTATAGTAAGACAGAGTCCAATACTCAGACTTGGGTGTTGGTATTGTCTGAACAACTTGATATATGGCTAACGAATAAGGACGCTTTGTACAGTCATTCAAACTTACTTTTGTCAAATAAATGAATTCTATCAGAAATAAAGTCTAAACTGAATTTAAACACACAAACAAGTATCTGGTATAAATAAAACAGTAGTAAGTCATTCAAAGCATGGTCATTCTGTGTGACATTTTTACTCATATTATATATATATTGTTCCATCTCCGACCTGAATGAGTTGTTTATCCTATACTGATAATTGTTACGATGAGATGAGTCAGTGTAGACAGTGATGTGACTTTCATTCGTTTGTTCTGACTCGAGAGAGTGACGAAACGTTCAACAGCACCAAGCACCAAATACTTGTATTACCTATATCTCCACATGAAATCATCCTTAGTTGTTATAATTCCACTATGTTCAGCTTCAATATAATTTTCGTGTACATTTCCATTTCCCGTGTGATGAGAATATAACTAGACATTTTGAAACTACTACATGTATTTCCAGATCAGGTGCTGCCGCTTTCTGTTTCATTTAATTTGCAGCGTATCCATACCCCGAGAATTCGTATTAAACTTGGTAAACTATAGCACGTAAGAATGCCACTAATTTTGGTATAGAACCAACTAGACGTTCATTCTAGAGGGAGAGCAGTTTGAAAGCATTAAGCCCTAAACATACAATTCTCAAATCTGAATACAGGACAACTGGGAAAATAGATATTCAACATTCAACGCGAAGAGAAAAACACTACGATGAAGAAGGCGGAAAGAAGGAGTTCAATCTAATTGAATCGTGTGAAAAGGCTCGGCTTTGCTAATTAAAACTTACAAAAATAATCATTGAACTGAAATCAAGTTTAAGTGAGCTACTGAACTTGAAATCTGCGTATCAAAATATAGATTTCATCTACTCTGAGTGTTTAAATCATCATTTGTGTTGAGCTGTGTCGGAGAGATTTACAGTTGTACAGGCTTCAAATTTTAAAATTAAAACCGTCGTATGTGAACTTATATTAGAGCAAACTGAACTGACCAGAACTCGTTGCATGAAATTGCGAAGAAATAAAGAATATTTTAATGGACACTGTTTCCAATTTGCAAACAAGTAATCATATTGATAAGATAATGAAGTGTGTTGGTGTGAGGTGTCAAGCTGTAAACAAGGAATTGTTGTTGCATATATATAGAGAATCAAAATAATCGAAATTTTTCAAGTATTTCAATTAATTATCTATAAATAGAAGGGTGGTATTTATATTTATTTAGTTATTCCGATTACTGTCAGTGGACATGTGTTAGAAACTAATCTGCAGAAGTGTTTGTCGGATTATATTCAGTTCATCAACAGTTGTGTTTTCAGTGCATATTCGCCTTACTCTTGAGTATGGAGAATGAAATAAATTTCTCTGCTCATTCAGAGAACCCAACTATGCGATTTCGTTTTATCTTGTTCTATTTCTTTCCATTGGGCTCAACTTCTGTAAGTTTGATTATCTTTGACAATTCTATATCTTTCATCTACCGTGAGTGTTTCAATCATCATTTGTGTTAAGTTACGTCGGCGTGATTTACAGTTGTACCAGATTAAAACTATAAAATTCAAACCGTTCTATGTGAAATTACTTTAGAGCGAAATAAACTAACCAGAACTCGTTGCATGAAATTGGGAAGAAATAAAGAATATTTTAGTGGACACTGTTTCTGATTTGTAATTAGGTAATCATATTGATAAGATAACGAAGTGAGTAGGTGTGAGGTGTTAAGCTGCAAACAATGTTATAATCCAACAAATAATGTTCACAAAATAGATGTCAGGAGAATACAATCTACTTACTGGAATTCACAATAAGTACAACAGTAATATTCTTAGTAATAATAATAATAATTCCTAATATTGTTGTTACGGTACCAGTAACAATGACATTGATTGTAATGTAATTAATTATGAAGACGTCGTATGGATTCAATGTGAATTTAATCTGACGAACACTTCTAAAGAAATTTCTTCAAACCTATGCACATTGATAGTGCTAAGCAGTGGTTAATAGAGAGACATTGATGCATGATTTCAGTTTCACTATAGTTACCATTGATTGTTTGCTGCTTTGTATATTTGTACTTCGTCTTTTCCTTTTTGATCACTCGTCTTTTACATCTAAACTGTATTCCAGTCCATACTCCATTTGAGAACTAGAAAATATAGTTGAAGTGATTTAGAAGATAATATTGTCCAAAAGCGACACATTGTACTCAGTGGACTGTATTTGTCTGACCTGAATACAACGTGTACCTCTATCGTCGTCTGAAAACTGTTCATACGGTTGGCTCTTAATTGACGATTTATTCGAGAAAATGTGTCTGAATATCGAATGGGATCGTCACATCTATATGAGTTCCTCTAATCTAATATATGTTTTGGCATAAGAGTTATTTTTTGCTAAAATCATTATCAATGACATTAGTAGTGTACATTATCTAAGATCTGTCTGTTGACCTCAGTTGTTATTTGCAGAAATACCATTGATTGTAATTTCTTGTTGTTTATCACCATATTCTATATGGTTAATCAATCTATATTATATTGTGTTCTTTATTGTGTCGTTAGCACAATGCGAATCATCATCATTAGAATAAGGAATGCCACTTTCTAACAGTACACTCATATGACTGATATTCACCGACACACGCAGAATAATGATGAATGAAAATTTCATCTTATAAATGAATACTACCTTTCTGAAGAGAAAATAAGGTGAATAAAAATAGTTTGCCTGTCAATTCATAGTACGTGTGGTTTGAGCAATGCATCAAAATTGTAGCCATGTACAATCTCACTTCAAATTTGTTTAGTGATGGATTCTATAGAATTACCTAGTGTTTAACGTCCTCAGCTCACCAATCTATGGAACTATCAATAATAACCCCGATGCATTTAAACTCGATTAATGAGTGCGTTGCATGTTTATTCACTGTGAGACTGTGAACAAACATCTTGATCACATAATCCACATCACGTTCTGTGTATCGTTTTATATCAATCACTATGACAGATAAAACAGGTGTCTATATCCAATATTCTGGATAATAAAATTCGACTGTTGGCTAAAATAGTATTTGTGTTGAATATTGAATAAAATCGGACATTGTGATTAGGTGGAAGCAATAAGATTTTACAAGAGATCGAATACATTTTGAAATATCATTCGGTATTGAAATTCGATTTCATTTTGCTACAGAATTAAAATGAATTTCTTTGTGACGAATCGTTCGTACCCTGCCAGCTATGTCTGTCTCAACAACTTCAAATTGATATAATTAGTTGACTTTATTGAGAAGATATATTGATTGGGTTAGACCATGATCAGTGCTTGTAGTGTGTCGACAGAAATCAGTGAAGCCAGTTTTCTTAATGATGGGTACAAGGAAGTGAAGTGTAACCTCACTTCTGATCAAATTAATACCTTTCGTGTGATCTAAACACATATCAGTCACTTTTGCACGAGGAGAATGAAATAATTCGTTACTCAAACCACAACTCAGCTCTTGAACGGAAGGAGTGTCCATATTTATTGATGCAAACACATGTATGGATGCACTGATTGTCTAGTTCTTGAGTACCTATGAAATACTGTCTACCAAGTGTTCCACCTACCTTCTCTACGAATAACTATGTGTTGTTCATTTATGATCAAAATGAAGTGTACAGATCGTTTCAGATATAACGTTTCATTCGAAAATGTTCTTAGGTTCCATAAAACTCTTCCATTTTATAAATTCTTCTAATGCAAGAACAATTGATGTATCAGAATAACACGAGTTCAGTATGTTCTGCAATTTCTCATCAGGTGCATACAACTTGTAGTACGACAACGAAGGAGTTCTCAAATGCTTGACAATGTCTATTTCGGTCATGAGTGGAAGTTCTTCAAGATGAATAGTAAAAAAGATTGCTAATTTTATTACGGTTTCTTGAAACAACTACAATAAAATTGTTGAAACCAATTTCATGCATCTACAAACATTTAGTTATCGATATTGGCTGACCGTGGTCAATTCACTCTCACATGTGTGCTACGTTTTTTTCTTTTGTGACGCAAATTTTAAGGCTATAGTACATAAACTTGTCGTTATTCGTTATTGATCATGGATACATTTTACTATATAAGAAGTCTATGTTTTCATTGAATATTGATTATGGTTAGATAGACCAGTTGATTAAAGTAGATCAAATTGTAGTTTGATATTGAATTCGGTTTTCGTTGATTAACAGTAGTAAAGACCTACTTATTAGGTAACAAAAAATGAATATTCAATCTATTGAAAACGCTTAGAAATTCTTCCATTAGTATTAGTAGTAGTATGTTTATTATTGTTGTTAAAACTACCAACCTAATTGATGGATCTGTATTCGTACTACTATTCTAGGTTTGTTTGTTGTTACTCTATTCAAACTCAAATATTCATTGAAATATCAGTTGACTGATTTATTTTCGACCAGTTTGTTTATGGCCTATCATTCAGCTATATCATTCAATTACGCACGGAGAAATGTTGAACAATTCAAGATGGTCATTACTAATTGAATTTTATTGAATGAGTGACCATTTAGCGATATCAAACATGGGAGAAACGTCCAGTTCTGATCTTGTAGTGTCGATCAATGTGTCAAGACAACAAAGTTTATTCAAACTTTCGGACAGGCTAATTTATTCATTCTTCTTGGTTCTTTTTACTACAACAAATAATAAGGTTATTATTATTATTATTATTATTGTTGATATGATCATTATTATTAAAGACACTTATCAAATTGGAATCTTCTAATATCTATTTCATTTGCATCATTCGTTTAATTATTGCATGGATTACAACTTGACATCTCACACCGTATGAATGCAACCTCTTGTCAATATCATTACCAGTTTAGAAATCAGAAACAGTGTCCAGTAAAGTGTACCTGATTTTAACCTAATATTATTCGGGTATTTTCAGTCAGCTTAGTTTGCAAAATACTTAGTCTACAGAAATGGGTTTGAAAATGATGAATTGTATAAGAGACTGATGATTTGCAGTCCAGATCACCAAAAACAGTTTTAAAGCAATCATAACATAAGTGACAACTAACTTCACTGTTTAAAGACTCAATAACGCACTTCAACCGATAATTCATGATTTCTGTTGTGATAATTCACTTTTACTACAAGAAGTGTAAATATTCAATTGACGTTAAATATGCACTATTCAGTAACATTTCGACAGTGCTTATACAAATAGTTTCCCGATTTCATTTCACAAAATTGTCTACAGCACATCAATGACACTTCCATCAACTCATTTTACTCACAAAACAAATGGTTAATGTGGACTGTTAGAAATTTATGCTGAATCACTGTGATAGAATAAACGGATCTTGTGTGCCGACTTGTTGATAACCCGGTAAGAACAGAGTGCAATACAAAGATATCAGGTGACTGTGGACGTAGAATACCGTACATCAAATTATTACCAACATTAATTTGTTAAATTACCTTAGGAATGTGAATAGAAATATTTACATTCTGAGTTAAAATCTGTCAAGATACGAACAACTTTTATCAAAATAAACCAATCATTGAAGTGATGTGTCATCATTCGGATCAACTTATTCAAGGCGACAGATCAAACTGTGATAGTTAGAAGTGTTTCAAGTATAGTACAAAGTAGAAAACTTAGAAGCAACGTAATTGGATGAGGCAGTACTAGATTATCATGAACGAATTTATTGTTTTATGAATTCGAAATCAAGAAGTCGACAAGTACCAAGAAATCACTAATTCATACAAACACCACATGCGACACACCTTGAATTGAGATCCAATTTTCTGTTAACGATTTACGTCTTCTCCTTGTGTTAATTCTGTGCCTGTTGTACAGTGGTTTAGGCTGTAGACTCTCCATGATGTAAAATGTACTCATTAGTAACAACCGCATTTGGAACGGCCCCAACTGGGTCCTGAAATTCGAAACAATCGCCATGTCGGTTGTGTATTGAAACCAACGATATCTGGAATCCAGATCATAGACTTTCAAACACTATCCTCTTTCACGAAATATCATTCGATCTTCATATTCCCAAGTTATGAATGATGAGGCTTCATTTAAAATATATTTCGCAGATTGACTAGAGTATGCATTAGAAGTGACTTCATGATATGGATAAACGACAATTAATATGAAATCATCCGAAATTGTAATCGAAATCGGGCGCATTGAGCACACGTGCTTTGCGTTGAACAAGTTTCACTCAAGTAGCTAATGAATTATGTGGATAAATAATATCTGATATCACATTGAGATTTGATTCTTCTGAAATATTTTTCTCAAAAGTCTTAGGAAAGTCGTTGGTTAGTGAAGGATAATTAGAAAAATCAGCATTTATCAAAACTGCATCAGGTTTTTGATCATGATTACGTCCACTCAATATATTTTCCTCAGACTTGCAGAGAGTTTCATCCGAAATTTGTGAATCATTAGGTTAAATCATGTCTGGCACAGTATCACGAGATATTCTGTTAAGTTGATTGATTAGAAACTTTTTTGTCGTACAAGGATTCTGAGTTTCGTTTAACTCTGGTCTTTTATGCCACTCTATACCGCTATTCAAAATTGTGGATAAAGATAAATAATCATTTGAAACACCCAACCTAATACGATCAGTGTTATATCACGATAAGAATAATGAATGATAATTTTTGAGATCCATTCACGGACCAAGACTATTAGTATATTTTTATCGTGTAATTGTTATGTAACTGATCTGTTCATAATCATGTCCCTCTAGTTATGAGTTTTATTTTGACCTATGAATTATTATAATACGATTTACTATTCCTGAGTTATTGTCTTTCTATTAATTACTATCTCCCTCATTCAAAGCCACATTTGGCTAATTCTTGTACAAGTGTTGTTTCATGTTTTATGGTACGTTGTGGTCTGTCTGGTTGATATATAAACCGAGTATGCTTGAAATAAATGATTCATATCACGGAGACTGAGTTTGCTGTTCTGGACGTAACTGGCTGGGCTAGACAGGAAGCGAGACCAATCAGGACTGTAGGTTGCTCGCACGCGTTTTATGCGTCATTGGTTCGATCGATAGTTCGCTGCTCTCTGATCGGCGGTATAGTTACGTTATACAATAAACAAGGCACACAGGTTCACAAGTTATAACAATCACAATTACAAATTTTATCATCATCTGCAGCGAAAAGAATTGTACTGTTACAAAATGACGGAATGTGTACAATCACCACATTTAAAGCATTAAGAGCTACGAAATACACATGAATTAAATAGGTGGAAATTGTAACAGAACTGGTATTTACCAAACGTGTGCCCGTCTTCGTGATCTGCTTCGCAGTTTACTAATGATTTGTTATCTGGATAACCTTGATTACGCATTGGATTAAGACAACGTAGTCAACTAGTGGAATTCGTGATATTCCGACAAGGCATTTTATGAAAGTATTTCTCGTTTACCGCATTCGAAATTTGTATACTTTACATGGTCCACTAGTAGGTGCTTCTGAGCCATATAAGTAAGTGAAATCGCTTTGTCTGGAAATGTTTAAGTCTTTGTTCGGCTGTATACTTCTTTTTTGATAAATTTAAGGAAACGAGCTACACAAGTAACATGCTCAACTTCTTCCAGTGCCACAGTCCAGTGAGAAACGATGACTAGTGTAGTTCATCCAAATCGGATGTCAGACAGTTATCAACGGTAAGCAATGGGGGGAGAACAAATTGTGAATTGATCAAGGTTCCACGTCAAAGGATTTGGATCCGACCTCAATGATCCGAGGATTAAGCGACCATGCAAGAGACTGAAGAGAAGCTCGTACGTCGTAGCGCTATTTGTATAGTCGTATATGTGTGCTACTGAGCAGTTGTATACAAGAATGGAACGGTGAACTAGTGCTCTGATGTTTTCGGTAGTGTTATGCCTAAGATCATCATGTGATTCAGGGCTATAAAGATGCCGTCTTTTCCTCAATGCACGTATGGTGGAAAGTTTCGTGATTCCACGTTGACTAGACATCGCATGCCACTTATCCACTATTTCTCTCAGTCTTCAAATACATCTTGTCTCGTTCCGAATTTCCACATTCCACTCTCTCAATTCACATAAAATTCTCAAAACAAATACCTTGACACAGCCCTCTTACTGCACATTATTTACACACAACGTCTTCAACATTAATCACATTACAATCAATATCATTGGTACTGGTACAGTAACAATAATACTAAGAAGTATTATTATTATTACCAACAATATTTCTGTTGTGTTTATTGTGAATTCCAGTAAGTCGATTGTATTCTCCTGACATCCATTTCATGAGCATCATTCGCTTGATCATTACACTGTGTACAGCTTGACACTTCACATCCAATCACGTCACTATCTTATCAATATGACTACTTGTTTAGAAATCGGAAACAGTGTCCACTAAAAAATTCCTTATTTCTTCACCATATCATACAACGAGTTCTGGTCAGTTCAGTTTGCTCTATAGTAATTTCACATAGAACGGTTTGAATTTTATAAATTGAAGCTGGTACAAGTGTAAATCATGCCGACATATCTCAACACAAATGATGATTGAAACATTCATGGCAGGTGAAAGATATACAATTGCGTAGAGGTTCGATATATCGAGAGTTGACTGATTCGGAGTTTCAGTTCATTTTCATTGTGCTCCACATCATCAAGCTTGATAGTAATTAGTAATTTGTTTTAAATACCTCTATTTCACTACAGGCTACTCCAAATACTAAAAGTCCTTCTTCCTTTCAGATTTAAATAAACTTTGCGCAACGTAATCTGGTTAATATAATTTATGTACAGTAATCTTCGTCAGCAGTTTTATGTTAACTTCTTATCACTTTCTGTTTGTAGCCGGTTAATTACAGGTCAGCACAGAAAGTTTTACATTCTATCATACTGATCTTACCAATGCTATCGGTGCAGCTTACTCGAATAGCTGAATGTAAGCGTTTTTATCAGTGACAGTTGTTGGAGTAGGATCAGAACACCTATACCAGCTTCCAGTATGCGAATCACTCATTTAAATCATATCTGTTTAATTTACAAGCCAAACAGATGACATCACACCATAAGACAGGAAATAACATTTCTTCACGATCAAATCAAACAGTGGCTGTGATTGTCGGATGCTGTAACATAACATGAGTGTGAGTTGCTATAACCTATCCTTCTTTCCGTTAGCTGATTTCGTACGGCTGTAGGTCTTTGCAGTATACAAATCGAACGACTGATGCTCATTTGAAGCACGGTGAAAACGTCTGATCGGGTTAGTCCAGTCAATATTGATAGTAATAATAATAATCAAAGTAAAAATAACAACAGTGCTTTTGTCAATAAATATGAATATCCCTGTCCGTCAAGACATCAGTTGTGGTGCAAGTAATGAAGTAGTCAATTCTCGTTCTGCATTGCTGAAAGATCTGTGTTCGGATCACAGGAGGAGTATTCGTTTCTTCAGAAGTGAAGGTACGCTTCTCTGATTTGTACCAAACATCATGAAATCTAGCTTCACAGTTTTCTATCGACACACTACAAACACCAAACATCGATTGCCTCAATCAAAATATCTCCCGAATAACATCAATTGAACACATGAATTTGGAGTTGTTGAGGCAGATATAGCTAGTAGGCTTTTTAATAATTGGTCTACGAACGCTTCTTAGCGGAGAAATTCATTTCAATTCTGCTGCATAATTGAGACGAATTTCCATGCTAATCGATATTTCAAAATATATCCTATCCCCTGTTAAATCTGATTGCTTTCGCCTAACGATAATATTGAACTTCAATGAACATTCAACACAAACGTACATTTGTTCAGTTGTCAAGTGTGTACTGACTATGAAACTGTTGTCAATCATCTTAATGAGAAAGTGCACAACCCATTCTTCTTATCGTTTTGTATCAATCGCTGTGATAGATAAACCGATCGTTACACAATATTCCGTATTGACAGATCAATATTGACCAAATGTTTGTTTATGTTGAGTAGTAATTGAAATGATAAACTGAAAAAGAAAAAAGACAATTGACATCAATGAAATAAACTGTTCCATACTAGCAGAATAGTATGTCAGACGGAGTGAATGTTCTCTTCATCTTCATCTGTATCAGCGCAAACTAGATCTCAAACCCTACACCGTATCTTCGCTCAGATCAATGCATTTAGATAACTGAGGACTCACATTAAACTAGGAATATGGAAAAACACTGAATATGGTGACTACTAAGAGCATCAAAGAATTTTTAGAAGCTTGGCATTCAGCTCAATCACTACTCCATAAACACATGTTGATCGATTGAATTTGCCAACTAGTGAGAAAAACCATTGACAAGTAGAAGGACCAAGAATCGATTCAAATGGAAAGGTAAAAAGCACAAACTTGTAAGCAACGACAGGTTAAGGATTAGCATTAACTAATCCAGGTGAAGGTCGACCGGACAAGCAGTCAGTCATACGTACAGAAATTTAAATATCTAATTTCTACCCTAAGTATATCGGGATAGACATTAATTTATGGACGAACTAATCACGTATAGGGTAACATATCTTGAATTTTGCCGCGAAATTTACCCACAAACTCGGCCAAATGGAGTTTTGGCATTAGAGCTGATATCATTTCGTGACGAAAAACCCCTCAACCTAACTCCTAACCTTACCCATCAACTATGAATTTTAATTTTGATTCCTCGCACTAGTTTATAACCCCCAACTGAATCTAGTTATTAGGGGAGCCTTATCAGGGTCAGTTTAGATTCACTAAAATGTCGTCCATAAATTATAATCTCTCTGTTTGTTCTAATAAACTTGTTCAGAAAAGCTATGGAGGCTTTCTTAGTAAACTATTCGGCTCATGATCAAAACTTCACCAAAAGAGGCTCATCATTCTCAGTTCCTAAGATTGACAAACAGAAAGGTACGCATAATTTTACTCTCAGTGGGTATGCTAGTAGCACTTCAGACTCAGTAAATTAACATGAAATTTGTTGGCTTTTTAATCGATATGTATTGTATTCGAATTTCAGGAATAACATCACAATTGAGATGTGAGTGCATCCAAATTAACGGTTTATAAAATGAAGCGAACATATCTTGGATTCCACTAGTAGTTATATTAAAATCCAAAGAAAGCCCGCAACTGTTCGATCACATGCACACTGAATACTGTAAAACAAGAAGACAATGAAAAGCAGGAATCATGATTCCTGAATTGCTTTACTGTAACGTAGAGAATAATGGTAGTAACAATGAAAAAACTGACTGCTTAAGTATTCACTTGAGTGGTTGCAATCCATTCCCAACCATTACTCCTAATCCTATATCTTTATCCAATTCACAACATTAACCATTTTTTAGACTAATATTTAGTAAGTTATTGCTTCGTATCACGTGCGTTACAACTATTGTACCGCACTCTATTGCAGATATATGGATGACACTTTCCTTGTCTGCAACAATCACCAACACTCCATAAACCTACTCAGTCTGTTCAATAAAGCACACAAAGATATATAATTTACTATGGAACATGAAGTTGATGATAAATTCCACTTCCTAGATATTGGAATTTTAAAATATTTTTACTCCTCCCCCTTTTCCCTAATTCTTAAACCAACTTTTTATTCACACACATTTCCACCACTTGATCCTCTTAAATTATCTTAACTTTTCAAATTCTATTTAATTATTATTGCGTAACCCATTTTATCATTATTCAATTCCATTAATCATTACACAACTTCACTAAACTATTACACCAACCACCCTGAATAAATTCCCTTTTCTTAATCTCTGAACTGTACTAGCCCATAGTTATTATTGTAATTCAGTTAGTTACACTCATTTATGTCAATTGTTTTCACACCATCTCAAATGTAAAACAAATTCTATCACATTTTTGGTTTGTAAGCAGCTGACGAGAAACCTCGAAATAATATGAATTCATAATATTCTGCACAAATGTTGGTTCTTGCTCTATTTGTACTCGCTTTCTGTTTACACCATAATTGTTACACATATTATGTAATAATTAATTCTATTAAAGTATATGTAGCAGAAATTTATCATATTGTAGACAGCGGTTTTATTCTAGTTTAAGACCTATCGGAACCAATGAATGATTGAATAAATATAAGACTGAACCCATGTCATTTCGGTTTTATGTGTTCACTAGTAATCGCATCCATGATAAACTCCAGTGTTCTGATGAGGTGACTTGATCTCTAGAGTCAAACAATTTTGAGTGAGACAGTTACATGGAAGACATTGTAAGTTATCAAGTTTAAAAACGTGCACCATTTAAACCCTGCTGAGTGATTGGTTAAGTGCTGGCTTTGGGTGTTGGGGCAGTGGTTGAGCGCTCACACACAGTCTCATATTAGAACAAAACAGCTATACAGTGCAAAGGGCTATTCAAAAATTGTGTAACTGAGGTCAGTTCATAGTGCAAACTATGAAACTCAATAACTCCTTCAAACACCAGTCAACGATTTTCACTAGGTGTGTCACTTAAATTTCATCAAACGATCTAGTTCAACTTCATTTACGTTGTATTTTTACTTTTATTATTGATAAAAGTGTTGTGTTATATGAGCTAAAATAACATCTAATTGTATAAATCTCATTCCAATACATGGATGACTGTATGTTATATTGGTTGTATATTATGCTATATCTGGTCAATGAGTCCATATGTTATTCTGTTTAGAAACATCTCAGTAATCAGGAAATGCCACCTTAATAAAAGTCTGAACCTGCAACCGGTTTATTGAATACAACTTTACATACACAAATTTGAATTAACCCGTTTTTGTTAACGATAATTATACTAAACAGTTGCTTAAACTAAAGTGAATGAGTTCAGATGAAAAGTGAATCATCACATCATTTTTTAATGATCATTTAATCATTCTATGAATAAAATACTCAGTTTTGATCATTTTTTCTTCTCTGATGGTCAACAGAGTAAACATGGATGGTAACTAGCAGTGGAATTGAGAACGTGTGTTTCATCCTATTTGAGACTCATCAGCTACACGTACATGTAAATAATCCAAACAATGGAAAAATGGGTTATTAAAGTATAGTTACACTTATTATCTGGAACGATAACAAAGGAGATTGATAACAATCACTGGAAACAATGAGATATTAATAGACCAATCGAATTACGCAAATAGAACACAACTAAACTATTTGACCGAAGTTTAAATAATTGAAGTCTTTGAACATGATTCTGACTACATGGTTTCGTTCAGGCTGTGAGACTTGAACATTCTTCCTTATAATTTCATGTATATATATACTTCAGTAGAAATGTATTTACTAAAGATTCTATGAGTGAGTTACTCAGTGAACTGGACTCATATGAAGTCATTCAATTCAGTTGCCTCAATAAACCTGACACTCACTATCCATCGTCAATCATACCTTCGCAATTAAGCGATCAACCTAGAGCTTACAGAACAATTGAATTTTCATTAAATACTTACGATATTTTATTACCACAATGATTTTTCACTATGCTAGGTATTTAATCCCTTCAAACCGTGAACTACGTTAACAGTTGGACATGGAATTAAAATGCCGTTTGGGTGAATATGGATAGTGCACACTCTGTATTTCTCCATCTGTCGTCTTACTATGTTAGTTCACACAGTGATAATGGAACTGAAATCCTCTATTTCACAACAGATTACTACATGCTTAATAAATCACTTATAAATGGGGTTGTAAAGCTCCACAAATCGATAATCTCAAGAAGAAAACTTTCGTCACTAAAAAGTTGTCATTCGTCATCATTTGTTAGTATTTCGTCATCTCCATTCAATTCAACTGGATATTCAGCATATACATCTTCAATTACCTCGAGATCATTATGTGATTTACAAATGGAAAGTATGGTTGAAGTGATCTAGGGGATAACATCGGCCAAAAGGAACATGTTATTCACCATGTACCGTACTTGTTTGGCCTGAACACAATAATTGTTTCTTTCTTCCTCTCAAATCTGTTCACACAGAATACTGTTACTTGACGATTCAGTCAGGAATAGGTATTTCAATTTCACATAGAATCATCACATCTACCATTTGTGTTCTTCAAATCTAATATGCGTTTTCACATGTGAAACATATTTCTCAAGGTTAACACAAATGATGATAATAATAGTGTACACTACGTGACAGTGTGAATTTGATGTGACCTCAGTCTGTTGACCTCAGTTGTTGTTTGTAGAAATGTCAATGGTTTGTACTTTCTTGTTGTTTACCATCAGATTCTATCTAAATAATTTGATAATATGGTTTATTCTTTTGTATAATGAGCCTGATATAAATCTTCAATAAAATAAGGAATGTCGCTCATTAATGATGCTTTCATATGACTGACAATCACCTGAGTAAATGTGGATGATTTTAGAATCGATTAGTTAATGCATTCCAATTTTATTGACTATGAGACTGTGATCAATCAACATGAACACATAATTCACATGACGTTCTGTGTATCGTTTTATATCAATCAGTGTAACAGATAGAATAAGTACCTATATGCAATATTCAGGATAATCACATTCAACTGTTGACTAACTGAGTATATGTGTTGAACTATGCTTGATATATGGTATCAACATTGGGTGGAAGCGATGAGATTTTACTGGAGATGAAATAAATTTCGAAATATCATTTGGTATTTAAATTTGTCTTAATTGTGCAACAGAATCGAAATAAATTTCTCCGTAAGGAAGCATTCGTAGATGAATATTTAAATAGCCAGTCAGCTACGTTTGTCTAGACCATTCCGAATTCATATATAAGGCTGATGATATTAGGGAGGTGTTTAATTTTTGTTTGACAATGTTAAGTGTCTGTAGTCTGCAGACAGAAAATCGTGAAATCAGTGAACTCTACCCTCACTTCTGAAGACTTCAATACTCCCTGTGTGACCTAAATTCATATCACCGACGTTTGCACAATGAGAACGAAATAACACGTTTCTAGAACCACAACTCACGTCTGTGGGACCGATGTGTTCGTATTTGTCGGTCAGAACACACGCATGGAGGTCATGAATGTCTAGTAATTGAGCACTTATGGAATACTGTCAGTCACGTGTTGCACCAATACTATTAATGAATAACCAGCTATTGTTCATTATTTTATCTAAATGACATATTGGGACAGTTTCAGATAGATATTTCCATTTGACAATGTTCACAGATTTATACAACCTATTCACATTTCAAATTCTAACAAAACGAGAACAAACAATGTAGCAGAATAACATGAATTCATTATACTTGGCGGTTTCTCCTCAACTGCTCACAACTTGAGATTATGTCAAAGGAACTGTCCTCATCTACTTGACAGTTGCCATTGTGTTGTTGTATACTCATGATTAACAGTAAACAAAGAGCGTTAGCCTTACTACAGTTTTTCCAAACAACTGACATAAAATCACTTGCACCAATTTCATCTACTCATTTAAATTTATTTATCAATATTCGCTGACAGTGAATAACTCATTCTCGTATGTTTGTCACGCAATTCTTTCTATCGTGACAAAAATTATGAAACTCTGACAGATGAAGTCACCGTTATCCAATATTGTGGGTAGATACATTTTACTGTTGAGCAAGTCTATCTTCTCACTGAATATTCACAACGGTTAGCTATAACAGTTGAGTGAAAAAGATCGAATTGTTTATCAAACTGAAATATCTCACATTGTTATTATTATCATCGTTCTAGCGACCAATTTTATTGTTGATTCTGTAGTCGTACTACTACTCTAAATTTGTTCTTGTTGCTCTACTCAAACTCAAACATTCATTCCTATGTCAGCTGATTGATCTATTTTTTGGATCAGTTTGTTTGTGGCCTGACTGTTATTGAAAATATTCGCTTAACCACAGTTGCCTGAAATAGATTTTGGGTTACAATAATAAGGTAAGATATACAATGTATTTAGATATCATTGAAACCTATTGTATAACGCATTATTAACTTCAGGATTACCACTCATTGCCAAATAGGTCTACTGTCAAAAGACGAACTTGTATAAACCACATCGCTTCCAAAAATAACAACTATGTCATTGTCTATACCCCATGATCTGTAACTACTTTTAAATCAAATAATAATGGGAGCGGATTTACGCCACACCTGATGCTGGATGATTCAATTTCAAATTTAATAACAAGTTATTTATGAAGACCAAAAGCTTCGATTAGATTTAGAGTTTCTCACGGTAATCTCCAGAAGTTTTAAATACCACATTTGTAAGTTATAAATTTTCCCATTACTTTCTCAACAGGCAAGGTGGACTAATAGATTACGCACCGAAAAATCAATTCGAACAACCCGGTGTCTTTTCAAACTGTCAAGCAAATGAATTCCGAAAAATTAATCCACCTGATCAAAATAATGACCGTTTTGGCCTTCAGAAATCCCTGGTTGCACTAGCACTACAGTATGTTCAAGCTATAGCTCATACGATCAGCCAAACACAATCGACCGTAGTCCATGAAAATCTTAAGTACATATTATTGATTGAGAAGCTGTCGGTATTTTACAACCCACACTCACTGCAGAATTAAATATCAGAACTATCGGAGACGGAGAAACATGGCGAGGAGGTGATTGTTTTGTATATGCTTTGAATACTCTAACAAATAATGAAGTTGGAGACAGAGACCTGAATAGTTTACGTGAATCGGTTTGGATATCAGTCAATACCCTGAATCATAGTCTGCTCCTAGGGTGTATATAATAAGCTACTGATAGTTCGAGTAATGTGGAGGATCTTGTAATCAATGCATTTATACATGGATCTGCTCTGAACCATAATGCTACAAGAGATTTCGATTGCCCTATAATAAACTGGAATACCGGTAGTTGTCAGTCATCCAGTGATGAACCCCCGGTAACCATTAATAAGTGCTGCAGGTCGCCTTGAGTTCGTACCACAACAGAGGTGATAATATACTTGATCAATATTTAATGGAGATGTCATTCCACTATCATTTCAAGTATACGATGAATTTGGAAGAAGCGACCATAAAGCAGTAGTTTGTGGTTTCCTTATCTATCCCTCTTATAACAAAAACCTTGTAGTGTCAGTTATTATGTGAAGCCCATATACTTTATTCTAACTTTCGGACAGCCCAATCTATTATTTCTACTTGAGTCATGTTTTGAACTTGTTATTTATTCGCTTGTCAGTCTTAACTATTTTTATATGAGCGTCTATGTGTGTACACTTCAAATCCCATGTCTTATCACATGTCTGTAGTTTATTTTGTGTTCCTATTAATATTGAGAAACGCCTGGCTAAAGATGAGTTGGCTTACCAGCCATCTCCACTGCGCGTCTTTTTGCTTTGTTCTAATACATTCACTTTACATACAAAATATATGTATTCAAAGGCCATTCTCGTTAATTGACTTATCGAAATTCACTGACGCCATTTAGGTCGATGATGCCATACGAGGATAGGCAACATATATATTTCAACAACAATAATCTTCAATACGATCTCTTTGTAGTCAGAACTCTGGTTACTAATGTGGAGAGCCCTTTCGACAACATCGTTCGATCTAAAAGACGATTAACTAACGGGCCTCCACACTCATCACCATACACTATGTACTACTGAATAAAGTTCTCAGTAGTATCACGATCGACATGGTCAACTCGAATGAATTGTTACAGTGATCCATCCTTACTTCATTTATTCCTTCATTATTTGCATCCTCATTCAATTACCTACTTACCTACTAACTAGCCAACTAACTCGTACACACTGATTAGATGGTCTTTCAATTCTCCCACTACCATACACTCTATACTACTCAATACAGTTGTCAGTAGTATCACGATCGACATCGTCAACTCGAATGAATTGTTACAGTGATCCATCCTCACTTCATTTATTCCTTCATTATTTGGATGTTGTGAAAGCACCTGGCTGGGGTATTTACGCACAGTCCTGGAACACTCCACATTTTACGAACTCCATTCACACCTCTCAAATCCACACTATTTGTCATTACAAGCACTCAGTGTGGTGGTGGTGGTGGTGAGGATGAGGTGGTGGTGGTGGTGGTTGTGGCGATGATGTGATGGGAGGCAAGAAGAAGGAAGCAATAGAGATGTACACAGTCGCCAAAATATGTTGCAATTCACAATGGTGATGTACAACAACAGTATCATCATCAGATGACATTGTAGTGGTCTCCAATTACCCATATTCCAATCTATCTGTTAACACACTTGTGGTAGTTTATCCTGGTGAAAGTGCTGTTATAATTGTAGGTTGAAAGCAGTTACAAGTTCAAATAGACTGCGAACGGAACAAGGACTCAGTGACGAAAAAGCAATAAGCTAAGAATTTGATGCATCTCAGCTCCGCTAACTAGAGGAAGAAGTGCATACTTGGAATGTTGAAGTATATTCTGCAAACTGCCAGAAACGCACGATAACAACAAACACCAATCAAAACGTTTATATATAAATACAGCAGTAAACCGTCGTTGGAGAGAGTTAGCAAAACGCATACTGAAAAAAGAAACGGACCAATAGCATTTAAGATATTTGCCAAGTGGGAAATACGACATGAAGATGAAAACAGCGCATTCGGTGCGAAAATAAGGAAATTCAAATTTTCAAAATAAAATTGCCACCTTAGGTCCTTTTTCAAGTGAGTTCTGGGGATTTAAGAACCCCAACATATGATAACTATACTACTGAATAGAGGTGAATGATTCATGGTTGGTTGTGACTGTGAGTTGTGTGTTGCTTTGTGTATTTGCTGTTGTATTTGTGTTGAAATAATGTATAGTGATGTGTGTGTGTTGGTGGATGTTGAGTGGATCTATTCATAGAGAACGGAAGCCGTATATTTTATTCGTATGTTGAAGAAATGGCCGTACAACTCCTAGCTGTTCCCCACAGCCGAGGATACGAAGGAGGTAATTTGATTAGTGATGTTATAATTTTTCGTAAAGGTCTTTCGTGAACACCCAATGTCCATCATCCATATTTTGTTAGTTGTCAACTATCAAAATAACGTCAATATGGATGCAACGTTAAGCAATGACGAGGAAGATATTGTCTCGGTGAACTCAGATGAGTGCACTGAACGAGATGACGACAATGACGAAAACGCATATAACATATTTGCAATCTTGCGCAACCTCTACATTAAACTGTTGATGGAATTGTCTCGATTTTTTGTCGATGCGAATCAATGTTTCATTTATTTTGTGTCTACGACCCATCACCGCTTGCCCATGGAATCCCCTGTCCCATGTGCGGCGCTATAACGGAGTCAGAGCAACCCTTTTGTTCATGAAATTCGGAACTGTGAAGAGAACGAGTGAAGACCCTTTTCATGGCCACCCACAATTTGATTTAAATTCTTTTGTTTCAATTCCTTATTTCCATGGCAAAGGTCAAGTGATCAAACCCGTCGCCGTTTTTTGAAACTTTAAATATATAGTAGTGTGATTTATGCTACTTATGTCGACATAAGTAGTATGTAACACTAATCAGAAGTGGAATGCCTAACAGTAGAATGTTGCGAAGATCTCAACAAAGAGGACTCGAACAGATTAATTGTTATGATAATAAAGGAACGACGAAGTTTGAGACAATTGGTGGAGAATTTTCAAATGAAGTATAGAACGTATGGTTTTCACATTTGACAAAAGAACTCTGTAATTTTATATTAAAATATAATAGATTGTTCCCACCTATGTTCTTGATCATTACAATTGGCTTGAAAAATATGTTTATCAGGACTGTGAACTTCTATAAATAATTTAGTTTTGTTCTTCACAACTTAAAATGTTTCTATGGTCCAACTGAAAAGTAGACTCAATAACATAACTGATTGTTACTAGTTACACTTCATCTTATCAAATATGGAATAATTTTTTGCAGTCATTACAAAACCCTAAGCTTTTACGTTATCTATATTTAATATAAGTAAACAAATAGATGTACTTCATATGGTATTGTTTGAAGCGAATGGTACTGGGTTTGAGCCCCAGAATGAACATCAACTCTGAGATGCAGTTACATCCAGCTGACGAGCGCCAAGTAAGACGAAACGCGCGTATCGATTGTTTTTACAAAGAAGAACATGGAATCTTCTTGGAAAATATCAACAACAACAAAATCAATCTATAAAAAAATCATTATCAATTTTAGTAACAAAAAAAATGATTGTAGTGAATATTCAAGTCCATCAATGAACTGCTGTCTTGAAGAAACACATAGTATATTCTTACTTGACCAAAATGACTATCTCTGTGAGAAACAGTTTTTAAGTCAGGCATTTATGTGAAACATTACTTGAAATTTCTTATGATTTTTTCTAGACTATATTTAGACCATCTGTGATAGAACTGCTTCATGAAACTGAGGTTATACTTTTTAGTTATGAACTGGTGACAGTAGTTTTGGTATCCAGAAGATAAAACTATTTAGACCTCTTTAATTAGATAACTCACATTTTGTCTCATAGATTGTAAGTTGTTAATTGCCACAACAGTTGTTGAGGTTGTACTCAAAAATTGACTACTACTGTGATGTATACATCAAACGTTTATGTTTTGTTAGTTCACTTGACGTACACTAGGAAGGCTCCTATCTTTCGACCCCAAGTTCATTTCTTGGTTTGAAGACTAAATTGCAAGATCAAATAATTTTATAGGTAAATACTGAAACCACTTCTAATATATCTAAGACCACTCGCATTTATGATGTAAAACATAACAGAAATCATATGAATTTAGCTAGAAAAATCAACTGAAATTATGTTTTCTATATCTGAATCAACTTACAGACATACTTAGTGCATCAACTGTGCTATATCAATTACACTGTTGATTGTAGCTCTCCATATGTAATCCTAAATATGAATTATAATTAATGTCAACAAGCATACACTACTGAAATGTTTTGATAGCTTAGAATGAACATAAGCTGAAAATATATTCTTTAAGTTTGTTGATAAAGAAACTGTATATTCAATTGTTGTCAAGATAACTGATCAAATCTGAATTTCAAGTTTCATAACTTGAGATGTTGAATAGGCAGGGTGAGATTAACCACAAGATAATTATTTACCCTTTTAATTTCTTTTCAGAATTGAATATCAGTATTTTCTCGAGAAGTAAGCTCGTTATCATTCAAATTGAGATTTACACAACCTTCAGAGTATAGTTGGTTACAATCACAAACTTCAATAAAAGTTAACTTGTAGCATCAAAATTAGTTCAAATAGCCTTCAATTCATGGAATGAGAATTTTAACAGCCGTATAAATTCTGGAGGTACCTGAAAAGGAAATTGGATTAGAGGTGGTCTTAGTGACCTGAGAGCTTGACCGCAGTGCCCAAGGGACAACTACTTGAGGTCGGTCACACACGACCGTTTTATCGGTAATTTTTGTGTTAGTTCCGTACTTGTTGAGACCTTACCGCCGGAAACGGATATTCGTGGGATAAGTCGAGGTGTGCCTTTTTTAGGGTCGACCTTTTCTAACCCCGCCCCTCCTTGTGGGAAGGTAGCATCGCTGTCATGTTGGTTGTCTGAAGGAAACACCTTACTGCTGTCACACCTCTGTACAGTCAGCAGTACGACTTTGCCTTCGGAACTTGGGTTTGTTGCTTTTAGTCTTAACGCTCTTCAACCGACCTATCTGACATGGAAGGACCTTGAGGAACGGTTGTTCCAGCCAGTATAGCTCGGTTGCTTCATCATGATAGGCAAGCTCGACCACCATGTCAAGGTAGCAACGTTCTATTAACAGACTAATAGTCAGGACTAAATAACCACCAAAATCAATACAATAATTGTCTTCAAAACTATATTTCGTGATATGCTTGAGGGTTCAAGCTCGTAATCTTTGATTTTATAATGATTTGGTCGAATAATATTGTAGGAATTTCCTCGTTTTTTATTCAAATGGCGTCTTTGATACAACTGGATTAGTAGACTTTCTGAAATCTTAATGAGTTTGATGAAATGGCTTTTTTTAGGAAAAGCGATGGTTTTCTTCAAAACACTGTAGGCGTTTTTGGGATAATAACTTAGAGTGACTCTCAATATTGTCTTCTCTGATAGCTTTTACGTCATACATCAAATTCCATAATCAAAACAGATAATCTTCAAATGTATAGCTATCTGAGTTTTGAATTGTATTCTCTTGTATGAGACTATATTCAGATGACAAATACAATAAACAGAAGTTTTGTATGTATTCAACGAAATATTAATCTCAGGTTTGTCCAAACCTACTGTACTAGCTTATAATGGACTAGTAAGTAAAGATAAAAAAATGAACCTATGTACACCGAAATTTAATGTATTGAAATATGTGTATAATAAATAGAAACTCTTATGAATCGCTTATCTGTTTATAAACATATTACACTATGTTAATTGACGTTTATTGGTCATTTTATCGAGATATCACCGATAGTGGTGAAAAATGTTCGATTAGGTGTATCAGAAATAATTAGTATTACTGATGATTTCTGAGTTGGGAGTTAAAATAAACTTGAATAGCTGAGAGAGAAATTTCCAATATTATATGTGTGTTTGTTCGATGCTATGATTTGCTAACAAACATTCGAATACAAATTAAAAATTCATTGAGATTCTTTTCATGAATATCTAGTAGCAATCTGGAACAGTAATAATATCCAGGGAATACATGACAGAATTGTATTATATTTGATAGATGTTTGTTTATAAACTGATTTCCAACTGGTTCCCAATACAAAAATGCACAAAACAATTAACTTGAATTGGTTCAAACGATGTGTACACAATGGAATCGCTCCTTACTAGTTGGGGATGGAATTTTTTTATTAAAAATTCATACATGAATATATATATATATTGATTTTCATAGTCTGATTTAATATTGAACTCTAAAGAAAATTTGTTTTCGATTTCAGAGAGCGTAACTTTCGATTGAATAATCATTAAAACGAATTTTTTCACCGATATAGGAAAAGTGTCACGTCTAGGAAAATCCAAAAGCATAGTTAAACAAATTGGTTTTTATGCAAGTCAATGGTGTTTGTTGTGTTCGGGTTTTTGTTACCCAGAGAATCGAAACAGAACTGAATTTCGTTAACTAATGTTTGCTATCTTCTTGAAAAAAGGGCCCATGGGGTGAATTAGATTAACATAGCAAATGTAGAACTCTACTAACAAAAACTTCACGTTAATAGGTACCTACTGAAATTTTCGTTCTCTGTATATGTAGATTTGCGGAGATTGTCGAATTCTCGTTATTTAAATCACAAACTAATCTTACTTAAGTCATCACTAAAAGCCTGAAAGCATTAGACGTCCGTTTTGTTTTTATATTGAACTCCTCAATAGTGCTCATCCACGAACTCGTATCCGGACATTGAATCCGGGATTCTCGGTTTCACACATGAACATATAGCTGCTAGACCACTGAGCCGATATCTAGCAGTGCTAATGTCTAACTCTTAGCAGTGCGTGCATAAAGGATAAATTAAGGCTGGAGTCAGTACAGAGACGACTTACGCTTCGTATTCTTGGAGCTGATCGTACCTTAACTTATAGTTCTAGATGTAATAAACTTGGGCTAGACCATTTATAGACGAGGAGACTCAAACTAAATATTATCTTTTTCTTCAAACTACTTCATAAACTATCGTTTACATCCAATCACGTGATTCAATATGCAGAAACCTCTCATTATGACATCCGTAATTTCTTAGCACTAGTGAAACAAACTTATTTTAATTAATCTTTTTATATGAATTTCTTCACCTGTAAATTTTCTAGACTCTGGAATAACCTGCCGCAATCTATCCGTACGATAAAATCACTCCCATTATTTGTTCACTGCATTGATGCATACTGCTCCTGTGAAAATGCATTGAATGGTCTAGCACTCATAAGTGTATCTCATTCCACAAGTATTATAATAGGAAATTTAAATGTTTAGCCACTTTTTTAATTAGTGCATTCTTTAAGTAAAACCACTTACTTGATGTCACTTTATGGTAACACCGTCCTCAGAAAGTGTAACTAATTTGAATAACATCAACAGTATATCGCTGGGTCACATGACACACGCATTTAGGTAGACCTGATTGATATATTTTGGTAATTACTGCTTTGTTGTTCCGTGATCTCTGTTTCCGTTTTGATTTCTGTAGTTGTAGATAATTATCAATAATTCGATCTGGCACACGAAATGACCTTAATTACACCGTTCATAAATCAATAGGCTGTCCATTTAAGAAATATTAAAAAAATTCCCGGCTGATGCATTGGATCACTGTTATACATGTACTACCTAAACAACTACTGAACTAGTATACTTAAGACCTACTTCTATCACATGTTTGTTCTGTACATCTAATGTTACTAATTATATCAAGCTGATCATGCCTGTAAACTGGCGTGAATTCTGTAATTATTATTTTCAGAATATAAATTATTATTATTATTCTTGTGATCCCGGTTATATATATACGAATACATTATTCTTTTAAGAATATTCACTTGAAGAATACCTCAAATCCATTATCGGTTTTTCCCTCATCCGATAATGTGTAGAGTTATTCCAGCAAACGAAGCCAAACTGAATTAAGTATAGATCGTTATTTCTGACGTAAATACCAGTGTGTAACTAACTGAAAAAACTTATTGACAATAACTTATTGAAAAACAGATAATAAAACAAAATACAAAATCTTTTCCGATGACCTGAATAAATCAAACCTGAACATTGTGGATTTTATCCATTATGTATTATTGTAATTTGTATTTTAACTAAGGGGAGTTGTGGTATTTTTAACGGTTGAGTTCACGGGTCAAACTAAGTTAAGACATCATTGAAAACCTGGAAGCACTAGATGGCCGTTTCGTTCTAGTATGGGACTCTTCAGCAGTGCGCATCCACGATCCCGCACCCCGCGAGATTGTTTGTTTGTTTGTTATATTCAACAAAATATCTTTAGATAATTAAAATAATCCATAGTTTCACTGAATAGGAAGAAAAAGAGAAATCAGCGAAGAAAATTTTCTTTTCGACGAAATCATTTACTTAAGCTGTACATTCGTATATATAGTTAGATATCGAAAATATATGTTTATAGAAGGGTAGAAAGGATTGTATCACAAAAAAAAAATGGTTTCGAGACTAAATAACAAATGAGGTTAACTTACTAATTAAGGGGTAAGGGAGAAACAGAATTTATGGATCAGATAATAGTCCAATTGTTTGATATTGAAGAGAAAACGACAAAACAACAAAGGTCATAATAATAAACTGAATAATAATCAACAAAAACACTTGCTTAGAGCAATACTACTAATAAATGATTAGAGTATAAAGTGTAATATAGTAATTTTACAAAATATCCATAATAATAAAAGTGCAGAAAAAAAAACAAAATTAAAAACACAGAAACATACGCATTATGGGGAATTAGAGTCAAGGAAGGATGAGAGGTTGCAGAAATCGTTTCTGTACGCAAAGTTCAGGCATGAGTTTGTGGATGACCAATGCCTCTGTGGTGCATAAAATATTGATTCGAACCATCCCTTTCGATCCAGTTCCTTTGACTCGGTAGTCTACGTTAAATATCTTTAACGAAGTAAATAAGCATGAAGTTATTTATCAAATTTTTGTATTTTTTTTTAAAAAAAAGCAAAAAAAAAATTCATTTATTCACTAAGCGACAATACGTTGAACATTTTTTTGTTTTTTGTTTTTTAGGTAAAGGAATGTCAACTATTCTCTCCTTCACTAAAGAGAGTAGTTCATTTTAAAGGAAATAGTTGTGTTTACAGGTTTGATATCAATATTTTCTGTATCCTTTATATACATATATATAGACACTTTTGAAAGATACAAATTATAACTTAGAATGAAAACTTCTCATAAGTTATATGGAATTTTTTTAAAAAAAAAATAGTTTATATAAGAAGCATCTAAGTGCAGTTTTAAAATTGTTCCAATGATACATTTTACTGAGTTGTTCGTTGAAACAATCTTGAAAATGTTCATAGATAAGATTATTATGTTACAATAGTGGTTTTTAGACCCATATCTACTTTATTTACTCATGGACTATTTGTACTACTGTTGGGGATCTTAGATCCTCAGAACTCACTTTGACAAAGGACCTAAGTTTGCAATTTTATTTAGAAAATTTGAATTTCTTCTTTTTTGCGCCAAAAGCCCTCTTTTCACCTTCATGTCGTATTTCCCATTTGGGAGAATCTTAAATGATATTGGTCCGTTGAGTCTTTTAGTGTGCTATTTCGTAACTCTCACCAAGGATGGTTTTGTGCTGTATATATATATATATATATATATATATATATATATATATGTATATATATATATATATATATATATATACGTTTTAATTTGTGTTTGTTGGGATCGCTCGTTTCTGGCAGTTTGCAGAATATTCTTTCCCACTCCAATTTTGGTCTTCTCCTTCTAGTAAACGGGGTTGGGACGCATCAATTGCTAGCTTACTGGTCTTTGGTCACCGAATCTTAAGTGAACTCGTGATAGCTTCAACCCCAGCACCATAGTAAATAATAAAAGAATAATAACATTAGAATTAGAAATTCTGTTTGTTTGTTCTTTTTTTGTTGTTGTTTTAAAAATATTGTGATTGTTTTTATTCTTTTTTACTGAATGATTAATCACTTGTTTACTTCTATGTACTTGTGTCAATAAACAATAACAAACTTTTTACTAGTATAGGCGTTGTGGAGATTATTAAATTTTTGATTGAGATCATTAACCGATTGATGTTAGACCACCTTTGGAAACCTGGAAGCAGTGGACGGTTATTTCGTCCTATTGTGGGACTCCCCAATCAATTAACATGTGCTCACTAGCGACTAGCTTCGTGAGGGAATTCTCGGAGTTCTAGTGAGAGTCTGTGACCAGTGGAGCTAATCCGTGTCGGTTAGAGACAGGTATCTACCTCAGTGCAATGGAAGTTGGTCGCACAATTTCGTGGATTGGTTGATGTTAGACACTACCACCATTGGATGCCGGCTCAGTGGTCCAGTAGGTTAAGCGTTCGCACGCGAGACCGAAGGCCCTGGGTTCGAATTCCGAGAGCGAGATTGTGGATGCGCACTGCTAAGGAGTCCCACAATAGGACAAAACAGCCTTCCAGTGCTTCCAGGTTTCCAAATGTGGTCTAACATCAATCGGTTCATGATCTCAATCAAAAACCTAATAAACGTTTTGTTTAAATTATGAGATTTCACATTTACATATCACGTTTTGTTTTGAACTGTAAACTAATGTGTAAAATAGTTCACCATTTTGTTGATAAAGTTCTATTTATCAAAACATCAATTAGGATAGTTAGTTCATATATGTGTGGAGATGTATACACATTTTATATGTGTGATGTAAATCATTAAACCTAAACAGACTCATCTCATTCTATTCAGCATTCTAAAGTTTAAATATACCATTGTGACATTACTGGTTTTAATGTTATAACGATGGTATTTACATGCTAAAAGTTGAAAGCATAGAGCAGTGATAGATTAAATTAGATAGATTAGATCAGTACATTTATTTTGCATACTGATGTAATTTTAATTGTAAATTGTAAATTATTATTTCAAATATTAAATAGAATTGTGTTTAAAAAGCAAAAAGTTCTTCAGTAAATTCCATTCTCTATATTTTACAGTTTTACATCCATAAATATTCCTTTGCAATAGTCAGTGTAAAATATAAGTAACGCATAGGCTTGATATGAATAAACTGATTTCTTTCTAAATGGAATAGTAGTGAAGTCATATAGTTTTTAGTGGAGTTTTGTTCTCTGAGCTGGATGGTTTGGTCATGGAGCTTTCATCGTTCTTCTAAACGACATCATCAGCACAAACTTCAGGTAAAAGTGAAGTGTTCGAATTTCTCCATATGTGTTTCACAGCTTGTTCTGTGCACCTCGATGATCGAAGTGCATCATCCACCTGAGCTCCAGCATCTCGAAGTCATATAGTTTTTTATTATATTTTCTATGTGTATAGTAGTTTATTGATTTTGAATTAAAAGAGAACGATCTTGTTACAGTAGGATAAATGAATTCAGTGAACTTACAATTGTGAAAATGAAGCTGGTGAGAGAAAAATATTTGAGAAAAAACGAATATTATTACTGCTATTATTGATATTGATTATAAATGGAAACTAATAATAACATTTGTAAAATAATGAAATAGGAGAATATAGTATTCTGTATAGAAGAACAAGTGTAGAAATAAAACCAAGAAGTGTTTAAAAGGTTTGACAGTGTAAATCAGTCAAACATAACCTCCTATAAATTCATTCGGTGTTGTTTGCTTGTATCTTCCCATTGTTGTTTAGGACTACAATCGATCAGTCATTTGTTGGCATATGTACACCTTGTTCGGATTGCCTCGATAATGCTTTAAGTCACAAGCATTATAAGCAAAGATTGATAGTGGCTAGCAGTGGAATCTAGGACGCGCATTTTGCCCTATTTCGGACTCGTCAGCTGGATGTACCTGCATCTCAGAGTTGATGTTCATTCTGTGACTCGAACCCAGTACTCTCCGCTTCATAAGCCATCACGTTATCTACTTACCTGTTGGGAAGATTCAAGTAAACAATACCACGTAAATTTAAACTTCACCCGGTTGTACAAGCAAGTAGCTAAGCAGATAACACGATAGCGTTTGAAGCGAACGGTACTGGGTTCGAGTCACAGAATGAACATCAACTCTGAGATGCAGGTACATCCAGCTGACGAGTCCGAAATAGGGCAAAATGCGCGTCCTGGATTCCACTGCTAGCCACTATCCTCCTATAGTTGCCTCAATCTAAACTTACTGATTTGATACATGTATTTCTGATACTAATATAGATTTTCCAATCACATTTCAGCGGAACTTGATCCCAACTGTTTAAACATCCCCAACATTAATATATGAATCAAGAATATTGTTTCCAATAAATTCTTTACAAGTTTTAGAATTATATATATTCAAACTTATAGTCCAAAAATTGGTCAGGTTTATGACAAATAAATCGTTAAAAATCATAGTATGTGAATTCAGGATTGTTTATAGATTAAAAATTGCTAATATTCAAGTAATTAATATTCATTGTTATCTTGAATGGGCTCATAAGCTAGATGAATTTATTAGATTCATCATCAGAATAAATGCAGCATGGCCTGCATTAATACTTGTATCTTTGTTTGCGCTTGGATGAGCTGAACAAGTCTTTTATGACATTTAACTGTCTACTATAACCAAATACAAACAACATAATTGTTAACTAAACGAAACACGTTATTTATACGAATCTGGGAAGTTGGAATTATAAATTTACGATAAAGTTATAATTTATTCAATTCAGCAAATGTTTATCATCAAACTTCGATAATTAGCGAGTTTACAACTAATTGATCACTGGATTTAGGTTTCGTGTTGTTTGGCACTCGATAACAAGGTTTACCTGTAATCTGGAGACAACTGGTGTTTCCTGAAGGACCCAATCTTCTGTCACACAGCTTCACAGTTAGAGACGTTAGCACAGAGATATCCATGCCACATTTAACCTCATTATAGTGCACTCGATGTGGAGCTACTTAGATTAGTGACTGCACTGGAACTTGGTCGACAAAATTCGACCTGCACTAAGGAGGACCTGACACACGTGACAATGGTCATCACACAATGGTCAAACAATTTTAAATAAAACTCAGTCCTGCAGGAGGTCAGTCGTGGCTCGGACAGCTCATTGATAACATCTCGGACTATGAAGCTGGGTGACAGGAGATCGACTCCGTCAAAGAGCATCAGATCCCTCAAGATTACGGGTACGCTCTACTGACGAGTGTCAAATGGCAGGAAACCTTGGTCCAGTGTTTCTTGCTGATTAGCATCTCGACTAGCTACTTTCTTTAATATGCCATCTAGCAGTATGAACAAAGGACCCTCAGTCTAAATATTCGCAATTCATTGGTCTTTATCAGATCAAATGTATTTTTATATCTTATTTTAGATACATCACACTACTTGATGAAGCTCGTACACTAGTGAATTCAACTAAAGATTTAATAGCACTTCGAGAGAATATGCAACAAATTGAAACGGTATGTATCATGGGAATTATGCTAGTTGTAAATAAATCATTGTTATTATTCAAATATTACGTAAGACTTATATTATCTAATATGTTTCATGTTTTTGTAACTACTCCAAAGAGACAAGTTAACAATATTATATTAGTTATGTTCAGCTGGTTAATTTGAGATAAGATTCTAGTGGATGAGGTTTTGAAGAAAATTATCTACTGAGTAGTTAAACAATCAGCAAAACATTCAAATCCTTCTTCTGAATAACAAATACCGGAAAATGAAGCGAATTCATTCTATATCTTGTACTTACAATCTTTCATAAAGGTACTTAATGTATAAATGTATTCTTGTTTTTGATTGTTATCTATAGAAATTTATTTGACAATAATTTATCTATTGACTGACTTCAAGAGATACTCCTGGAGTTCTAGTGAGAAGCCGTTACCAGTTGAGTCCAACCAGGTCTGTTGTGAGATAGGAACTCACTGAAGACAATGGTTTACGGTAGCGCAACTTCGTGGATTGGTTGAAGTTAGACATTAACACCGATGGATGCCGGCTGGCTCAGTGGTCTAGTTGTTTGAGCGCCTGGCGCGAGAATGATAGGTCCTGGGTTCGAATGTCTAGGGAGGCGGGATCGTGAATGCGTACTGCTGAGGAGTGACACAGTAGGATGAAACGGCCTTCCAGTGCTTCCAGCTTTCCCATGGTGGTCTAGCTTCAATTGACTCATGATTCCAACAAGTGAATTTTCTAAAAATCTCCACAAAACCCATTCTGATAATAATTTACCTAACTAGTCCAAATAAAAGCAAAGATTATTTCGTTATGATTATAGGAGATTTTATCTTTAATAAATAAAATAATTTCATAGTATAAATGTAGTGAACGAGAACACAAGTCGGGACAATCAAACGTATTTTAATACAACATTACAGAACATATTGGTAAAATATGAGAATCATATAGTAAATACTTCATTTGCAAAATGTCAATCAGTTGTCCCACACTTGATTGTTCCGTCGTTTCCACACCAATCATTCTCTGTTCTCATTTACTTTCTTCGATCTTTCTTAACCTGATACCACGCTTTTCACTTTCGATCAGTAATACATACTACTTATATCTGTCAACATCAGTAGCACATACCGCATAAATATTCTTCTTATTCAAAGGCAGTCTACGCTGGCTATTTGTCTAAATTAAACCAATATACAGGTTTTGAATTTTGGCATGAAATTCACTAACCCATTTGACTAAATAAAGTTTTGGCATTAAAGCTGATGTCAATTCGTGATTAAAACTCTAAATCGAATTTCTAACCTTAACCATCAACCCTCATTTGGTCCTAATTATCAGGTGAACACTCTCAAGGTGACCATAGAGTCTCTCAAAGATCATTCATAGATTATTGTCTTATCCCAACAGACTAAAGCTAATAAACGTCAACATTCCAGTTTTGTACTTCTGGAACTCGTCGGAACGAATGTTTTCTTTTGTCTAAAATGTTTACAGATCAAATTTCAATGATAAATCTAAATCAGAAATTGTTCTTCTTGGTGAATAAATTAAATGTGTAAATATAAACTCAAAATAATCTCAGTGTCAAAATATATGTTGTATATCAAAAACAAATGACGATGTTTATTCAATCTTATTTACAATGAAGGCGGGGTGGAAATTTCTAAGTTCATGAAAGTAGGAATGAGTTTCCTTCCACTTCTTTACTCTTATGTCATAATGATTTGGTATGAAGGTGGATAAGCTTAATTGAGGGAAATTTGTGGGACAATTTGTACATTTGTTAATCTAATGACCTATCTTTTGGAAGTGATTAGTTTGTCCACTTTTTTTTATTTATATGGATCACTTGTGCTTGTGTAAAAAAAAACTATGATATGATATTGCTGAAAGTGTATGTATTTCAGTTTATGCTACCAATGCTACCAATGGATATGATATTCGATTTAGACAGATAGATAGGTGCATATATCCACATACAAACATCTATGAATAGTGTAACTTGTATGAAGATATAAAGTTATAAACTAGCAACCATTATCACACAAATTCATAAACTTTTAAGGTCAAAATAAAATGATATTTGTTTATTAGTCCGTATTATCTAACTATGTTATTCATGTTCTCATTATTCTATACTCATTCTCTATTCATTTATCTTGTAATAATCTGTATTCCAAAGAAGCATGAAAATTCAATTTATCTAAAATAGAAACTAATTGATAATGATTCATAAGATCAAATAACTGTTAATGATGATATTCATTGAGAATAGTCTGAATAATCAGTGATAACAATTATTATTCATTATGAATTCAATGAACTTGATGTTTCTATGACAATTGAAAGTTATTCTCTTTATTAATAATAAGTTGTTTCCACCCTCACCAGTCCCCGCCCCCGCCCCCAAATTTTCCCCTTTTTCTTTTCAATTTATTTAGATAAACATAATGATAATGATAAGTTTTAATTAATCGATTGTTTTTGCAAATTTTAATTACGACTTTTATTGAGTATATTTCTTAGTAGATTTTTCCTTTATATATTTTTTTTGTCTTGACAACGCAAACAATTTAGTCGGTTTTAGATGGAACAATTAAGAGTTAGAATGAAGTAAATACTCATTATTATTTGAATTCAATTAAATCGTTTACTGATTTTATCTAGACATATATTTAACAAAATGAAAAATCATTGAACAGCCTTTTTTTTGTCCTAATATTGAACTCATCAATATTGTCCAATTGAATTCGTTAACACATCTTCATGAAGAATTCATCATCTTAGGAAATATCAAGCTGTTAGTCAATGGTTCACGATTCTGAATGAACATGAGTTACTAGCCGAAAAAAGACATCCAAGTTTTTCAGGAAATGATTTTTCATTGCACTATACCACCTAATCGGAATCAATAACCAGCTATTTTCATTTGTACGCGTGATAAAAGTATTTCGTGACAATATTTTATTTATTCGGTTGTCAAAATTATTTGGTAACTGATATCTGAGGCATTATACAGGAATAGAAGGATAAAGAGTGGTTATGTTTAGTCACTTGTTATTTTGGTATGTTCATGTTTCATTTAGCTTCAAGAATGGCTTATAGAAAAGAAAGAACTTGTTGAAGAATATGATCAGGCAGGTAAACTATCAAATATGAGTTCATTGGTACCATACAAAGTATTCGTCAGTAAACAATATACACAACATCGTGTACTTGAAAGTGAAATTGAATCTAATAATGATCGTATTGAACAGGTTTTCCAAGTATGTTTTATTGCAGACTATTAAATGACTGCTAGATTGATGAAATGTCTGATTGATGTATCTGTTGTTAATTGTTGTAAAAAAATCATTTTACATCAATGATTTACATTTATATGCATATATAATGTTGTAGGTCGAAGTTGAACTACTGAATGACACACTCAGATTTCACATTTTACAAAATTAACTTGTTTCTTTAAGTTTTAAGGGCCAGACTATAATTTATGGACAAACCAATTAGATATAAGATAACGGGTCACGAATTTCGGTGCGAAATTCATCCATACATTTGGCTAAATAGAGTTTTGGCATTATAGTTGATGTCAGTTCGTGATGATAGCCCTAAATCTAATTTTTAATTCTAATCATCAACTATAAATGAGAATTCTAACGGCTCTATAATCCTTATTTAGTCCTAATCAGTAGGTATCCACCCTCAGGGTCACTTCAGTGTCGCTCAAAGGTCGACCATAAATTATATTCTCACTGTTTTGAGTTACAGTAGCTCGAAGGCATTGATATTGAACAGTTACATAATTTCACTTATAAACTCTCCAGTATAACATTCCTACAACCAGTTCTTAGGTAAGGTTTCTAACAGGGATGAATTGTTTTCAAGTGAATTGGAACTTATGAGTTATGAAATTCAACCACTTTTGATAAGTTTCACAAAAATTTCAACGTTTGTTCAGTGATTTGCACAAAATATGTCTGTTTCAAGTGTGTGTTCTCTGCCATTGTATTGCAAAACAGTTTAACTCGAGTTCTATGTTAAACAAGATGAGTTCTATAAATTTAGTGCTTATTCTAAAGAATTTACATTCTTGTTTTAATTATAACAAGCATTGTTGCTGATTTATTTTTTTCCTTTATCATCAATTCTAATCGACAAAACGCACGAAATGATTGAAACGACATTTTTTACAACCCAAAGGTAAAATCAGAAAAGTATACTTAAATAATTTGTCGACATTTATTACTTATATAAGGTTACAGTTTTGACAAGATTACTAACAGTAAAGGGGTTGTGGAGATTGTTAAGTTTTTGATTGAGATCATGAACCAATTGATGTTAGGCTACCGTTGGAAACCTGGAAGCACTGGACGGCCGTTTCGTCTTATTGTGGGACTCCTCAGCAGTGCTCATCCACGATCCCGCTCGCTGGATTCGAACCCAGTGCCTACGGTCTCGCGCGCGGATGCTTAACCAACTAGACCACTGAGCCGGCATCCAATGGTGATAGTGTCTAACATCAACCAATCCACGTAATTGCGCGACCATCTTCCATTGTACTGAGGTAGATACCTGGGTTCGAATCCCGCGAGTGGGCTCTTGGATGCGCACTGCTGAGGAGTCCCACAATAGGACGAACCAGCTTTCCAGTGCTTCCAGGTTTCCAACGGTGGTCTAACATCAATCGGTTCATGATCTCGATCAAGATTACTATCGTTGTACTTTTCAATGATAAATTAGATACACATTTATGCCATTTGAAACAAACTCTATGCAGTTACCAAAGATTAATTTACCGTTTAATTCCATCAGTGATTGTATGAAAAGAAGAAAAACTCTCTGAAGAATAAATTTCACTGTTAGTAAAATAAAATTATTTTTTTTAGTTTTCTTAAGTATTCATCTAAAAGTCATGACGATTACTTGAAGCGTTTAGAAGAGTATTTACTTACAAAACAAAAAACCCACGTAAAAATATCATTCACGATAGATGATGATTTTGCCGGTTAAAAACCATTGGGAATCTGCGTATTTATGAAAGCTATTTAATGCTACTAATAATAATAGTAATATATGTCATTACATATACTTGCCTTAAAAATGCTTACTAGATAAGTATTTCAAGAGTAAAGTCAACTAGCGTTTTTTTGTTCCCTTGTAAGTTGTTTTATGTGTGTGTGTGTGTGTGTTAGATAAACTATGGTGAATCTATAGCGTTTCTTATTGCATGTGCCTATTTTAATGTACCGATGTTATGTTTTCTTAGAAGACATGTCAATGAAAAGATGGAAGAGGATTGAATGGTTCATACTACCTAATAGAATTATGTCAGTCAGTGATTTTCATCATTTTAAATCTCCGAAAATTGTACATCATTCTGAAGACAAACTGTATTTGTTAAAGAAATGATTAACGTGTTGAATAATCCTAACAGATAATTATCATCCTTAACTTTTTAACATCTTATTTTGTATAATAGAAACTGATTTATGCTTTATTGAGCAAGATGATCTCAGTAGTTAAATGTTCATTCTAAAGTAGTAAAAATAGATTGTATGGGAGATAATGAAGTTAATGAACGAGGTAGTTCTACTAGTTTCATTAACAAACTATAATGCTATTACGTTATTTCTTTGAACCTATCAACCAGTATCATGTGCACCAAGTTGCCACTCAGAACATTATTTCTATTTCGGACTGCTATTTACTCTACAGATTAGTGTCTCTGAATTGAACAGGTACTAGCTCAACCAGCACTAATGTGCTCGACTCGACAGTCATGTTCCTATTAGTTCACTATTCGTCTACGTCTCTCTATGCCCAGGCTTATATCCGGAAGTAGCAATCAGCTTGTATTGAATTTATTCTGTAACAATTGTAGTTCATATTCAAGCATACCAGAGCACATGGCACTGTAAAACTAGATATAATAACTGTACATGAACAATCCAAAGTGTCTTTGAATAGGAAAGACTGTAAATATTCGATTGACAACGAATGAAGAAGATTAAACCGTATATCAGTAGTGAATGAATCAACCGAAAACTTACATACTTATTCCTAATAATCTAGTTACTCAAAAATTGTATATAAAAATGACAAGTAATGATCATTCGAAAAACTAGTCTCAATTTCAACAATGTTCTTTTTTTAAATTAGAATGTAGTCAATACCATTGTACAATATCCACGTATTGCGGATCAATTGAGTGAATCACTTGGTAATTTAGTGATACTATGGGAGAATCTACGTAAATTGATACGGGAAAGAGGTGATTATATGGTTCAATTACACAGGGGTATGTTAACTTTGTATCTGATTGCATAATATTAGTTAATTCTGGACCTGGTTGTATCGTTTAATTGAATATCTTCCTTTTCATTCATTATAATGAACACTCAATTCCGAATATAATGAAGTCAGTTTCTTTTGAGGTTATGTGTAAAATCATATACGGTATGTTTTAAGAAAGAAATATTGTTTGTTATAGAATATATTCTTCAATTAGTCAGAATTACACATTCGAATGTCATAGAGCATAATAAATATCGAACTCGCAAAACATCTTCAAGAAGAATCTAAATACAAAATGCTGAACAATTTTTATTGAAAACTGAATACTGGACATTTGGATTTTTGCTTTTCAACCCGTAACCTAAATATACCGAAAACATTTGGTCACAATGTGACGATCAGAAGTTTAGTTCAAAAGTTTCAAAGATGTTTTCATTTCACAATTATGGTCAGAATTACTCATTTTTGTTTGGTTTTTTTCTATTCACATAGATACGTAAATATTCTTTAAATAATAATAAAGAACTTCACTGGTTACTTACTTACTTACTTACTTATGCCTGTTACTCCTAATGAAGCATAGTCCGCCGACCAGCATTCTCCAACCCACTCTGTCCTCCGCCTTCTTTTCTAGTTCCATCTAATTCTTTTCCATTTTTCTCATGTCTATCTCCATTTCGCGGCGTAATGTGTTCTTTGGTCTTCCTCTTTTCCTTTGGCCTTCAGAATTCCATGTGAGGGCTTGTCTCGTGACGCAGTTGGGTGCTTTCCTCAATGTGTGTCCTATCCACTTCCAGCGCTTCTTCCTGATTTCTTCCTTTGCTGGGATCTTATTTGTTCTTTCCCACAGTTGGTTGTTGCTAATAGTGTCCAGTCAACGAATCCGAAGTATTCTGCATAGACAACTGTTAATAAACACTTGTATCTTCGCTTTCGTAATTCTCCAGGTTTCTGTCCCATACAATAGAACTGTCTTGACATTTGTATTGAAGATCATGACCTTGGTGTTGGTTGACAGACAGTTGTTTTGAGTTGCAGATGTTCTTCAGTTGTAAATATGCTGCACTTGCTTTACCTATCCGCGACTTCACTGGTTCATTACCAATATGTAAATAGTAAACTATTCATTCATGTTAATTTAAAGTTAGTTATGATTTTCTAGTATAAAACTGTTTTCACTGTTTATAAACTTATTTTATTACATGAATATGAATTACTTAAAAGGTTTGAATAATTCTTTCTGGTTAGCGTTTTTTTAGCGAGTTGGTTTTCTACGGGATGGGGTCCCTAACCCCATGCCCAACCCCCCTCTTTTATCCGGGCTTGGGACCGGCAGTAGACCCCGGAGGGACTCCAGGCGGAGTTACATGAATATCAGTGAACTAATAGAATATACGCATTAAGATCTAATATGTTGAAAGTTAACTTTTTTATAGTTTGTACTAATACATTTGTATTACAAATAATTTACAGATTTACATTATCAATCATAAAAAAAGTTATACTAGCGATGAATGTTGTTCTGGATCCTTCATCATTCTTTACTTGAATGTTCTGTAATATTTATTTGACGCATATAAATTGATCAAATGCGATAATGAGCATGAGCATTTCAACAAAGATAGAGTAGGTTTAAACGAAATAAATAAAATGATTAGAATCATAACTATGTAATACGTTATGCATGAATAGTCAATTTAAGCGTACTCTATTAATGAAAGAGAGGTGAGATAAATCAATGTAACAATAAACTAATCAGAAATTTTTGTAATACGCTAATTGAATTTCTGACGTTTCTCTCGACTAAATTGTTTCTATGGAGAATTTATGACCAAATGAAAATAACAACAACAAAAAATTAAATTGTACAATAGTGATACGGTACAATAATATAGACAGTCCTAGAAATTCAAATCATGGTAGTGGTACTTATAAACAAGAGTTTGGAGAGATACGGATACACTTGTTTCAAGCTTATTTTAAATACAAAAATGTCTTACCTGTTACATGATTAATTAAATAGATTGAAAAGGTGCTTCTATTTGAGAATTTTGCCAATCACTTAGGGAAATTTGCGCTTACTTGTTAACATTGACTGGGTTGATGTTTCCCGTTCATCGTCATACAATTTGATTTGCGGAAACAATGATAAACAGTGATACTTCTGAAAAAGAATTGTGTTTTCACTTATTGTTAGTTATTTTTTTTTACCCATTTAGCTCTAACAGAATTATCACTAGATTGATTAACACGGCACAAATTATGATTTGCAGATCACTTATACGAAATAGCATTTGTTACATTGCACTTCCATGTTCAAGTTCATTTCAATAACAAAGTGTATAAAGATAGAACTATGATGAGATCACTGCTGAATCCACTTCTGGTGAATCATTTTATGATTAAATTTGAGAGAACATTCAATTAGTTTTTACGAATCAAACTCCATTTTCTATGTGTAAAACGAGAAGTTACTCGTCTGACTGTCCTAATTTGTTCTACGTGTTCACCTGCTACCCTAAATTAAGATAAATTATCAGTAGTCAGTGTTAACTTCTGAAAAAATTCGCTGACCATAAATCATCTCTGAATAGAAATTTGATGAAACTAAATAACTTGCTAGATGATATGAATCAAACATGCTTCAGCATGCATAAAATGAGGATAAATAAATACATTAACTGTCAGCATTGGGTTGTGGAGATTGTTGAATCGATCAATGTCAGATCACCACTGAAAACCTGGAAGTACTGGAGTGCCGTTTGGTCCCATTACGGGAGTACTTTGAAGTGAGCACCTATGGCCCGCTCGAAACAACCGTTCACTGTTGACAGGATTTTAAAGGTGGTCTAGCATTGATCGGTTCATGATTTTAATGAAACATAAAAATGTTTATGCTATTGTCTTGACCAAGGTAAATTAGATAAAATAAAATATGAAGTGATGTTAAGGTTTACTTATTCATCCCTAATTCCTATTAGACTGCTAATTGTATTCCATCTTCTATACTTATAATGTCTAGGTATTCAATAATTTTGATGTTTGATTATAGTTTCTTGAAAATGCTTGAACCTAATTGTCGGGCGAAACTTCGGATTTACTCACAGTTTAATCACTGAAAGTTTTATAAATCTAATTCTCTTCCATTAAATCCCCAAGTACTTTTAGAGAACAACCTTGAACTTGCATCCGGACTTGTTTGCTCACTTTAGATTCGAATTCACTCAATAAACATCCATTATATAATGTATCGAATCAGGTAATACTCATATCACTGTACGTTTTGAAGTAATAATACTCACTACTAAGACTTGAATATATACGGTAAAATATGTTTAAGCCAACCTATTTGTTGTGCAAACTAGAGATCCTCAGATAGTGTTTAAAAACAAAGAAAGATTTCCAAGTGATTAAGTATTTATGAATCAACCAACCTTGGGAACGCAAACTTCTAAATCCATGAATACGCAATATAACAGCCAAAGGGATCCATACGTTGTGTTTTTATCAGAGCATATTTTTCAAATTACTTACGCCTGTTACACCTCGCAAAGAGGCGTCGGTCACCCACCAGCACTACACACCGAAATCTGTACTGCGAAATCCTTTCCAGTTGTTCCCAGTTCCTATTCATCCTTTTCATGTCTGCTTACAATTCTCGACCAATGTGTTCTTCGACCTTCCTGTTTTTTGCTTCCGATAGCGCTTGCCTCGTGATGCAGTTTGGTGATTTCCTCAGTGTATATCCTATCTGCCTCCAACGTCGTTTTCTAATTTCCTCGTTCTTTTCTCCCACAGTAGGCTATTGCTAGTGGTATTCGGTGAACGAACACTGGGCATCTCGCGTAGACAATTGTTTAAGAACACTTGTATCTTATTGATGATGGTTGTGGTAGTTCTTTAAGTTTGAGCTCCGTACAGTAGAACTGTCTTGACATTTAATTTGTTTAATCTGGTTGGCGTCTTTTAGCGAGATTTTTTTCTACGGAATGGGGTTGACGACCTCACGCTCAACCCTCCTTCTTTACTCAGGCTTGTGATCGACGGTAACTCTGAAAGAGCTACAGGCGGAGTTGAATTTTTCATTTAGTAAATTCTAAATAAAAGCAGCAAGATCATGTGAATCTAATAAATATGTTACAGTTTAAATGACTTGATTCATTTAGTTCTTCCAAATTTCAACAATCTAATTAACAATCATTTCGATTTATGTATGGGATACTCTGTTTATTTCATTTCACGTATTACGTAATCGCTTATTAAATATTACCCTACTAACATTTAATCCAATTATAATTATTCTCAAACTTCTATTCGTTCAACAGCCTCATCCTTTCAAACTGTGACAAAAAAGCTGTATGTCGAAATAGAACTAGTTGTTCACTTAATTTGTCTCTCATTTAAACATAGCCACTTCGTTCGTTATTTGAGCAACAATCATTGGGAGACTAGTAAATGATAAAAACAGAAAGGCAAGTAAAGGCGAAGTAAAATACAATGAGATAGTGGGAGTATATTTAGCTGGTGTAACCTTTATAGTGGATCAAACAAGAATTACAGATATGATTTTCTGTATATATGCATTAGGTTTTTAGAATTGGTCAGGACGAATTCTATCGTACAATCGAGACATTATCATGGATATTTCACTAGATTACTCATGACCAAATGCAACATCTATAAAGTGTGCTTTAATGATAGTAAACTATTCACGAATTCTAATTTCATTCAGATTTTACTGTACGCATAAATTTAGCCTAATCCGAATTCTTATTTAATAGTTGAGTTCAAGAGTCATTTGAACGTAGCCCACCATAAAAAACCTGGAAGCGCTGGATTGGCGCTTCGTCCCAGTGTGGGACTCCTCAACAGTACACATCCACGATCCTGTCTCGCAAGATTCCAACCCAGAACTTATTGGGCCGTTGGATGCCAGCTCATTGGTATAGAGGTTAAGCGTCCGCGCCCGAGACCGATACGTTCTGGGTTTGAATCTCGCGAGCGGGATCATGGATGCGCACTGCCGAGAATTCTCACACTAGGACGAAGCGGCCGTCCAGTGCTTCCAAGTTTTCCACGATGGTCTATCCTATTTTAAAATCAGTAATTTTATGATAATTATTATTATCAGAAATAAATCAAGTTGCTTTGTGAATCGAGTTGTACTTTTTTTTAAAATACTTTTTATCGAAGAAAATATTCATGATAGAACAAGAGAGCTTTGTGAAAAACTGGTTCAATCCAACATTACGACATCAAAGATTGACTTCAAACTTAATGTTACGCATTTACAAGCATTTTTAAATGAAAATTTCTAGTGACTGTCATTCTGAACTTTATTTGATTAATCTGTGACAAAAAATGGGCGCTTTGAATGTTAGATTCGAAAATGTATTTTTTCGGCTAAAAGCAAATCAAATTTTAATTGCTAAGCAGTGAAATCTAACAAGATCTGTGCATACTGTGCGTATTGCCTCGATATTGCCTCAATTTACAAGCTTTATAAGCAAAGATGGGATAGTGGCTAGCAGTGGAATCCAGGAGGTGCGCCAATAAGAGACTGATCAATTTCAGTCCTAAACATCAATGGGAAGATTCTAGTAAAATAATACCAAATGAATTCAAATGCACCCCATTCCACAAGCAAGTGGCTATTAGGACTCAGTAGCTCAGTGGATGACGCGACGGCATTTGAAGCGAATGGTACTGGGTTTGATCCCAGAGTGCATATCAACTCTGGGATGTAGGTACATCCAGCTGACGACGAGTTCGAAATAGGACGAAACGCGCGTCCTGGATTACACTGTTAGCCTTTATTCCATCTTTGCTTAAAACGTATCATTGCTAACCAAAAGACGATATATATATATATATATATGTTTAGACTCATGCTGAATCTTATATCACTTTAATCATACCAATGTAATATTCTTTCTCCTTTTTTTTTCTTTAACAATTAGCGATTATATTTGAAGATGGATACAACGAATTAAATCGTTGGTTAGATAAATTTTTTATAGAATTTTTATCCTTTAAATCATTTGATCAATTAAAACAATTCGAAGAACATGCTGAACAAGATCCATCAATGATGGTGGAAAGTTTCATAGAACAATTCACATCAGAATATAATCATAATATGAAAATGATTGAAGGAACAACAGAATCATCAAGTAACATTTTAGAATATCTTATAGAAAATAAGTTTATGAATCAAAATTGGACCAATAAAGCCAATATACCAGGTTGTAGTAGTATGAATGAGGTATCTTCTTATTTGAACAAAATGATCAAATGTTTAATCAATATTGATGTAAAGAAAAAACTTCTAGTGGAACTTCATGTAAGATGTAATTTTTTGTTTGTTTGTATTTTTTTAGTGTTCGTAAATACGTTTTTATAAATAGCCCTTGTTTGTAGCCCTTAGATACAAGTATTCAGACGAAATACCATTAACTGACCTTATTCTCAATTATAATAAACATTTCTGTTGTAAACATCAAATAGAAAACTATTAAACATGTACTCAGTTATCATTCCTTCACGGCAGTCCGTTTTGTTTTAATTTACGGCAGCGAAACGTGGCCATTAAGAGTTGAATATATTCAGAAGCCACTAGTATGTGTCCATAGATGCCTTAGAAATATTGCTGGCGTCTGCTGGGATCACCGGGTAAGTAATATTGAGGTTAGACTAAGGGTACTAGGGAATGATGGTAAATCAATTGATGAGGTTGTGAATCTTCATCGACTGGGATGGTTGGGTCACGTGTTACGTATGCCTGAATACCGATTACCATGAAGTGCAATGCAAACTGGCGTTAGGGATAGTTGGAAGAAAGTTAGGGGCGGCCAAACCAAAACGTGGCATCAGTGCTTGAAGTCACTAACTTCTGATGTGAGCCATGTTGGTAGATGCAGACTACTTGGTTGGGGTCCGCGTGACTATCGTAACCAATGATTGAAGACTGTGCGTGACATGGCTCAGAATCGATCAGAATGGCGTCGGTGTATACACTCTCTGTCTTCCCTTAAACTAAGAGATTAAAATCGCTTCATTTCTTTCTTTCTACGAACTAATTCTTTCTTCCTGTACTATATTCTTATTGTAATCTTTCTTTTATATATTACCACAACTGAATTAACTACTTTTATGAATTCGGTGTTCATCTTGTTGTGTTATTGTGAGGTATGGCAACTGAGACCGATGCATATATGTGCCTGGTCCTACGTTGTAGCTGACCAACTGACTGATTCCTTTGTGTTAGGCGTTTATGAGAATTTATTATCTGATAACACCATAGTATGTATTAATTTAGACTAATAAGATTTAGAATTACTCAACATTAGCACGTTACATTTCCAATTTTCTGTCAATCTAATATGTCATAGACACTGGATAAACTTTGTGATGATAAGTGGTGTGGCATAAGGAAAATGGTAATGGTTTTGAAGATTGTAGATGAGAACACTTATTTTATTTTGTAAGTGTTTGCATTAAATAGTAGTTTACTTAGAAAATCTATCAAAAGATCAGAATTCGCACTCATATTTTCAAGATAAGTTTTAGTCTACAATTTATGCAAGACAATAACTAGTCAGTAACTTAATATTATTGTTGTCATTGCAGAAACCTTAGTTTCTTTATATGTTGGGGATGAAATTTTCTAAAATATTTCTTTTCGTAAACAAAATGTATTTTGTTGTTTACCATTGAACATTTCAATGATGCTAGTTGAATAATGTCAGTTACATCAGGGAATAGTTTTTAGTTGCCTAAAGTATTTAAACGTTCCTACAACTGTCCAGTGTTTCATAGCAAAGACCATCAGCTGTACGTCTACCTGAAGTTTGTGCTGATGATGTCATTCAGAAGAACAATGAAAGCTCGAATGCCAAACCATCTAGCTCGGAGAACAAAGGTATACAATCGCTTACTTCATGGATATTTCAGTTTTATGGAAGTTCTTCAAATATGATAGTGAAATGATTCACTGAAAAACAATTAGAATAGGATTCATATATCTTTAACCATGATAAGTGAATTGTGAATATTTTATTCATAACTGAATAACTAAACTGTAATTTTTTTATGATATCACATTCGTTGTCAATAACCATGTTGATGAGATAATAACAAGTTTTAATAGTAGACTAGACATTATAGTATACCATTTAATCATCGATTATTCTATTGACAAATATATCTTTGAATGATTCTCATTTTCTTACATACGATTCACTGGAAACAATTTTTACCTATGCGATATTAGCGATAACCAGTAGTACAAATTAATGAATGGAAAATAAGAATTAATACAATGATGTGTGGCTTGTATCTTCCCATTGATGACTCAGTAGCTGAGTGAATAACACGATGGCGTTTGAAGCGAATGGTACTGAGTTCGAGTTCCAGAGTGAACATCAACAACTCAGAGATGTAGGTACATCCAGCTGACGACGAGTCCGAAATAGGACGAAACGCGCGTCAAACTGAATTCCACTGCTAGCCACTATTCCATCATTGCCTAATAATACATATTGTTACAGATGAATGAAATAAACGGATTCTATCATGAAATTCTTATACTCTAGATCATAATTCTTGTTTTTTAATGGTAAACAAATTTCTTATTTCCCCCCCCCAGAAAAAAATGTTACGAATGATCATAATTTTATTAAACAATCAAACGTTTTTATCGTTTTGTTATTTCATCTTTTGAAATTTATTTCCAAGACAACAACAACATTACCTCCCATTTTGTAGTCATGAATTCATATTGTTTCCCTTTGGATAATATAATGAAAATTGTTATTATATAATACATCATAGAACTAATCAATGTACAACGTATTTATTAGTCAATATTCCATTGTTATTCATTTCGTTTTACTTTTTGTTTTAAAATGGATTTTAATTTCCTGTTCAATGTTGAAGATGTTTATATTACTTTCTATGGAATACAAGTACATGGCTAAGTATATATATGGGTTGATGTATTCAATCAACATTATGAAAGGAACTATAGTGATTAGAAGACTTTTGTTATATGAAATATGTCAGTCATTAAACAAATAAGATAAACATGTAATTTTCTTTGAACTAATTCATAAAGGTATTCGAACAACGATAATAATGTTCATTATCAAATTGGTCTTACCATACATCTGTGTTACTATACACAATTCAAACAGTATAACTTTCTTTCGATAGAACAATGAGTAGATGGAGGTGATCTAAAAACTGTGTTGTATTTGCGTGATACATTTCAAACAATCTGGTCACACACACATATACTTGTCAAGGTAAATACATCACATTTTCATCATATCAACTCCATCTTCTCATTGTTCTATCGAAATTTATAAAAGGGACTAATTACTTGAAATAACTTTGTTAAAATTTTATGTGAACTAAATAATTAGCCATATGTGGTCATGACTTTCATGAAAACATTAGAGTTTATTACGAAGCTAATGACTACAAAATACAAGCTGAAGTATTATAGTTGTTATTATGACTTCCTTTGAATTTTCCCTCTAAACAAAAGAGAGAAGAGCAATACTATAATTTCTATATTATATGTCAAGTTTACTTAGTTTTTTTCTTAGATTAGTTCATGGGACTTATATGTTTTTCTGAGTGTAACGGTTGTCGATTACATAAATTATCAGAATGCGTTTTGTGGATATTTATAGTAATTTCAATGGTTAAGATCATGATTCAGTTGAATCTAGATTACAGTGAGAAAGCTGGAAGCACTAGACGGCCGTTTTGTCCTATTGTAGGACTCCTCAGTAGTGTGCGTCCACGATCCCTCACCCCACTAGATTCGAACACAGGACCTATCAGTCTCGTGCCAGGCGCTTAACCAACTAGACCACTGAGCCGGCCAGCATCCAACAGTGTTAATGTTTAACTTCAACTAATCGACGAAGTTGCGCCGCCGTACACCATTGTCTTCAGTGAGCTGATATCTCACAACAGACCTGGTTGAACTCCACTGGTAACGACTTCTCACTAGAACTCCAGGAGTGCCTCTTGAAGTCAGTTACTAGTGAGCAGATGATTATTATCAGGATGGGTTTTGTGGATATTTATAGTAATTTCAACAGTTGAGATCATGAGTCCTGGGTTTAAATCTCGTGGGGTGCGGGATCGTGGATGCGCACTACGGAGGAGTCCCATACTAGTACGAAACGGCCGTTCAGTGCTTCCAGGTTTTCCATGGTGGTCTAGCTTCAATTGACTCATAATTTCAATCTGTGAGATTACATAAATCATAAAATTTAACAATTGGTGATCATTAAACGAGGTTCATTTCATTCAACACGTCAAATTGTATAGTGAAACGTGTTGCAGTAAATTGGATAATGATTTCAGTAACTAAACTGTGTAAAGCCAGACACATTCAACCCTTAAGTGTCGCTGTCAAAACGATTCAACTACATCCTTAAAATTAAATTGATAATGAAATTGTTTGTTAAGAACAATAAAATCAACAGTTTGTTTGTAGTAGTACTTCTGATGAGGGCATAATCCACATTGAAATACTCTAAGTACATTATAATGATCATTAAACAATTTATTTCATAAATTTTAATCTGTCATTAGTCCCATTAGTATTCGTAATTAAAGTGAAAGAAAACGCATCATACTATGCATAATATTTTAAGTGATATCGATGAAGGAAGAGTGAGGCAAACTTGATCATAGAATATGCAATAAAATGACAGTTTCATGTATCCTAATATGGTAGAACGCGAGCTGAACTATTACCATGTGTTAGTGTTCTTTTTAAAGCAACCACATTATGAAATGAATCAAACTGTCAAGTTTCATTATTTTCTTTTTATCACATGAAATATGTAGATTACAGTTTTCATTGTTAAGTATGTACATAGATCTTAAAGAAATCATATGTGATTCAGTAGAACATTATATATTATACAATGTTCACTGATGACTATTTGTAGGGACTAAAACCAATATTGTGTCCTAGAGAACATATGAAACAAAAAAAAATGGTTCAACATACAAATATTTCCGTTCATTCATAGAATGGTATTTTCAATCTTTTTTTTGCGCATTATATAGATACAGAATATTTACGATCATAAAAGATACCTGAATAATTGTAAATCGATAATTCTCAGTTCGTGGATGCGCACTGTCACTGAGGTGTACAACAATAGGACGACACGGCCGTCCAGTGCTTCCAGGTTTCCAACGGTTGTCTAACATCAATTGGTTCATGATCTCAATCAAAAACTTAATAATCTCTATAACCCCTATAGTTTTTTAAATTAATTTTCAAAGATTAAAAGTTAACGTTTCATATAGATATGTTTCACTATTTTATGAATAAAAACTATTGATGGATTAAATAAGTTCTGACGTCAAAATCTGGAGGGAAGCACAGGATACAGGGGACATCTAAGATGCAGATGGACGATCTACACTTCGCAGATGATCTGGCTGTTCTATCACAAACGCAACAACAAATGCAGGAGAAAATGACCAGTTCAGCAGCAGCCTCAGCAGCAGTAGGTCTCAATATACACAAAGGGAAAAACAAGATTCTCCGATGCAACACAGCATGCACCAATCCAGTCTCAATTGACGGAGAAGATTTGGAAGATCTGATGCAGATGTGAAGGCACGGACCGGTAAAGCAAGAGCAGCATATCTACAACAGAAGAACATCTGGAAGTCAAAACAACTGTCTGTCAACCAACATCAAAGTCAGTAATTTCAATACAAATGTCAAGACAGTTCTACTGTATGGGGAGGAAACCTGAAGAACTACGAAAGCCATCATCCAGAAGATACTAGTGTTTATTAATAGTTGTCTACGTAAAATACTTCTTATCCATAGGCCAGACACGATCAGCAAGAACCTACTGTGGGAAAGAACAAATCAGATCCCGTAGGAGGAAGAAATCAAAAAGAAACGCTGAAAGTGGATAGGACACACATTGAGGAAAGCACCCAACTGCGTCACAAGACAAGCCCTCACATGGAATTCTGAAGGCCAAAGGAAAAGAGGAAGACCAAAGAACACATTACGCCGCTAAATGGAGGTAGACATGAGGAGAATGAACAAGGATTGGATGGAATTAGAAAAGAAGGCGGAGGGCAGAGTGGGTTGGAGAATGCTAGTCGGCGGACTATGCTCCATTAGGAGTAACAGGCGTAAGTAAGTAAGTAAGTAAGTAAGTAAGTAAGTAAGTAAATAAGTTCTGACGATTAAGGATGAATTTCTTTAAACTTTGATGAAATAAAATAAAATAAAATATTCGTAGGTTTTTGTCAAAGGTAAAATGTAAGGAATATAAAACACTTTATCATCAATTGATTCACCTATCGGTTATCTACATATTTCTCTACCGATACTGACATAATGAACATTGACAATAAAAAAAAATCCGTCTTGTGCACAGTAAGATGTTAGTTCTTTCGAATAGACTTCATCGCTCACGTTTATTCTGTTTGAAGTGTGTCTTGATAATATAGTTTAAAAACAGATATGTTGATTGCCTAGATGTCCTTGAAGGAAAAAGTAATAGAGTATTGATTTTTCATCAAACCAACATTTTGATCGACTGTAGTGAATGACAAGAGTATGAATATTGAATTTCAAGCCATTATTTTCAACACTTTTTATAGTATTGAAAGTATCCTACGTTTTCTTGTAAACATTTTTGATTTTATAAATAGTTGCTTAAATGAATGTTCATGATTCACTTTTGATTTGTTGTATTAGTTTTCACATTCACATCACATTTTAATAGATCATGTTTACTGGTATACTAAATAACCGCAATTAGTTCATCAGTCAAATGCCGGTACAAATAAATGGTGCATATGGGCTCCAGTATCCTGCGGGAACAATTGGCATATGAACCAACCATTGGTCACCGGTTACCATGGGACTGCATCTCCTTACGATGCTCCACTGTCTTGTGGATCAGGCCTGTAGGTCGAAGGCTCGGGGTGTGGCCCCCTAAGTAAACCACCTGCTTCGGTTTACGCACCCGGGCAGTATCACAGCCCTCACACATATCGAATGAGATTTATGTGGCGCATATGTATTCGGTGCCTCCTTGTACCAATATCTATGTGTTAAAATAAATAAATAAATGAATATGAAGTTTGATTCATAAAAGAAAATGTAGTAAATCGACATTAATTTACATCACATTAATAGGAAAAGTCATTTATTATTTGTCCTACGCTTCTCTTACATTTTTTCCACGCTTTACACACTTTGAATGAACACACTGGGATTGTTATTAGCATTGTAATGACTAAGATTATGGTAATTCTCAAATACTCCTTGCTTAATGGTTTCTACACTCCTTATGAAATTAATAACCATATCAATTTACTATGGAAGGATATCTTGATCTGAATAGTTTTCATCCATATGTATACTCTTTTGTATTGCAAATTTTTTTTTTAATGTGCTGGTTGCCATGCAACTATTTCATACTTCCGCTATATCTTCATATATTTTTTAAGTATCATATATTGTGTGAGTAAATGTCATCATTGTTGTGTATCGTAATGTTTCATTCAGATGCTAATAATTGATATACGACACTGTTTTGCACAATACTGATACATATATTACTTATATCGAAATTTTACTAAGGAACAAATGTACAAGTCAAATCACCAATCACTTCAATTTATGATATGTATTCATTGGAAAGCTAAATGTGGTATCACAAATAGTGATAAGTGCCTCAAAGACAGCACAGGAAATCAAATGTTTCGTTAAAAGATGTATGAAAAAATTGTAAGCAGAAAATATTAACATCAGTAATATAACCACAGTTATTAAAACTGTCACTATAGGTTTAGGAGAATTGAATGTCATTAAAGTTCTCACTTTGCTTTTTAGCATGAAATTCTATTTTGAATACTGCATAAATGAATACTTAATGAATAATACCTCAATTCATTCGGAAATGATGGTCGATAGGGCTGAACTGCAACTAAGAGAGTATGGATTACTTCTAATAAATACATTTCAATGATTATGTCTTTAGGTCTCTCAATGAGCTTGCTTAACCTCTAAACTATTAAGTTGAATTTCAATCGTTCACATAGTTAATCTCATTCATTTCTTGATACAGCCATACGATTGTAAGATACAAACAACGGTTTCTATCTTCTAATGTAAATTAAGTTCATCAGTCTGAAGTTTCTACTAGGTACTTTGAGAGGTAAATGCGTCAATCCATATAAGAACTAAATCAATCATTCTCTATCAAACTAATTTTAAATAATCTTAGTTTAATGATTTACCCAATTTGCATTACTTCCAGGAACATTCCAAGATCCTATCAAATCTTGATAACCAAAATCCGAATACTGAAGCAAAGTTAAAAATGCAGAGTTTAATCAAGAAATTTTGGAAAATTCAAATATTTGTTTATGAACATGCTGAAGAACTGAAAGCACAAAAACACATTTATCAACTTTATAGATAAGTTTTGCTATCGTTATCATTGCTCTCGTAATCATCATCACCAAACAATTTATAAATGATCAGAAAGACGTTTTGTGGATATCATAGTGATTTAATAGTTGAATTTATGAGTCAATTAAACCTAGGTCACCATGAAAAACCTGTTGTGAGATAGTAACTCACTAAAAACAATGGTAGATAGTGGCTCAATTCCGTGGATTGGTTGAAGTTAGACATTCATACTATTGGATGCTGACTATGTGGTATAGAGGTTAAGCGTTCGCGCACAAAACTGATTAGTGCTGGGTTCAAATCTCGTAAGCGGGATCGTGAATGCAAACTAGTGGAATGAAACAACCGTCCAGTGCTTTCAGGTTTTTCATGATGGTCTAGCTTTCATCGATTCATAACTATTGAATTTATAAATCATTGAATCATTTTATATAGCTAGTTAGTACTATAGTGGAAATGTTTCGATATCATTCATTGATGAATCATAATTTTCTTGACCGTTGTCACAAAGCTTTTAAACTAGCGTGATATCCGGACCAAATCGATAAGAGGATTCTATTGACCTAATTAAATAAACATGACTTCATTAAAATTGAGTTTTATTTATTACGTGCGAGACCAGTTACATTCATTTTAATAAGCAGTCCTGTTCAATTAAATTATCAGAGCGTAAACAAATATACATATTTATTATTATCTTTATGTACGAAATTATGCTGAGATATTCTGAAGTAATACAAACGAAATATAAAGTTTTAAGAATCTGCCATCCACAGAGTGAAGGTTATTAGATTGTAAATAGTTGCCAATTGACAACAAAATCTGACATGTGTAATATGTAAATGAATTTCATTTTTATTTAAAATTATTGTTGGGTCGGCTTCCGGAGAACTTCAACGGAGCCTCCAGAGGCCCAAAAGGAGCCGAAGAGTCCTAGCCAATCAGAGTATGATAGAATGTTCGAGAATTCCAGCGTGGCGTGCTATCTTTGGTCGGTATCATAATATAACGTTAACGGATTGGCTGAAATACGATGTTGATTTAACAGACGCCAACATCTATAAATACCCTTGATTTTCTGTACAAGAATGAACCTTGGAATAAAGTGTTTTCTCTCATACTTGTGTCTTCTCTCTGGAGTTAAAGTCGCCGTGTAGTTCTAGACTGCGGGTTACCGGAATAGCTTAGGAATCGTATATAGCGTTCAACCTACACGACTTATCAGTGGCGACGGGGATGGGATTCGAACCCATGGGGGAGACCCCAATGAATTAGCAATCCATCAGATACAATTTTTTTTATCAGAAGGGGTTTGTGGAGATTTTTAGAAATTTCACAGGTTGAAATCATCAGTTCATTGATGTTAGACCACCATGGAAAACATGGAAGCACTGGACGGTCGTTTCGTCCTAGTATGGGACTCCTCCGTAGTGTGCATCCACGATCCCGCACGCCACGAGATTCGAACCCAGGACCTATCAGTCTTGCGCTAATTTTTTTTACCAAAATTAAATAGAGACCCTAATGAAAGGTTATCCAGGTCACTTATGTGCCATAATTATGTAAAATCGCAAAACTGCATTCGAAGATGTTTTTAGTGGAAAAGAATAGTTCACTCTTTCAAATGCATATTCGGTTCAAGTTGGAGGAATCCACATTTAGCGTCCCTTATGTGTTACAACTCTAACAAGCTTAAATATGTTTAATAATGAGCAATAACATAAAGTTGTTCCATATAACTCAGTTTTGATGGATGGTTTAACTAAAGTTAGTTAGTTTCATTTGTGTAGTCTTCATAACTTGATTTGTTCTATCGATGCTAAGTGTATAAATAAATGATGTATGATCACTTTTCCAATAATTTACCTTACGAAAAAGTGTACTTCAGCTTTAAATAGCCTGAATATGATTATTGAATGTTTGTTTTTTTTCAGAGATTTAGAAAATGAAAGGATTTGGACTCATGAAAAACTTCTTTTAGCCGATAACACTTATATTGGTCGTTCCTTATTTGCTGTAAATCAGCTAATCAGGCAACATCAATTACTCATAAAAGAAGTAGCCAATAGGACAAATAAAATGGAAATCACGATACAAGTGGGTAAATTTCTAAACTATGAGTATTCATGCTATTTGGCATAAGATTATTATATTTGACACGACTTACTTTGCATATTCTTTATCAATGGTTTTTTGTAAATAATAATACCAACTGAGAACATAATGAACTATATACCTGTTTCTTCTCCACTGAAACTCGTTGGATGTGGTTAAAAGCAACTGAGTATCAAATCAGTCAATGATCTATTGTTAATGTATCAGAAAATGGTAGAAATCGTGTTATTTAGGATCTATAGGTATCATTGTAGTGAACAGAACACGGGTTGAGACAATCGAATGTTTTTAGCACAAAACTACAGAGTTACTTGGTAAAATAGAAAAACCATATAGTAAATCTTTTTGATTGAGATCATGAACCGATTGATATTAGACCACCACAATTAAAAACCTGGGAGCACTGGACGGCCGTTTCGTCCTGTTGTGGGGCTCCTCACCAGTGCGCATCCACGATCCCGCTCGCATGATTCGAACCCAAGGCCTTCGGTCTCGCGTGCGCGAACGCTTAACCAACTGAACCACTGAGCCGGCATCCAATGGTGATAGTTTCTAACATCAATCCAATAATTCGCATCTGACCAACTTAATGTGTATTTACCAATTTACCTGCTCTTGTAGAGCTAGATATATAGGTCGTTCGATGCGTACTTTATCCAAAATAATAATTCAATCGTAAAACTCTCAAATGTTAGAGACATGTTCAAGTAGGATTTCTCCAAAAAGTTAATCTATACTTTAATTAATTCTTATTCATAACTGTACATCATTATATTCTGAACTATTTGTTGATGATGTTTGTTGTTCAGTAATGAAATCATGAAAGCTTCATCATTAAGTTATGACCTTCAGAGAACTCAATCTTTATATTCTCAACTTCAGTTACATTTATTCTTTATCGTTTACAGAAATAGTGATATATTGTAGTGAACAAGAACATGGGTGAGGGCAATCGAATTGTATTTAGCACAAAATTACAGAGTTACTAGGTAAAATAGAAAAATACTATGGTAAATCGTTAGTTTGCAAAATATCAATCCATCATATCAACCTGAGCTGTTCGCGTTGCAAACATCAATCCATTGTCTCATATTTCATTGTTCATGCGTTTTCTTACAAATTACATTGTGTTCTCACTCTTCCTTTCTTGATCTTCTCCCATCTTCTGTTGCCAGACGTTACGTTTTTAACTCGTGTCATATACTACTTACAACAATATAAGTAGCACGCATCACATCATTACCAAGATTTGACTTGATAGTTTCAAATAAATTGAGCATTAGGTTGATTGTTATAAATAAATTAATATATATTTGTAATATCTCAATGAGTAGAGAAAGTAAATTTTTCGACCTTTTGTGACTCTCTGATTCTCTGAATAAGTGGCTTACTCTGAGTTATGGAACGTCAGAAAATTTAATTTTTCTACTCATTGAGATATTACAATGTTATAACTCAAAGGGCTGCCGATTAGAGGGCAATGACTTATTGATCGGATCAAGGGATTCAAAATCTCGATAGACTATTCTGGTCCGTTGTCTCTGACTCAGCTAACGCGATCAAGAAGTCTTGACAAAGCGTAGAAAGTGTATTCTACAGGCAACCAGCAGATACCAGGTCAGGTCAAGTCAAGTCAATCAGACACACAAATCAAGCGCATTTATACAAATATTTATAATCGATATTGACATGGAAATCTTTTTAAGCATTCAACAATAAGTTCGTCAATTGACTGCCATTCAAATATTTAAACATTTAATCGATAAGATGAAATTACAAAATATGAGTTTTGGGGATCTATCGTTCCCAACATAGAAATATATTAATTTTCTTTATACTTAGATCTATATTTTCAACATATGAGTAAAACACATGGGATCAAGTAGTTTATAACCGTAAAAGAGTTATGAAATCAACTAATCTAGTTTTCTACATTAAGTAGTTGTAACTACGAATTGCATATACTGAGGTTCTTTTAATTTCACCTGGATTAACTCAAACCCTGAAAGATATTCTCACACCAATCAAAGGATCTGCTTTTTTTAAAAACATGATTGGTTTATTCACTTTGAATATTACGTACGTTATCAGAAATGAAAGTAGAGACGACCAATTTCTAACTCAGTAGTTAAGAGACACTATTCTCCGAGATTTTATTCCTTGTCCAGTTACGAATGTGTTTCTGACCTGAAAACCTATTTTTTGCTCATCTAAATGACTATCTAGTTTTAAATATTTTGCGATTATAATCTAGAAAGATTTTTTTAGGATGAAGTAAACTACTCTATTCTTTAGGGGCAGTAATAGAAAGTTTATTCCTTCCAATTGGTTATCACAGGGCATTTTTATATCTAACCTAAATGATAATCATAAAAAAAAGAGAATAAATCATGCGTTCCTATCTCCATTATTCACTATTTGACATTAATTTGGAGTAACGGAAAAAAACAAGCCCAGTTACTGCGATTTGTTCATATCAATATTTAGGGGGGGTGGTGGTGGTGGGAGTTTATTTCAGTTTTCTATCACGATAACTCATTGTATTGTATCTGATATTTCTTTTCTTTTCTTTTTTTTTACGTTTCTAGGATGCAGATCATATTATAACGAAATTTCAATCAACATTTGAAATAGTCATAGATGATGATGATTGTAAAACAATTCAACAATCAAAGATTAGATCGTCTGAGAAAACAATGATCATTCAAACAGAGGATCATTCTATTAAACAAATTGAATTATCCACTAATATAGGTGTAAAATATAAAATCCCTAAGAAAATTCTAATTGATTTGCACATATTAATGATAGAATTACGTTATGATTTAAAAAATCTAATTGATCGAATGTCTAAACGTACTGAACGATTAAATATAGGCTTTCAATGTTTTACACATCTTGATGAATTTGCAGAATTACGCAATTGGTTACAAGAATGTGAAGATATGTTACTTTTGGAATCAAGAGCTAGTCGTGATATAATTACAGCTAAAACGGAACTTAAAAAACATGCTCATATTGAATTTCGTGTAAATACGCTGTTAGCAAATTGTGTTCGTGATTTCAGTAAGTTTTACAATTTTTTTCGATCATTATTTTATGTAAATCAGTTAGTTTTAAAGTTTTCAATTATGAGTGCTTTGAGTACACATTTCATAAGCAGTATAATTATCAATAATAAAGCAAGGTGTACCTGGTCGCGGCCCAGATAGCTCAATGGTAACGTCTCTGACTGTGAAGTTGGGTGACATGGGATCGAATCTGTCAGGGAGCACCAGTTCCCTCAAGATTACAAGTATACCTTGCTGATGAGTGCCAAGTAGCACGAAACCCGGGTCCAGGGTTTCCTGTTGACTACCTCCAACCACCATCTAATCTCAATACATAGTGCCCGCAGTGTCGAGTCACCTAGACTGGTGGCCACATTGCAGCATGATCGATAGCATTCGATCTGCACTAATAAGGACTAGACAAGCATGAGATTGATCACCACCCAGTGATCAATCAATTGTGATTACATAGGTATATGTTTGGTTGTCTGTTTGACTTATCTCTTAAACAAATTCAACAATTAAACCATGCTTCACTGAAAGCTTACTTTTTATACATTAGGCTTTTTGATATCTCGACACTGAGGTCATCTGATTATCCAACAATTTTTGGTCTAAAATATATATCAAAATAAGTGGGATCATCCATAATCAAAATCAGAGTGGACCCTAACATGCTAATCGAGCCGGAAATGTCTTTCACCAGTACTTGTAAATAATACCTAGTTGTTTATTCAGTAGCGATAACGAAATTATATTTGTGAAAAAGTGTCAAAGGTTTGAGTAACCTGACATTATACAGGACTGTATTTTCACTAAATTATCAGATCTTAGTAAGATAAGTAGTATGTTACTGACATATCATTTGGAGCTTTATGTAGTAGTATATTCATTCAATTTGAAATTATTATTTCCAGTGATCTGTTATCTCACAAGTTGAAATCATGAGTCAATTGAAGCTAGACCACCATGGAAAAACTCGAGGCACTGGACGGCCGTTTCGTCCTAGCATGGCACTCCTCAGCAGTGCGCATCCACGAACCCGCACCCCGCGGGATTCGAACCCAGGACCTAATGGCTTCGCGCGCGAGCACTTAACCATTAGACCACTGAGCCGGCCAGCATCCAGCGGTGTTAATGTCTAACTTCAACCAATCCACGAAGTTGCGCCACAAAAAGAAGTTTTTCTATTTTGCTTAATACCATCCCTACATTTACACTTTTTCATTTGATTTCCTTGAATATTGCCAATAGTTGACTAATCACGAAACTCTATTCTGTTGGTTTATTGTTATCGAATTTAATGTTTTGATTATACTCTGAAGGTTTCAATTAAAGTAAAATTGAAATCTGTCAACAATATTCGCATCAAGTTGTGAATAGTTACTGCTATCCAACATCTAATATCATGTAAATATAAGTGAAGGCAATAACAGTTTTCCAATAAAAAGCCATATCCTGTTCATGGGTAGTTCTACTACTATCATGAACGACTTACAATAATAAATAGTACACCCGGAAAGAAACCGTTTTATTAAGTTAGTTATTATTATGGGAAAACTTTAGGGAGACAATCTTTGAAAATCAAGTAATACTTGTTAAGCATTTTATGTGAATACGGAATTCCTTAGTATTGTGTAACTACCATCTAAATAAAAAATCAAATCTATGATACCAATTCTTCACGGCAAATTAGTAATCTGTAAATCACTGAGCTGGGATACAATAGCTCACGTTTTTTGATTATTGATAATTAGCATTACTAGACGACCGCTATAAATTGCTCTTATAGTTCAAACCTTTTAAGTTAATTTTTACATGCTAATTTTATGCCAGACTACGCGATCAGTGATTGTGACATATTAGATCCTCACAAATTTATTCAGTTACTACAGTTTCATCACATTTCATGACTTGTATTCACACGAATAAATTACAAATTCAACAACTTAACATGATTGGAAAACGTTTTATGAATGGAACCTATGGTATATTAGATGATTTTTGATTTCTGATCATTTCCCCCCAACGAAACTGAGTAAAGACTGCCGAGTCAAACATGAGTGTTACTTCTAATTTTGGATAAATATAGTTTCTTCGAAGAAGTTAGTTGAAGGAAACCTAATTATTCATATGTGTATTTCGTTTTAACTGTCAAAAAATCTATTGAATATTTGATATGCATTGTTGTTGTTGTTATCGTTGCTGTTGTTTACAATCAAATCGTAATCGGTAAGAAAAAGCATCTAAGTTATATTTCTGTGATTTAACAAGTGATTATATTGTAGTGTCGGTTGCTATGTTAAGCCCATATACCTTATTCTAACTTCTGGACAGGCCAGTTTATCCGTTCTTCATGAGAATCACACATTTTGATCTTTATTATGACTTTAAGTTACGGTCGATTCTTACCCTGTGCTAATTGTTGTGTCCTTGACTGGAAAATTAGAGAGCAGTGTATTTATCGATCGATTACAGTGACACGTAAACACGAACGGACAGCTTAGAGTCTCGATTGGTCTCGTTTCCCTATCTAGCCCAGTTAGTTGAGTCCAGAACACAAGACACAGCCTCGGAGATATGAATCATTATATTTTAAACATACTTTGTTTATATACCAATCAAGCATACCACATCGTACCATAAAAATAGAAAACAACATTTTGTACAATATTCAACAAGTGAACAGATATTGACCAATAGGAAATGTCCATTTAAAGTCCAAGGACACCATTGGACTTAACATGATAATTATTGGTCTATTCCACCGCATCCACAACAATCTTGTTAATTATTCGCTTATCAATCTTGACTTTTGTTATGTGAGCGTATATATGTGTGCACTTTTTATCCTATTCATTTACATGTTTGTAACTTATTTTTGTGTGACTATAAATATTGATTACTTGATGAAATGAAGTTGGTTCATAAACCTTCTCCAACGCGTTTCATTTCGCTTCACTCTCTTTTATTCGCCTCATCCTTCTCATTTCCTGTCCCATTCCCGTATCTGTTATTCACCACCAATGCGATTTAACTGAAGGATTATGTACGAGGATAGTCGACATGTGTATTTCAATGACAATCAGTATGCAATCCAATTGGAGTCAGATATTTAAAACTAAACTAATAATGAACTGAGTGAATTTCATTTATTACAATTAGAATTATTCTCTTTATAGATTTCAGATAATCTATATATTACGACTTTTTGACGTCTATTTAGCATTCAACCATGAAAAAGTGATTAGTTTTATAAGTGGACTGTCAAAACTATTATGTATAATTTGTTTTCTTTATGATTTAACATTGAACAAAAAAGGAAAAAGACTGTTGATTTCATTTAACTAGGCAACTAGGCAACAACATTATCAAATAAAATTTGTTTCAATATATATATACATTGAAGTAGATTTCAGGTTGTTGGGGGTTTTTTGTGGTTGTTGTTGTTGTTGTTCATAATTAAAATAATAATAATATTATTATTATGCTTCATTCAAAACCTAAAAGACATGAGAACGATTGTGTCACATCCCACTGTGTTTACCAATTTAAATGTGTGTTTGGTCACACATACATAGGGAGGAACAATCGTGATCTCAACATTAGATTAGGGTCAGTGAACATGTACCCAAATGGCTGCAGAAACAAATACAATCAAGTGACCCAATAAGAGCAGAGGATAAACATCTATCATCCTCTATTACTAAACACATAATTGAAATAGGTCATAAGATTGATCTAAACTCAGCTTTTGTTGTGTTGTACAAGGGTAAAAAGGCGTATACTAAGGTTTATTGAAGCCTTAACTATACGAAATTTCAATCCCCCTACGTGTGTTCAATAACAGTTTGTTCTTACCTTAAACCTACTCTGGTAATATAATATTGACTTATTATTCACAGTGATTTGGTTTTGAATTGTGTTCACATTATTATTACTTCACAAGTTGAAATTTCTAAAATCTCCACAAACTCCTTCTGATAATAATCATCTGCTCACTAGTGACTGATTTCAAGAGATACTCCTGGAGTTCTAGTGGGAAGCCGTTACCAGTGGAGTTCAGCCAGGTCTGTTGTGAGATATTAGCTCACTGAAGACAATGGTATATGGTGGCACAACTTCGTGGATTGGTTGAAGTTAGACATTAACACTGTTAGATGCTGGCCGGCTCAGTGGTCTGATGGTTAAGTGCTCGCGCGCGAAGCCAGTAGGTCCTGGGTTCGAGTCCCGCGGGGGGCGGGATCGTGGATGCGCACTGCTGAGGAGTCTCACGCCAGGACGAAACGGCCTTTCAGTGCCCCCAGGTTTTCCATGGTGATCTGGTCTCACGTGACATTTCCAATTGTTTATTTATTTATTCTTTAGAGAAGTAGCTTACACAAAGTCAAATTATATCAGCAATTCAATTTCTTTTGTTTTACTCATTGAGACATTGGAAGTTTATTATTTTATGATGATGAATATTGTATCATTAAAACAGTAGGGTAGACACAGTCAATTGATCAAACATCTAGGACATCACTATTTTTTCAAATGTTCATTGAATGATTTAAATTTGTTTTAAGGAACTTTTATTATCTATCCGCCACCTAAATGTATATTTCCTCATAAAATATTTATAACCTATCATAAACTGAATTACAGAGAAAATCAAGTAGAGCAACCAAAGTTGTTCGATGAAAACTACACTAATGGTAACGATTACATCGCAATATTCATGGGATCCTCTTTTTGGTGGAGTTTTGTTCTTTGAGCTGGATGGTTTGGTCGTGTGCGACCACCAAAATCATCCACCTGAACTACAAATCTTCTCCACCATCTCATGTTATCCTCACTTAGTCAATACTTTCTTGTTAGTTAGTTAGTTAATTGAAAGTAACGTATATGTTTTGTAACATTCATTTCAAATTCAATAGTGTATTAGGCTTGAATCAGTTAAAAATAATCTATGGAATAAACTAATTTATTTCAACTTGTGCTGATGGGCGGCCTATACTCCTCCACGAAGAGTAACCGGAGTAAGTAAGTAATGATTTATACTAGGAACTGAGACTAACTGACAATTATTGAAAATTACTGTTTACTCATCAGTATTGAAAACGCATGTCTACTTGTAGTCATCAGTAATTTTTCTTTATTCAATTCAAGAATATTACTGGACTATGATTATTGATTCCTTTTATTCGTGTTTGGAATCATTGTGAAGTTGATATATTACATTTTGTCTAAATTATTAATTACATTTTACTGGACACATGGGAATTGAGATTTGAATTATTTGTGTGTGTGTGTGTTTACTATCGTTCCGTATTTATCTACTCAGTTTATTTGTCTATTTTGTATGATGTGCATAAAATCGTATTTTACTTTTGATGAAGTTCTTCATTAATTTTTATGATAAGTTCTAGTTTCAGAAGAACTGAGTATGGAAATGCATCATTCAATCTTTTAAAAAGTCACATTTTAGTAAACATATTATATCTGTCTAATTCAAATAAGTCGTGAGATGGTGGAGAAGATTTGTAGCTCAGGTGGATGATTTTGATGGAGTTTTGTTCTCTGAGCTGGATAATTTGGTCGTGGAGCTTTCATCGTTCTTCTGAACGACATCATCAGCACAAACTTCAGATAGAAGTGAAGTGTTCGAATTTCTCCATATGTGTTTCGTAGCTTGTTCTGTACACCTCCATGTTGTTTGGTTCTTATTGACCTTGAATTTGTCGTTGTTTACTTCTTTGTTTTGGTTATGTCTCCCATTGGTTTGATTTTTGTTCTTATCAAACCAATGGGAGACATAACCAAAACAAAGAAGTAAACAACGACAAATTCAAGGTCAATAAGAACCAAACAACATGGAGGTGTACAGAACAAGCTACGAAACACATATGGAGAAATTCGAACACTTCACTTCTATCTGAAGTTTGTGTTGATGATGTCGTTCAGAAGAACGATGAAAGCTCCACGACCAAATTATCCAGCTCAGAGAACAAAACTCCACCAAAATCAAATAAGTCGTGTTATTACATTAGAGGCTTGTTGTTTTCGTCTGATTTTATGTTTTTTCCTAATATCCTTAATGATTCAACATTAAAAATTAAATGAATTTATCCAATATTATGTATTTAAATGTGTATATACATATGTTTAGAAGTTACTTACTTACGCCTGTTACTCCTCGTGATGGAGTATAGGCCGCTCACCAGCAATCTTCATCCAAACATGTTCTGGTCAATCCATTCCATTTGTTTCCGATTGCTACTCATCCTTTTCATATCTCCTTCCATTTCCCAACGTAATGTGTTGTTTAGCCTTCCTATTTTCTGTATCTCTTCACAATTCCAAGTTAGCGATTGTCTCGTGATGCAGTTTGATGATTTCCTTAATATGTCTGCTATCCAATTCAAGAGTTTTTTTCTAATTTCCTCTTCACCTGCAAGTTGGTTTGTTCTCTTCTACAGTAGGCTGTTGCTGATGGTATCTGATCAAAGGACATTGATTAACTTGCTTAGACAATTGTTTATAAATACGTGTAGCTTTTTCATGATGATGATGATGATTGATGTAGTTCTCTAAGTTTCAGCTTCGTACGGTAGGACTGTCTCGACGTTCGTATTGAAGATTGTGACTTTGATATTGGTTGACAGCCAGTTGTTTTGAGTTCTGTATGTTCTTCGTAGAAAAATTGTAATAGACCTCAAATTAGTATTTGATTTCTGCTGTAATCCATAATGAAATAATTTCAATTTAACACTTATGAACAATAAAATAAGTCGTTTTAGGTGAAACATGTTTCAGTAATAATAATACAAAACAATTCTTGTCTCAGACAAATACAAAATTTAACGTTTTTTAAAGTGGAATCCAGGACGCGCGTTTCGTCCTGTTTAGGACTCGTCAGTTGGATGTACCTGCATCCACTGCTAGTCACTATCCATCTGTGCTTATAATACTTGTAAATTAAGGCAATATCGAAGCATTACGCACAGTATGCATATATGCCAATAAGAGACTGATCAATTTCAGTCCTAAAATATCAATGGGAAGATTCAAGTAAAACAATACCAAGTGAATGATACAAGATAGCTATTCTTACAACGTCAATTTACTATTAGAAGAAACGTTTCTGAAAAAAAAGACAGACATCCTGTTACACATCAGTGAATTAAATATCATACATACTCTTGATGTGTCTGATTTGAAATTATCAACTTCCATCAGAAGATTAGTACTTCAAGCTTTTCAATTCATTTCAAATAAGAATTTTAGTAAAGCAAATAGAAACGTTTTGGAAGTTCATCAAACTTATCAACGCATGCTTCAAATGAGGTAATTAGATATTAAGTTCTTGTTTTTTGTTATTTAGCAATGAATATTGCATTGTTGATGAATTAATACATACCCTGATGTAGTGGATATTGTAATAAAATATTAAAAGATTGAATAATATAGAAACTAATGTTGTAGTCATTGAAAATGAAGATTCCACCAAGTCTTCATTGTTTTTTTTTGAATATGTGTTAGAATTACAACTAAAGAGGACGTATATTTACTTCATGTTGTGGTGTATGATATATTCTGATAGCTCCCGAATGCCCTGGTATGGCCGAGAGTGGATTGGGCCAGCCCTTCCTCTAGAAATACTCTCACACGGCCACGCGTATACAGCCTCTGTCAGGGAAGTCCTACTCACTGACTTCTCGTGACCACAGTGTTGTTTATCAAAATGAGAGGACGAAAAGCGAATGTCCGGCGCTTTAACCGGATTCCAAACTAATGGTGCACATGGGCTCCAGGATCCTGAAGGAACAAATGGCTACAATGGTACTGCATCTCCTCACGATGCTCCACTGCCTTGTGGATCAGACATTCAGGTCAAAGGCTTGGAGAGTGGCCCCTCAAGAAAACCACCTGCTTCGGTCTGAGCGTCCGGGCAGTATTACAGCCCACCCACACAAATATGGTGTAGCGCATATATATTTGATGCCCTCTTGTACCAATATTTATGTGTTCAAATAATAATAATAATATTATGATATTTTCTGATTGTTTGTGTTTTATTTTTTGGGAATAAAAGATCAGAAATCATTGAAACTAATCAATGAGTTTTTGGAACGTAAAGAAAAATACAAAAATCAACTAGATTTAATTAAAACAAATGAAAATCTACAAAAAGTTGTTGAGCAATTGTCTGCAATGCAAGTTGACAAGCGAACTACTCAAAGTCAATGGTCACAGTCTATTCTACATGATGAAAATATGAATAAAGTAAAACAAAGTTCATTTGAGAATTTAATAAATCGTCGTAAACTTCGTAGTCAAATTAAACAAATACGTAAACGTATTCAAGTTATACAGTCTATTCAACGAATTATGGACCGTCAATATGCAAGTCTATTAGATGTTTGCGTACAGAAACGTCAACGTTTAGAAGAAATTCTATCTTTGAGCAGTGTTTGTGAAGAAGTTTCAGAATTGAAAGTAAGTTCAGCTACCTAACTAATATATGTTTCTTACATCGAGCGTTTTGAGTGAGATCTTATACAAAATATATTCAAACTAAAGTTGAGTTATCTTTATTATGTCTAGTCATTGTTGTTATACTAACTTTAATATATGAGTCTTGATTGAACTTATTTATATTTATTATTATTTCAACACATAAATATTGGTACAAGAGGGCATCAAATATATATGCACCACACCATATTTGTGTGGGTGGGCTGTAATACTGCCCGGACGCTCAGACCGAAGCAGGTGGTTTTCTTGAGGGGCCACTCTCCAAGCCTTTGACCTGAATGTCTGATCCACAAGGCAGTGGAGCATCGTGAGGAGATGCAGTACCATTGTAGCCATTTGTTCCTTCAGGATCCTGGAGCCCATGTGCACCATTAGTTTGGAATCCGGTTAAAGCGCCGGACATTCGCTTTTCGTCCTCTCATTTTGATAAACAACACTGTGGTCACGAGAAGTCAGTGAGTAGGACTTCCCTGACAGAGGCTGTATACGCGTGGCCGTGTGAGAGTATTTCTAGAGGAAGGGCTGGCCCAATCCACTCTCGGCCATACCAAGTCATCTGGGGGCCTTGATTGAACTGTATTTAACTATATTGATAAAACACCAAATAGTGATGCTTAGGATGAACTTCTTTGTATTTCTATGTTGTACTATGTTTTACTTAACCAATATTATTATCATTAGGATTATTAGAATTAGATTATCGACAACCAATACAAATCTGCAACTAGATTACATTGTTTCAAAAACTTATTGACTTTATAAATGATCTTGATTGATTATGAAAAAGAGTGTATATATATACACCAAAGTAATCACTATTAATGAAATAGACAGCTAAGACTACAGGAATTCCAAATGATTGATGTACACTAATGAATTATAGTATTCGAAATCATATTGCTCAACTGTGATGAATATGGAGACATAGATCTTTAGTGAAGATAACGTTTATGTTCACAACAAGTGGATAGAAACACTTTACATTGATTAAAAATAGAATGAAAAAATGATATCTAAACAAAAAAAGTGTTAAGGTGAACAATACACGATCAAACAGTACGTTTTAACATAAAATTGATATCTCATAGGCAGAAACGTGTCTGACGTACTACCTGCCATTCTTCATAATTACTTCAAAATGATCAGATTTCACGAAGATCTGCCTACTTCATCAGTCATACTTTAGCCAAAAATCGAAGAACACTAGTCACTCGATAAATTTCAAAGTTTATTAAAAATTTGTTGCACAATCAAGAAGGGTTTGTCCCCACAACTTCACTACATGAAGTTCAAAAATTGGAATGACCTAGTACATAAAATTATGCTTCTACTAGGAATCAAAAGTTTTCAAATTAAAATGTAGTCATCGGTAAAATTTAAAGTAATTTCACTTTGAAATATTGGCAAAAGTCAAATAAAAAGTTATAAGCTTGATTTATTTACTGTGGGTTAATGCTTAAGGCATGCAATCCGCACTTAATCAGTTGGTAATTAATGTCCGTAGGTATGGTATGTGCTTTGCACCTTCGAAGTGCAAAGTACTTCTACAAGACTGGCAGGATTCTAATCCTATACTCACCCTGGATGGTGAGCAGATAGAAGTAGCCGAGAAGTTCATGTATCTGGGTAGCTGCATAAGTGCTGGTGGGGGTGTGAGTGATGAGATCAATGCACGTATAGTGAAAGCCAGAGCGGCTTATGCCAATCTTGGCCACCTTTGGCGCCTTCGTGATGTTAGTCTGGCCGTAAAAGGTCGGATCTACAACGCGTCGGTGAGAGCAGTTTTGCTCTATGCTTGTGAAACCTGGTCTCTCCAAGTTGAGGATGTTAGAAGACTCTCTGTGTTCGATCAGCGTTGTCTCCGAAGGATTGCTAACATTCAGTGGCAACACCATGTCAGTAATGCAGAGGTTCGGCATCGTGCGTTCGGGCACAGAGACGATAATTCAATTGGTGTCACCATCTTGAAACACCGACTTCGGTGGCTTGAACATGTTCTACGAATGTCGTCCCAGAGAATTCCACGTCGTGCATTATTTGCCGACTCTGGGACTGGTTGGGAGAAGCGGAGAGGTGGTCAGTGTATGACATTGTGTCGGGGGTAGGAAAGAAAGCTGCAAAGTGCTGGCTTATGTTGGTCCTTCACAACTCCCTAGCTGGGGTCTGAGAGATGGTGCAACACAGTGGCTAGAGACGTTATCGGATATGGCTCAGAATAGAAGCCAGTGGCTATCGTGCTGTTACCTTCTTTTACTTTGTTCATAAAAATTGGTTATATCTTCCTTAACTAAAAGGATTCTTTCTGATTGTACCTTCTCTTTTCCCCCATTATTATTACTATTACACTACCCTACACTAATCTGGTCGTTATTGTTCGCCTTTTCTTTCACGCTCCTTACCTTTTTTTCATTCTCTTTAAATTCTCATTTGATTTGTGTGGCGCATATATATTTGGTGCACTATTGTACCAATATTTATGCGTTCAAATAAATAAATAAAGCAAACAAATTACCCGATCCACGATGATCAATACTTCAAATGAAATTTTGAACGACATTATATCCGAATTCAGTTATTAACATACAACAGATGATTTTAGTTAGCTGACGATACTGAAGTTTAAACAATTTGGTCGATAAACCTACTGATTTAAATTTTAAGTAGTTTGTTCTCCTTAACGTTTTTTACTGATTATGATTTCAAACATTATTTAATTCGTTTTTATTAGATGAACCTTTACTGAATTGAAGATAACGACAAATCTTTTATTTGACTTTTTTAATATAATAAACATATCCGTTAGTTTCATTGTTGTAGAAGCCTTACTTACAAGGGTATACCAGTTCAAAATAGTTGTGCACTCAAATGAGCCTATATGAAAGGTGAATAGTTCAGTTTTTAAACCCTTAACAATCAGTATAAATTTATATATATAATCAGCATTCGTCTATGTATCATGATAAATGCGTTGACGTGTTTATATGGTATATCTGCCTACAATTATTAACGTCATTATTGAATGTATTTGAATCGACTCATTTGAGTAAGTCATTTTCAAGGTTTGGATATAAAGTGTTTTGTGTAATACTTCATAATAGAACATACAGTGATATCTGTATCAAAAATTTCATTTTGTCAACATGTTTGTGTTCATAAAAGTGTTTAATAATTGAATTTGCTCATATAGATTTCTCACATGTATCACATGTATCCCCGCGTGGTGCGGGATCGTGGATGCGCACTGCTGAGGAGTCCCATACTAGGACGAAACGGCCGTCCAGTGCTTCCAGGTTTTCAATGGTGGTCTAGCTTCAATTGACTCATGATTTCAATCTGTGAAAATATTCTACAAATGTCATCTGATTTTTTTTACTTCAGAATTGGTTAAATCAACAAATCACTGTAGCTTCTTCAATATACACTGGTCGAAGTTTAAATGAATGTGTACGTATTATCAATCGCTTCATGCATTTTGGTGAAAATCTTCTAGGTGAATCTTTTACATCATTTGTAGAAGTTGAACTACATTCATTTGATCCTATTTCAACTGTATATACCATAAACATAACTGATCAATTTGTACATACATCTGGTTTAGCTTCTGAACGTACTGCAAAAGTTATGAATATGTGTCGTTGTTTAATACGTACAAAACATTCAGATTCACCACGTATTGCATTTTGGCAAGATATTATTTCAGAAACATTGGCTGATTTACTTGAATTAATTTATTCACGAGTTAAATTATTAATTTCAGCTGCTCATCGATTTATTTTTATAATTCGTTGCTCTGTAAGTTTTTTTGTTCTTATTCATTTTGCACTGATACACTTTCTTCATACACGTAGACGTGTCACATGAACTTTGAAAAATATAGGAAACAGAGTCAGTGATGAAATAATACATCATGTATCGATATTATTCTCCACAATTTGCCATCACGTTAAGAATGACATTTAAATACATTTTTGTCTTGTAAAAACCGTCATTCTCTTTGTTGATCATGATGGATTATTTTAGAATGGCAGGAAATGTATTAAGATTATCAGGGGGTATTACTTACAGGGAGATTATTTCACTATTGAGTTTTCATTAGTTATCAGCAGATATATCGTAAATTCTTCTTCTTACATTTTTCTTAATTTGATGATAAGAATTGTTTTTGACATTATGGAAATTGTTTCCTCTGCATGTAATGAGTCGTTTCGATGAGGTTGGTGGTATGGTTTGCTGGTGATTCTGTAAACATCATGTTGCATACTAACTCTCGATGAATAATGTTCAACTAAAAACAAAGAATACATTTTTAAGACTTTTAGAGTGATTTGCTAAATGAATTCATGAGTCAATTGAAGCTAGACTACCATGGAAAAAACGTGGAAGCACTGGACGACCGTTTTGTCGTAGTATGGGACTCAAGCGAAATCTGATTAAGTAATCCACTGTTCTAATTTTATTCTACGACCAAAAAAATGACAGAAAATATTAGTTCGGTCATTGAAATGTTAAGTCACTACATTGTATTGTAATTGTCAACTTGAAAGTAATCGTCTTTCACCCACTGGCACATTCTCTACTAATCACAGGAAACTTTGAAACTTGTTCAAGAAAAATCTGATCAACTGTCTCAATCCATTGGTAAAGACGTACAAGCCACTTGTAAACAACTTTCATTGTTATCTGCATTTGAACAAGATGCCCAAGCTCTTGAACCACTAGTAAGTTATTAAATCAACCGTTCATAAATATTTTGTATCACAAATTAAATAGTTGCTTCTGTTAGTTCATTGGACTTAAAGTGATTATGACACAGATAATGTAAAGAATGTCCTGAGTTTCAAGTTTCACCAGATCGGAACCAAGACTTCTTAACCAACAAAAAAGATCCATCATATTAAGAAACAAGAATATGAAAACTGTTAATAAGAGAAAGTTCCATTTCCGATGACATCGTAATCATATCTATGGTCATTCTAAATATGAAGAATATTTTACTATAAGTTGAAATACTCTTACTTGAATGATAGGTTTGTAATAGTGGCTAACAGTGGAATCCGAATCCAAGACGAGCGTTTCGTCCTGTTTGGGACTTGTCAGCTGGATGTACCTGCATCTCAGAGAGTTGATGTTCACTCTAGGACTCGAATCCAGTACCATTCGCTTCAAACGCCATCGCGTTATCCACTCAGCTACTGAGGTTTGTAAGTTTCAAATATCGAAAGGATTTGTATGCCATTGATAATTATTGAAATGCAGCAGTGTAAAAACTTTTTCTAGAAGAGAATCAAAGAACATAACTACCGGCATGGACAATATGAAGAAAGTGAAAAGAAAAACATATAGGTTGTAAAAATAACTGATCAACAAGAATGTAAATTTAAAAAGAGATACTAAAAACTTGCTTAATTACGACTGTTACTCCTTATGGAGGAGCGTAGGCCATCCATCTGAAATCTCCATTCAACTCTGTTCTGGGCAATCTTTTTCAGTTGTTTCCAGTTGCTATTCATCCTTTTCATGTCTGTTTCCAATACTCGGCGCAATGCATTTTTTGTTATTCCTCTTTTCCGTTTCTAATCAGGATTCCAAGTTAGCGATTGCGTCGTGATGCAGTTTGATGATTTCCTTATTATGTGTCCTACCCACTTCTAACGTCTTTTCCTCATTTCCTCTTCATTTGGAAGCTGGTTCGTTCTCCCTCACAGTAGGCTGTTTCTGATGATATTCGGCAAACGAACATAGGGTATTTTTAGCAGACAATTGTTTAGAAACACTTGTGCATTTTTGATGGTGGTTGTGATAGTCCTTCAAGTTTCAACTCCGTACAGTAGGACTGTCTCGACGTTCGTAATAAAAACTCTAACTTTGATATTAGTTGAGAGTTGTTTTGAGTTCCATATGTTCTTCAATTGTAGGAATGCTTCCCTTGATTTGCCAATCCTCGCCTTTACGTATGCATTGGATCGTCCTTGTCCATTGATGATGCTGATCAGCCAGGTACGTAGACGTCTGCACCTCTTCCAGAGTTTCTCCATCGAATGTGATTGGGTTGGTTGTTCTCCGTGTTGAATTTGAGGATCTTGGTTTTTGCCTTGCTTATGTTGAGGCCTACTGATGCAGCGGCTGCTGCAACACTAGTTGTCTTCACCTGCATTAGTTCATGTGTATGTGATCGAAGGGTCATGTCATCTGTGAAGTCTAAATCTTCTATTTGTTTCTAATCTATCCATTGTATTCCGTGCTTCACCTCAGATGTGGAGGTCTTCATAATCTAGTCAACCACCGGAAGAAAGAAGAAGGGAAAGAGTAAGCTATCCTATCTGACTCCGGTCCTCAAGTAAGAACATGAATCTAAATTTATTTTAAGACAGCATTTGTAGTGTTAAAAAATAAATTTATCCACTGCTTATCATCATTTTATTCAATGATACAGATTAATTGGGTAGAAAAAGCAGCGGATTACCTTCTTCCTCTTTATTCTGGTAATTGGATTAAACGTTTAAAAAAACCACGTGATATTCTTCTCTCTGTCTGGTATCAACTTAAAGATAAAACTCATCTTCGTCGTATCAGATTAAAACGTGCTATTGCATTATATCGTTGGATATCCAATTTAGATAGTCTTTTCAATTGGATTCAACAATGTCAAAAAGAATTAGAACATATTGAAATGGATATATGGAATATGAATCCACCACAATCTACTGTCATCAAGAAATCGAATCACATTTAATGTAGAGATTTTATTTTATTTTCTATTTTGGTAATACTTTACTATGTTCTATTTGTTAAAATCCGATAGTGTTTCAAGAAGAAATGACATTTTAAGCAAGGATTAATTAGTCATGATCAGCTTTGGATAACAAAAAAGAACGTATCTTTTTACAAATCAAATTATATTATTTGTCACTATAGAGGTTGTGGAGATTATTAAGCTTTTTGATTGAGATCATGAATCAATCGATGTTGGACAACCGTCGGAAACCTGGAAGCACTGGACGGCCGTTTCGTCCTAGTATGGGACTCCTCAGTGGCAGTGCGCATCCACGATCCCGCTCCTCGCGAGATTCGATCCCAGGACCCATCGGTCTCGCGCCAGTCGCTTAATCAACTAGACCGCTGAGCCAGCATCTAATGGTCTTAGTGTTAGTGGATTGGTTGATGTTAAACACTAGCCCGAGACTGATAGGTCCTGGGTTCGAATCTCGCAGGGAGCTGGATAGTATATTATTTGAATTTTAAACAATTCGAACAAGTTGTATAGATGCTTTTTGTAAAACTAACAATTTACAGTGGAAATCATGGCGAGACTATAATTTCTGGACGAACCAATCAGGCATAAGATAACAGGTCGTGGATTTTGCCGCAAAATTCACTCATTCATTTGACGAAATAGCATTTTGGTATTAGATCACGATGAAAACCCTAAATCTAATACCTAGTCTTATTATCAACTGTAAATCATAATTCTAATTCTTCAAACAGGTTTATAACCCTCATTTGGTCCTAATTATTAGGTGCACACTATCAAGGTCATCATGGCATCTCTCAAAGGTCATCCATAAATTATAGTCTCACTGAAATCATTTCAGTTTTAGATGAACCATACTGAAATATCTGTAATTAAATTCATTCATAGTTATATAATATATTCTTCTGGGCCAGGGTAATTTTACATTGGTTTTCAGGAGAACCAGACACCATCCAGACTTTCATGTGACAATTCAAACAGTACAGCTCAATCGCACTTCACAGGAGAACCAGACACCGTATAGGCTTTAACTCTACAATCTGAATAGTACAGCTCAATCCTGAGGCGCGACCACACAGGTACTGAGCACTCTGATGGACCATTCGCACCATTCATATACACATACACATCGTATGCATAGTTATTCCGAACAATGATCACGTGAATCAATTATGCACAGCACGAACAGGCTAAAGTTGACCTATTCCGCTTACACGACAGTCAAACTCGTTAATGTTAGCAATGGCAACATGCCTTACAATGTCCCAATGACAATGGCCCTCGGGAACACTGAAAAGCAACCACCAGTATGAATGAAATCGGTTAACCAGCAAGTCAATTTTTTGCATGAACAGTCAGCAAAACTTGACAAAGCAATGCCGAACCGTCCACAATACCAATGGCGAACCTCCAGCCTCATATCAGACCTTCAGCTCTACATAGCCATATAGCTTATACTGCATACAACACATTTGTAGAGTAGTAAACGAAATAGTCCAGCCTGTAGCGTTAGTGCTTAAATAACGCTTAAAACTCATTGTCGGGTTTCGGAATTCTATTACTAGACTACCAAGATTATTTTCATCGCATTTACGAAATTTTCATTTTTTCTGACTTTTCAGACCCTAAGAGTTAGGCGTAGTATTCCTTGTAATTAAATTGGGTTGTTATAAAGATTGTGAATTTCTAATCAATATGAACAATTAAAAGGTGACACTTAAAAGATCTACTGTCTATCATTCATGATTATTTATTCTTTACCATTTAAATTGTATTGAGTATTCATAATATTAATTTGACAAATTCATTCAGCAACATGATTCTCATCATGGTGGATAATGTTTTAATCATCATCATCTATGATTAACAGAAGTCTCACATAAAGTAGGAAAACAATAAAAATGTTGTTCCGAATGAGAATTCGAAAATACTGACAACAATATCATACTTAGGTGCTTTCATGATGCGCCTTTGTAATATTAATAATACTCATCGTGTACATATCAACAACATATAGAAAGTGAACAAAATTGTTTTAAATAAATCTTCATCAGGCTTTGTTCTACTGGTATATATAATAATGCATACATACATATATATTTCTGAATATTTTTTTCTGGTTAGCGATTGTTAGCGAGTTAGTTTTCTACGGGATGGGGTCGCCAACCCCATGCCCAACCCTCCTCCTTTAACCGGGCTTGGGACCGGCAGTAGCCTCCGGAGGGACTCCAGGCGGAGTTTATACATATATATGGCAATAACATAATAACATTGATATATGTGTAGTTCAATAATATTAGACCAGAAAGGGAATTTTTGAGTAAATAATAACATTAAGACAGATTGTATACCCAAGCATACTAAGGCAAAAGACACAAGTAAATAATATATTGACAGGTAAAGTAATTAAATAAAAGCATAATTGGGCTTTCTCCAGCCGAGAAAGTCACTGAGATATTATAAACTGATTTTGAACACAAGGACTAGAGCTGTTAGCTCGAATGTTCATACTTTCTGTCATGAACAAACTTTATTCGTAAAAAAAACTGAAAGCATTAGACAAGCCACTGTGATTGTTTTCGTTCTACCTACAACAAGAAGCTATCAGTTAATTCTTTTAAAGAATTGGAACAAGATGTTAACTAAACTAACGACGAATCGAAAACAACATAACCCTAAGATTTAAATATAGTTCAGAAGTCATAGGTTCTTCTTTGATTGTATAGAGTTAGGGTTTGTTATCTATACTCCGAAACATTAAACACGATGATTCGAATCAGAAGTCTATTACACAAATTAGTCATTAAAATATGCATCGAAGGCGTTTTATATTTTACTTCTATGGTCGAAGATATAAATTTAAACAGACGTAAAGCGTTCTGGGGATTTTACTGAAAACAGTATTATTTGTTTAGATGTATTTTAAGAAAACTTAAACTTGTAAGTTCAATAGTCAATAATTCATTTTTGCCATATCGACAGGAACTTCCGATGCAATCGTCTTAGCTCTATGAATTTTAAAAACCAATAAAAATTGTTGATTACTAATCTTATTAGTTTACATCGTTGTTTCTTACCAACCCCGAACGTTGTTGCTACCTTAACGTGGTGGTCGGGCTTGCCTATCCTGATGAAGCAACCAAGCTATACTGGCTAGAACAACCGTTCCTCAAGGTCCTACCATGTCAGACAGGTCGGTTGAAGAGCGGTAAGACTAAAAGCAACAAACCCAAGGTCCGCAGGTGAAGTCGTACTGCTGACTGTACAGAGGTGTGACAGCAGTAAGGTATTTCCTTCAGACAACCAGCATGACAGCGATGCTGCCTTCCCACAAGGAGGGGTGGGGTTAGAAAAGGTCGACCCTAAAAATGCACACCTCTCCTTATCCCACAGCTATCCGTCTCTAGTGATAAGGTTTCAACAAGTACGGAGCTAACACAAAAATTGCTCACAAAAAGGTCATGTGTGACCGACCTCAAGTAGTTGTCTCTTGGGCACTGCGGTCACGCTCTCAGGTCACTAAGACCACCTTTAATCTGATTTCCTTTTCAGGTACCTCCAGAAGAACTTTTCCACGGTGTGTGCAACCGGGAAGTGATAACCTCCCTCATACCTCTAACAGCACTCAAGACTACTGTATTCATAATCAACCTATTCTTACCAACGATATTTGTTAGATTTCAGTCAATCACCCAGGACTGAACGTAGTTATTGTTCTTTCAATTATGATATCATGATTTAAAAGTTCAAGAATGAAGACTTTTATCATTCAAAAACATTTTAGTATTTTTAATAAATCTGGTTTTTGCATAGCTTTTACCAGTTCTCCACTACCAATCTACAGTTGTAAATTGTGAGTATTGTTTCATAACATCAGGTAATAAACATCCAAAGATTAAAAGAAAAAGAGTATAATATTTATGATGGTATAGCTTACCTCTGATCTATATCGTAATAGATGTATTTCGTTCACTTGAAAATAGTACATATATGTACACTATGAATAACTAAAAAAGGCCTGGAAACATTCTTGATCATGTAATCAATATAAAATAGATCTAAATCATTCTAATTCAAAAGATAGATATATCATCTCAATAATGATTAATCTACCTCCGTTTATTATGTTTTCAATCTTTCTATTTATTGCCAAATTCTAGTCTTATTTATCTTTTCCCAATTTGTTATCAATTAAAGTTTCTAAACAAGAAAAAAAGTACAAACTAGGAGTGATGTATAATCATTTGTCATTTTCAGAAAGAATAAACGATAATGTTTCTGGACGAATCAATCAGGCATAAGATAACAGGTCATGGATTTTGGCGCGAAATTCACTCATTCATTTGACTAAATAGGATTTTGGCATAAGATCACGATGAAAACCCTAAATCTAATACCTAGTCTTATCATCAACTGTAAATCATAATTCTAATTCTTCAAACAGGTTTATAACCCTCATTTGGTCCTAATTATTAGGTGCACACTATCAAGGTCATCATGGCATCTCTCAAAGGTGTAATTGGTTAAAAATATAGTTTACGTATTGCTGTTGGTGAAATAAATCCTCATCTGTTATGGATATTTTTCCTTTGCCTTGCTTTGAACAATAATCAACACTATTTCAATAATAATAATAATAATACAAGGAATTCCAGTTATCTAGTCCTCATCGTTTAAAAGTTGCAAATGTATTGTATCCCGTGAAGAGACCTGAATAGATAGAATGGACTTAGTTCAGTTCAGCCTATCATGAACTGTATGACGCTAGATGTTAGTCTAAAATCAGATGACAGTGGACAGTTTTCTATCCTATTATAGAACATTTCAAAAGTTCTCATCTGTGACCCTACCAGGGATTGATATTGGTAGTGCAATATTATTAGTTCAGTTGCCGGAATATTATGTAATGGCCGCAAGATCTGTATGATCTGCGTTTGACCACTTGGGGATTAGATATCAAACAATACTAAGGAGTCCAATGTTCGAATCTTCAGCGGTTTTCAATGTTATTTCCAAACAAAATGAGTGCGAACTACAAATATTTTTGTTTTTCAACAGTTTTCTAGCCGTAATCAAATGGATATATTAAAAATAGTAGTTTATAATTCCATATTTTTCAGCATTCATTCTTAACTCATTTAGGAGTCTATTGAACAGTTGCTTTTTAGTTCTGTTAGTTCGTACCACACAAATGGCGCACAATAGTTCTTGTGATCATTTATTTCTTTTTACTTTAAAACATTTATAAAACTTTATATTTATTCCAGATAATGTCTATCATTTTGGTGGAGTTTTGGCCACAACCAAACCATCCACCTCAAAGAACAAAACTCCACCAAAATCATCCACCTGAGCTACAAATCTTCTCCACTAATGTCTATCATTTCTAATCAAAATAAGTAGTATAATTATATCGAAACCAACTGGTTTACAGCAAATATTGCGATTTGCTTCAAAATCTTTAATTAGCATTTCAGATATTTGAATATGTTAGGTTATTATCAAGCGAACAGTTTATGTTTGTTCTTTCTTCGAATTGTTATTAACAACAGCAATTATCTACATTACTGTCAAACTATCAATTGCTAAAGTCTTGGCACTCCGATTTTCTTAAACAAAAACTATGAGCTTCTCAATACTGAATCAAGGTTTTTCTGTCACACATCATAAGGGTGATGAATTAACATTCAGTAAGATGAAATTTGGATTTTTATTCTCAACAACTGCTGAACTAATCACCCAACTTAACGAGTGTTTAATTTCGAAATGAGTTAATTAATAAATATAAAGCATTTCCATGTCGTTCAACCATGTCTAGCGAGTTATCAATATCATTGGTTTGTTCAATAGCATTGCCTCAAAGTATCTTTTAAGAAACTGTGTGACTTTAAAAAAACATAATTTTTAAAACAGCACTAGAATGTAGTGTGATTCGTGCTATTTGTATCGACATAAGTAGTATATAATGTTAATTAGAAATGGAATGTCTGGCAGCAGGATCTCAAGAAGATCAAGAAGGAAAGAACGGGAACATTAGGCAATTGGTATGTACATGCAGGAACAATGAAGTCTGAAACAGCCAACTGATATTTGCAAATGGAACAGTCAAGTTTTAGACAATTGATTGACATTGTATGGTTCTCAGATTTCACTATGATGTTCTGTAATTTTGTTTCGTTCACTACAGTAGTATCATGACTACAACAAAACAAATAATAACTCGTTATGTTGGTGCCTAATTATAGAAAAGAAACTAACTACTTTTCTATCTGCGAAATGTTATTTTCACGATGCCACGAAGGTTAAGTTACAACTTTCAAATTCACTGAAGTAAAAAAATGACTAAATTCGGTACATGAGCAAATTCAGACTTGCTGTTTGCTGAAAGATGAAATCTTTAAGCTTCACAAAATACATCAGTTGGTTTTCATGTTGTTCTGCATGAATTAGTCACCGTAGTAACAAAAGAACCTTAAAAGTCCCGTACTTAGATCGTTTTTTTAATTCTTCATAAGTAACAAGGTCCAATTTCGTTGCTAAGTCTGCTCATCGGTGAATTTAACAAGGTTTTATGTTTACTTTTATATTTCAAATATTTTCCATAGTTATTTACCAATTTTTTTACTCTAAATGACCGAAAGTTTATAAAACATTGTCCTTTTTATATTTCAGTACAACTGAGAATATAAAATTTGCCATTGGTCAAGCACTTCAGTTGCGAGCCGAACTAAATGCTAGAGATGACAAAGTCAAGTCATATTTAGAAGAAGGTAAAAGACTGAAAGCTTCATTCAAACAACATTTGATGCAATATGATAAGTCAAGATATGAAAAGTGCCATCAGCCATACGAAATGTCTCAGTTATATTCGAAAACGGAAATGGGAAAACAACATGGAACTAATAATCCAACTGATGAAATACAAATTTGTAAGATCAGTGAACAGCAGAAAAAGTTCCGGAATAATGCCTAACAAAATGTGAATATTACTGACAAGCATTGTATTATAGAAAAATCTGAACAACACAGTCGAATCGCAACAGTTAGATCAATTTCCTCTGATCCTCACCTTGAATCTATGAGGTTAAATGCAAATTACAGTCAAAAGTCAGATTCATCATCTATGGCATTAAATCAAATGGATTTACAAAGCGAGAGTCATATGAGCGATGAAGAAGACCAAATAATAACAGATCTTCAGTTACGTATGACACGATTAGTAACATCATGGTATAATTTGCACAAGAAATGGCATCAAATATATGAACGACTAGAATTACAACTTAGTATTAATGAATTTGCAAGGTGAGTTAAATGATAACTGATCACTAATTGACTTCTTGTACTATTGAAATTTGATCATTCAATTAATGGTTTCGTTATTTTACACAATCATTTGATCAGTCTGTATGACAATTCACACGAAATACTCTTGATCTTGAACTTAGTCATCCATTTAAACAGATACATTTCAAAGGGTTTCTACTACTGATGTGTTTTTCGCAACTAACCTGTCTGTCACTGCTTTAATCATTTTGAATAACGTGTGTGGCTAATCTCGGAAATAAATGCCTATGATTCGAGCTTTTTCACAAAGATATTTTCAAAGTTTTAGCTTTTTAAGCTTCTATGATTCAACCTATCAAATTCTATGTAAATCAGGATGCTAATGAAAACCCGGGAGAAGTTTACACTTGTTTTTGGTTTGTTATTGGGGTGCTCCTTATTATTCACGCATAATTAACTCATTAATCAGAGGTTCATATTTCTTAACGAATCGGTTATCAATGTAATCAGTCAAATTGTAATGCTTTTAAAGTGACAGAGGTTTAACTTTATACTGAAAATATTTCAGATGTATTGAGATCAATGACTACTTAATACTTATATTGGCAAATAGTGTGAACATAATCAATCAAATAATGAACTGAGAAATAAGCGTTAGATAGTGAAGAAGGTTGAAATCATCTATAATTCAAGTCAGCTAAACTGATTCATCGATTCAACATTTCAAACGTCAGCTCATAATCCAAGTGGCCTATATGCATTTATCTAACTCTGAAAGTTGAACTATTTTATCTCATTTTATGGTGTGATAGTTACATATATATTATTTTTGCTTCGTTTTCTAACTATTCGTTCATCAGTCATAGGAAGAAATAGTACAACTGTTCAGTCTATTTACTAATTTCGATTATCATGTGATCATTTGCATACATGTATTTGTTATTTTTCTTATCAAGTGTCGCAGATTCTTTGGAACATTGGCTGGTACTTCATTCAGCAGAAGTGGAATGTTTAGATATGGGTGATTCTATCAAGGAAACACAAATATTAATTGATCGATTAAATGTTTTGGAACGGAATACTTTGCCACAAATCAGCAGATATGAAAAACTTAAACAACTTACAAAGGTTTGCTTAGATGTCACATTTAAAACGTTTAATATTCAATGGTTAAGATCATGAGTCAGTTGAAGCTAGACCTGGAAGCACTGGACGGCCGTTTCGTCCTATTACGGGACCCCTCAGCAGTGCGCATCCACGACCTCGCCCCTGCGAGATTCGAACCCAGCATCTACTCGTTTCGAGCGCGAGCACTCAACAACTAGACCACTGAGCCGACTTCTAACACTGTTAATGTTTAACTTCAATTAATCCATGAAATCGAGCGACACATCCACCATTGTCTTCACAACAGACCTGATTGAACTCCACTGGTCACTATTTCTCACTTGTTATCCAGAAACAAATATTTGCTTAAAAAGTTATACTGATGAAATAAATACAAATATATATAAATCATCTATCTCCAGTAATCAATAAAAAATTGTACTTTTTGACCTTCTGGAGGTACCTGAAAAGGAAATTGGATTAGAGGCGGTCTCAGTGACCTGAGCGCGTGACCGCAGTGCCCAAGGGACAACTGCTTGAGGCCGGTCGCGCACGGCCTTTTTGTGGAAGGTCTTTGACGTGTTAGCTCCGTTCTTCAAAGGGCCTTACCGCCGGAGACGGAAATCCGTGAGGTAAGGTGAGGTGCGCATTTTTAGGGTCGACCTTTTCTAACCCCACCCCTCCTTGTGGGAAGGCAGCATCGCTGTCATGCTGGTTGTCCGAGGGAAACACCTTACTGCTGTCACACCTCTGTACAGTCAGCAGTACGACTTCGCCTTCGGACCTTGGGTTTGTTGATTTTAGTCTTACCGCTCTTCAACCGACCTGTCTGACATGGTAGGACCTTGAGGAACGGTTGTTCTAGCCAGTATAGCTTGGTTGCTTCATCAGGATAGGCAAGCCCGACCACCACGTTAAGGTAGCAACAACGGTCGGGACTTTTTGACCTAGCTGTAGATTATAAGCACAACTATCTTCAGCTATGTTATCAGTAATACATCTGTTGAGTATTAAATTTTGGTAAAGAAATTGCTTTTGTCTATTTAGATGGTGGTATGAAATGAAAATCAGTAAAGCTTTTGTCAATGTCTAGTTCAACTTGATACCATTTCAAAGTGTTGTAAATTACTAATTAAGGAAATGGACGTTTTTCTCTATTTCAAATCGACACTTATTGCATTCACTTTTAATAGCTAAAGTCAAAGACACTTGGAAATAAGAGTTTAAGTAATATCATGCGACAAGTGTAATGTGAAGGCTGTTATAAAAGTAAAGATTAGAGTAAAACTTGAAAAGTGCTCAAATAGCTACTGTATGTTTTAAAGCATTTTCGGAACGCAATACAAAGTATCAACCACTAGTGAATTACTGTTAGAAAGCACAAAATCTTGAGTTCTTTTTAATCTTTAACTATGATAAGATGATGTTCTCCTCAAGATTGTATTAAGAAGTGGGTGGTGTATTTCTCAAGGGGGGGGTAGACAAGCTGTAGTATAATGTTCGGGGTTTCATCATAATAATGTTCTATGACTTGTATAGTAGGTGATCAGTCATTGTGTATATTCAGCTCTGTGAAAGGTGGGGAGAATCATCAAGTCAGTATTGTTTATGTGACATAATAACCATAAACATACATTGCCTATAATTATATAAGGTTAACATTTCAAAACATTACACTCTTAGTGAACTATATGAACAATTGCTCTAGTTATGTTAATACTTTTGGTTCCATAAATGTATAGAACTTTAGATTTTCGACTGACCAGGCAAGTGAACTAATGACGTTATGCATTGAATAATATTTCAATGAAGCATAAGCACAAATTCAATGTTACCTTAGTCATTTTGATAGTTTATTATTTTATTTATTTTAACACATAGATATTGGTACAAAGAGGCACAAATATATATGCGCCCCACAAATCTCATTCGATATGTGTGAGGGGTTGTGATACTGCCCGGGTGCCCAAACAGATGCAGGTGGTTTTCTTAGGAGGCCACCCCCTTAGCCTTCGACCTGAAGATCTGATCCACAAGACAGTGGATCAACGTAAGGGGATGCAGTACCATGGTAGCCGGTGACCAACAATTGGTTCATACGCCATTTGTTCCCTCAGGATCCTGGAGCCCATGTGCACCATTTGTTTGGAATCCGGTTATAGAGCTGGACATTCACATTTCGTTCTCTCATTTTCGTAAACAACACTATGGCCACGAGAAGTTAGTGAGTAAGACTTCCCTGGCAGAGGATGTATTGCTGGTTAGATAAAAAAAGCCAACGACCATACCACGTTGAAAGCACCGGTTCTCGTCCGATCACCGCAGTTAAGCAACGTTTTGATAGTGATTTCTTAAATCTCATTCTCTTTTAAAGAATAACAGATGGAATCTAAATTTTAATACACATTCACAATTTAAGACTTTAAGTTTACTATGTTTCACATTTCACAATATGTCTTTAGACTATTTAGCTTTTTCCTAAACCTCATTAGGAAGGCACACATCACTTTCATATTACTTTCTTCAGTCTAGAATATATATGCCCACCCACTTTGGCTCCATCATTTATCAGCATGTTACATATATTTTCTTAATTTATTTTAGTTTGAACTCGCTGAGATCAATGAAAATATGCTGAATGTGCCAATAAGTTGTGTGAATATTGTTCACAGTTCGGATCTAGAAAATATACAAACACTTTTAAATTACTATGAATTGAACGAAACAGATGCATCAAATGATTTTGATGATTCTAAGCAGAATGTCGACACGATGACAGATGAGAATTTAAAGGATACTACTGATTCACCTGAAGTTAGTTGGGAGGTGGCAGAAGGTCAGTATCTTTCACTCGGTAGTTTAATATAACACACATAGTTTTAATTTAATAAAATTTATTATAAAAAGTAGTTTAACTAAACTAAACATTTCAAAATTCCTGGTTATTTGATATGATCACAGAAAAAAGTGGGAAAAACAGGATTTTCAGTTCATTTCGAGACTTTCTATCAGCTACAAATAATATAAAACCACATTTAGTAACATCATTGCTTACACGTTTTTCAAATACCTTACTTATACTATTTGAACTCGACTTCCTTGATGATGATGATAATGATGATGATAACATGAAAGTCGCTGCTCGGGTAGCTCAGTGGTAACGTCTCTGACTATGAAGCTGGGTGACACGACATCGAGTCCGCCAGAGAGCACCACTTTCCCCAAGATTACAGATACACCTTGCTGACGAGTGCCAAGTAGAACGAAACTCGGGTCCAGAGTTTCCTGTCGACTTCCTTCAACCACCATCTAACGTGAAAGTTTGTTTATAATCTAGTCATATACTTAGAATACTTCAAAATATTATTTCACTTAGTATACTTTAGTAAAAGAAGGATAAAAGTTATTGTTTGATAAAATGAAACAATTTAAAGGCTTGTGTTTCACGTTTGTTACAGATGCAAAAATTTCACAAATTAAATAACTGTGATAATTCTGGATGCGCGCTGCCACTGAGGAGTCCTATACTAGGACGAAACGGCCGTCCAGTGCTTTTAGGTTTCCAGTGGTGGTTTAGCTTCAATTGGCTCATGATATCAATCAGTGAAATTTATAAAAATCTCCACAAAACCCATTCTGATAATTGAAAATTAGTTGAATTGGATGATAAATCTAATCATAGAATATCTCTCTCTTTATATCAGAATACAATATATGACGTCATTGTTCACACAATAGATGTCCAGGCTATTATTCAGTCAGTAAACAAATTAATACATTTGATTTATAGTTTGATTAATCTCTCAGTGGTTACTAGCTGTTATAATTCTCCCAGTTGAGTCATGTTTTCAATTGATGTAGGATGTTCAGATAAACTGAACGCGTTTTCTGTACTATGTACATATATGTAGACTAGAGTAATGATTGCTGAATTGCATAGGCATCAAATTTATAAGTTACGGTATGACTACTAAATGACTTCCAAGCGTAATGTTTTGTTCGTTAAATGTTAACTTTCATTAGGCTATTCAATTTACTTCCATCATTTCTTCTAAACACTGTTTATAGATTCTATAAGTGACTATTTAATGAGAAAACACGAGTGGATTAATCATAATTGTAAATCTCGTGATCGTTCCTGGTATGAACTATATATGGTCTTAAATACATCAGTTAAACAGCTGTTAGCCTATAAAAACAAATCTGATTACAATGAAGATAAGTGAGTTTACATGTTTATACTGAAATGTAAAATATTTCAACCATCATTGTTGATTTTTCTGTCACTAGTACTTTACATCTCAGGCCAGTTGTAGTACGGATGAAATACCCTCATGTACTATTTATACCAATTCATGAGTTGATCAAATAGTGTTTTCCGAAGTTCATGAGAAGCCGTAAATTTTGATGGGCTTCTGATGTTACTACTTAAATTATGTTGAAGTAGTATGATATTTATATAGAAAATACTGAACGATTACAATTTGCACACAAATTAAACTATTTCGTGGTTTGTACAAATCACTAGTCAAATGATTCGTAAAATTAACTAATATTCCAAACATTTGGGATAAAGCGTTCGTAGATCGTATGATTAAAATTGGGAGTATGTGGTTATTTTAAACAAAAAATTCCGTTTTTATTGGATGCTTAGTTCTTACAAATTCAATGGAGAATAGTTAGCTCTTACTCATTGAAACCTTGTCATAAATCGATATGCATGATTTGCTTTACCAATGATCTAACTATTCATGGCCACTTCATTGAACTGTCACCAATTATAAATGGAACATAACACTACACATTTCATTGTCACGAGCGGCATTGTCAGCCAACTCAAGAACTTCAGCCGCCAGGTGCTCGAGGACAGCCGCCAAATAAACAGGGGCACCAACTCCGAGACGTTCTGCGTAGTTACCCTTGCGAAGGGGGCGATGGACACGACCAACTGGGAACTGCAGACTAGCACGTGCTGATCGCGTTTTCACCTTAGCACGAGACTTTCCACCTTTACCAAGTCCACTCATTATCCGTTAGAGCCGAATAACGTGTTAAATTTGCATTAGTTCTTCACTTTGTCTAAATAGTTATTTGAGGAAATAATTTCATTCTCAAGTTCTAAAAAAACATTTTGTCATTTTATTTTGTGTTTAAGTCCTCAATCCAATACATTTCGTGGAGAGACTGGATTATTGGTGGGACAGAATCTATTAACTGCTTGTGAAACAAAGGATTATACGAAACGATCCAATACATTTCGCATTACATCTACGGCTACCGGAGCTCGGTATCTATTCCAAGTTCGTTTGATAATTGTCATTCATTATGTTTGATCATTTGAACATCATCAATCTACACTGAAATATAACATGAATTATGTGATGAATCGGATTTTAACTCACTGTGAAGTTAGGCAAATGATTTTTGAATGTTTAGTGTCGTTTTTAAAACTACAACTGTCTAAATAACCCAATACAGATGCACAGAAAGTCAAATGATCTGGTAGTAAAGGCAGATTATGCAGAAACACAATGAGGAATTCAGTTGAATAAACCTGACAGAAAAAACTAAAAATTTATTTTTTGAGTAATGCAACAGTACCTGACTTGAAGACCAGGATAACTGAAGAGACTGTATGAAGGCTTTCTGCACACCAGATCAGGTTCATTGACACATGTTACTTTGGCTGTCGTTGTATATGAGTGACAGATTCTGAAAGTCTGTGATGACAGGGTTAATGAAGTTCAATCGATAAATTAGAAAACAAAATGTGGGTCATGACCTGTATCAACTTAATATCTCATTTTATCTTTCGTCAACTATGCAAAGCGATGTTCAGAAATCCAATGGTTTAATCATCTGGTTGTTTCCAATATTTGGTAAAAAATACTGTGATTGTTAAACTATTCGACTAACACTTATTTTGTATTGGTTTTATAAATAATTAAAAATCTCTGTATTAGTGTAGAGTATTGACTAGAAATTAATTGTAACCGAATATTCATTCTCTCGATTTGTTTTTATCAATTCGGCATACTTGCTTACTTACTTCTACCTTTTACTTCTAATGGAGCATAGGCCGCCGACCAGCATTCTCCAACCCACTCTGTCCTGGGCCTTCTTTTGTAGTTCCATCCAATTTTTGTTCATTCTCCTCATGTCTATCTTCATTTCCCGGCGTAATGTGTTCTTTGTTCTTGCTCTCCTCCTTTGACCTTGAGGATTCCATGTGAGTACTTGTCTTGTGACGCAGTTGGATGCCTTTCTCAATATGTGTCCTATCCACTTCCATCACTTCTTTCTGATTTCTTCCTCCGCTTCAATTTGAAATACATCGAATTCATTAGATGGTACATCACGTAACTCCTTGTTTTAACATTTTATTATAGGAAAATGGCTATAGAGAAAAGATTTTAGTCACTAATTTGAAATATATCTCCAAATTATTGTCTATTCTGTGCTGATATGTTGACTGAGCTACTGTGAATACAATATGGTAATAAGAAAACGAGCAACGAATATCTTTTAATCAAACGTTTTCGTTACTATGATGTTACTTTTTGGTTTTGTTTTACTATCAGCAATGGACAAGAAAGTTCCTCATGTCATCAAACAACATAAAGATAAAAAGTTTCAAATGAAATGAAAATATGAAATTTGTGATTAAATATGTTCAATAAAAAGAAAATGTTCAAAACACTGAGAGTTAAAAATGATGTTAAATCTACATACAAGTGGTCTTAGTTAATGGAGTTAATAGATGGAATAATGGACGTTGTCTAAATTCTGACATTTATAAACCTAAATGGTGTTAAGTTATTTTGTTTGCTAAAAGTTATTCATGAAAAGTTTTATAAAACCGCAAATAACTTTGACTGACATTTTAATTATACCAAACAACATGAAAGCAGTGATCATAAAATACTTTCTCGTTTTCTGACAAACTTGGACCTATCTTAGTTTAATGGCCCGGAGATCTGACTCCAAGATCGTACGAATGATTATTATCACCTATTCTCGTATATAATCGTCGACTTAAATCGCGTCAGTCAATAACGGAATTAAATAAGTCGAATAACGAGAATTGATTTGTGAATACATATATTTTGCATATGAAGCGAATGAAACATAGCAAAGCAAGATGACACGTATAGAAGATGGCTGGGAAGCCAACTCCATTTCAATTAAGCGTTACTCAATATTTATAGTCAGACAAAATAAAGCTTCAGACATGCAATGAGTCATGGGATATGATGTGCACACACATATACCCTCGTATAAAAATAGTGAAGACTGATAAGCGAATAAATAACAAGGTCAAAGTATGGCTCAAGTAGAATGAATAAAATGGGATGTCCGAAAGCTAGAATAAGGTATATGGGCTTAACATAGTAATTGACACTACATTAGCTTAATACTAGGGATTAATATAAATTGCAACCAGTTTTTTGTACCGGTCAGTTTATTACGGTAATAAGTTTGTTGAGAATCACAACATAAAGTAAAACTTTGGGGATACTGTAGAATGACCAGAACTTAGACAGTATCTTCTAAAGTAAGGAACATCCTGCACATTTCCACGTTATGTGCAGAAAATTATAATGTTATCAATGGAAGTTAAAACTTGAGCTGCAAAAGAAGTCAGGAGTCAATTTATTACTGGCTAATTTAAAAGTTAACGCTTGTCTTAAAGATGACAACTTGGTTGTCCAACGAGTTCCTACTGGCCATCAGAATAACTTTTCTCCATGTTTGGATACTTGAACTGTTTATTCAAGACTCTGGCTCGTACAATATAATCAATAAAAACACTACGTTCGGAAGATCATTTAAAATGCGATAGGACCCATGTTCGATTGCCTTCTGTTTACTATCAACCAGCTGGGCAGTGAAGATTGATAGGAGACGTCGTTGCTTTTTTATCAGAAATCTACGAACCGCTGTTAGCAAATACCCAAACAATAACAGCTGACATTGCTAGGTGACTTACGAGAGCCCTGATGCCAATGAGGATAAATATGGATCCTACAGGACCTGCCAACGCTTCCAGGTGGAGCTTCCGTAGATGTAAATTCGATTGAAGTGTCAATATTTCGGTTTGTCTTTCCTTCTTTAGAATTTTCAGCCGGTGATATTAAATAACAGTGTAAAACATTTACAGATTAGGAAATTTCGTATTGATCTGTGATCTACAGTATAAAGCCCGAACAGTGAACATACAGATGATTCATTTATTTTAGAATTATATTTCTTAGCATGTTTACGTATTATAAATGACAATCATAAACTTATTCCCATTGTTTCCTGTTTTAGGCTCAAACCAGTGAAATTATGAGAAAGTGGCTTGGTTTAATCCAAAATATCAACCGGCAAACGAGATCAACATCAGGTCCAACCCTTATCACTTTATCGAGACCATCTGAAGAATTCCAGAATCCTTTAGTCATTGTAGATATGCATGAAACATTGACTACATCGAAAAAATTAACTTTAAAACAAATGTTGAGATCAAAGACAACTAATCAAATATCATGTATGCGAAGACATAGTTCAACCCAGGATAATGATCTTACAAATAATGTGTTAGAGAACACAGAATCACCACAAATTCGAATGAAACGATTTCCTTCAGTTCGTACAATGAAAGTATTTTCACCAAGACAAGTAGTACGTTGGCTGACATTTAAATATTCTTCATTTTCACCCTCATCCTCCTCCAGCATGAGTCATCAAACGCGTAAATTGATTAGAAGTAGTACATCACATAATATGGAATCTGAACAGTCTGGTCAACCAACTCCAGTACTACGCAAAAGTTTAACTTATGGTTCCTTGCATAAAATTAGTCGATTTTTCATTACACCAAAGAGTCATAAAGATACATGACATGGATATCATTAGAATTGGTGTGTAAAATACATATCGACTATAACATTCAATGACCGTTAATGTCCCCCCCACCAAAAAAATGATAATTTTTAATTTAGTTTATAAGGTATCAGCAAACATTCAATAAAGAGAATATTTATTGAGCCTTTAAATGTTTAGGTCTATATATATATATTCCAATTATGAACAATAAACAAATGATATATATTTACATTTCAATAAAAGTTATTTCACAATTAAAATAAAACGAATTATATAAAAAAAACTATAGCCAGGTCAGAAAGTGCAACACAGTGACTACCGGAGAAAGGTTAAAAGAAGGGTTAGGATCGGAGTCAGGTCAAGGGTTAGGATTGAGGGTTAAAGTTAGGCTTGAGTTAGGGTTAGAAGGCACGATGTTAATAGCGCATGTGTCCATGAGTATTGTGTCGTTTGTAGTGTTGTCCTGAATAGTATAGTGTATTTGGATAAGGGTGAAATGGAATGTTGATATTGATGAATTACTGTTGCGGGATATCAGTCATTCTTCGTGTGGCCGAGTGGTCCAAAGCGCTGGTTTCAGGCACCAGTCTGAAATGAAAATGAGTTCAATGCCACCCCCAACGTTCACTTTCACAAGCACCCACATCATACAGTCTCGACTATCACACATATACCAACACAAACACAATCAGAGCCAATCAACAACAACACTACCACCACATTCTCATTCTGTTCCTTGTCACTTCGAGACTTCGTCTCATTCACAACACCGACCAGTCACACTCCGTTTCCTAGTCCCACTGACAGACAACATCGTTTGAATGTATCAAACTACCTTCATGTATGCCAAATGCTTAATTCACCTGTGCTTCGTGCTCAAATCCCGAGTTCAACCACGCGTATTGAGTACAGGCAGGCAAGCAGACCATGGTCAACCGATACATCTCACCAGACAAACTGACCACGTTTCTGATGGACACCAACAGACGAGTATTCAAGTATTGAAGATGAAAGTGCTTATGTATCTAGTGCATGATACACACAAACGAACACTTCGGTTCGGGTTTGGTAATGCGTCAATTTTAATTCAATTAGACCGCACGATATTGTCGACGAGCTCACTACTTTATTGACAAGGGATCTGACTCCAATTAGATCGTATATTTGATTGCTGTTGAAATATATATGTCGCTTATCCTTAACATGGTTAAAATGTGACTCTCATGAAGAATGAATAAATCGACCTTTACAGAAGCTAGAATAAAGTATATGGGCTAAACATATTAACTGACACAACATAGCCCCCTTGTAGCAAATAGAACATTTGAAAAAATGTCTGTTTTCGTAAATAACATCAAATCAGTATGTGGATGTCGTTGACAGGCAGGGGAAAAATTGTACTAGGCCTGGTGATGCACATGACGGCTGAGTATATGATACGAATGTGTTATACTTACGTAAAAGAATACGTGAATATCGTAAGGGCATGGGAAAAAAATGGAAAAATTAGCATGCGATTATTATTATTATTAGAAGCTTTATTCAACATTATATTTTTGGTACAACATAGAATTCTCAGCATAAAGTATTTCAACAAGTTTCCTTTTCTTATACCTTGATCGATTGTGACGATAAATTTTGAATGATGACCAGTTAGATGTTAGGAGTTCGGTAATCCACATTTGATTACTGTTCATTTGTTTCAATGCATATTGCCAGCAACCATGATGTCGCTGATTGTACCTTTTTGTATCCCGTATAGCGAAAGGTTGTAAACTTTTCATAAACGCGCCTGAATAGGTTGTGCGCACAATAGACATAGTGATGTGCTAAAACAAACAACAAAACAGATAACTTGATGAAATATCTAGATCGGTGGAACAGGTAGCACAGGTATTCAAGCGAATCAATCAGCGCACAGAAATTTAACATGCATTTATATTGTGATAGTCTGAAAGATAAAATAATACGTTCGTGATGAACAATTCGAAATATTGTGAAAACAGTAATAAATTGTCTATGGATATGAAAACGAAATAAATCGTGACAATAAGTAGAGTAGAACATAATAAATTCGTCTGTCGTGCCGACACAATGGTGAAATATGAACATACTCTGATGAGCTGCAGTAGAGTAAATAACGTCGATTAGCGATGTGTGTTACGAATCATCTAGTAGAGTTAAATGCATCCATGGACATAATAAGAAGGCAATATCGGAATGAAAAAGGCATGGTAGGAAAATATGAAACAGTGACATCCATGTATATATATATATATATATATATATATATATATATATATATACCGGTTGTTGTTTCACATATTACACAGATATATTCCAGTATTCCTGTTTGACATATAACAGGAACACGATTATGTTGATTAGTTTTCTTAAAAGAAAATTCACCAAAATCTTCAGTGATTCGTTTATGTACAGAAAATCTAGGTTTTTATAGTATTTTAGATAGCCTTCGGTTTGCGGAGAATTCTGACATCCTACTAAACATAGTAGCAGTATAAATAATCTCATCCAATCAGAAACTCGACATGTGACTTTCCATGCTGTAAGGTATATTCCCTTTTGAAAACCTGAGGCTGAAAGTGTCAATCGTTCTAAAATACGTAAACTTCGCATAACAACTGATGAATCATACTGGTCATTTATATATATATGCCATATCATTAAATATTCTAATTGTACTGCCAGTATTTGAAGGTTGAGGTGGTGCATCAATTAAATATTCAATGGTAAGTTGAAAGAGAAAGTATGGATTTAATTGTTCATAATATTCAAGGCTCAAACTAACATTCTAAAAAAGAAAAGCCTTTAATAATATGCAGTCGTTATAACAATACAAATTACATATAGCTAGTAAATAAAACATATATTTTGCACTACTCATAAGTAGGTTGAATTTTAATAGTGAATTAACCGAGAAACCGAGAAACACATCAAAATGTGACAGATGAAGTTCAGTTAAATTATTCACTATTTGTTGAGTGTTGTTTAACTGAAAGGTTTTTCTGTCAATTCGAATTATGAGAGAATGCAGAGAGAGAAAAGCAAAAGATAAACCTAATCAACAAAACTGTATGAAATATGACTTTAGAGTTCTGTAGAGAACTCCTATGATGTACATATTACACTCACCGTTAACTGTAAATTAAGTAAGTTAACGCCTTTGTCGTATTTGATTTCCAAAAAAAAAACAAACATCAGAGCATCCAAATGATTAATTGAAACCAATTCACTTATTCTCTTATTACTAGTCTGATGAATTGTGCCCATGAGAATTTAAATGATAGATACAGATGATGAATAATTTGATCAGATAGTTGATCCCTTGTATTCTCTCTCTTCACTATTGTGGAAAAATCCCTCTAGTATACGCTTATTTGTGCTCCGTTCATTTATCTCTGTACATTTTTCCACTTTTAGTTCAAATTACATTGAGCATTGTCTAGTTAAACATAAACTTGATCACAATCATTCATTTCAAAATGAATCAATTATCACTTCTTTGGTAGGATTAGTGTTGATTAGTTAGACAATAATTATACAAAACTCATCAAGATGCAACTATAAAATACTGACTAATCAACCGAAATTTCATATCTGTTTCATAGTAATCGTTATGATTTGATGTCCGGCTTCCTATCACGTGAACTATCCACCAATCAGAATATCACTTATACAAATCTTCACACTATGCCAAACCAATGACGTTCAACCGGTCTGAGCAGTCTAGCGTCCTTATTCGTTCTATGTCCTCCTAGCCCGTCCACTTCAGTCCACAACACAATACCACCTTCTGCGATATCAATCGAATCCAATCGAATCGAATCGTTTATTTCAGACATACTCGGTTTATATATCAATCAGACAGACCACAACGTACCATAAAATAGAAAATAATATGTGTACACAAATAAGCCCAAAAAGTGGCTGTGAATGCGGGAGGCAGTAGTTAATAAACTGAACATAGCTTAACAACCGTAATTCGTATAATAGTAAATTATCGGTCAAAATAAAGCTTATAATAAGGAGAATATAAATATATATAACATAATTGTTGAATAGTTATACAATAAGAATATATATAGAATTTTATTCCATTAATAGTCCTCGGAAGTTACCCGTAATTTAGTCTTCGCTCGGATATAACAGTAATCACTTATTTTGTCAGTTTCCATTACTTATTCAGATGATGTTAGTCTACGAAGGAAACTTTTGAAATTTTCTTGTTTGAAAACAATAGAATCTGATCTCACTGAAACTGCCATAATTATACATCAGCTATGTGAATAAATGAATCAAATAAATTGTGAAAATATCAGAATTTTATACCAAGCTTACAGGATTTCTTGAAACACATGCAGCTCAACACTATCTTGATATGAGAGGTTGTAGCGTGGTGTCGAGTTGGGATTAACTATGAACACCGCTACCAAGAAACACGTGCCAAGTTAATCAGAAGGCGAAGGTAGAACGTAACCAAATAAATCCATAAAATCCCCGAGAAGCCAAATATCAGAAGACAATTAATGGGCCAAGTCGATGTTTATTTGCTGGCGATCTCGTGGCATCGAAAGGATACCGAGATCGTGCCAGGATACAACCTTGGTTACAGAAGGTAACCGAATCCGCGCGAAGTTACAATCGAAGTGCAAGTAAAAGCATGGAAGCACAAAATGGCTGTCATTAGCACAGTCAAACAAAAGCACATTAAAACAAACACTGGTACAGTTGGTTATAATAAGAATTGTTTTCATTAAACCAGTCGTGTTCTCGTGATAAATGTGAGTCACTACAAGGTCTTCTAAAAGAGCGTACTGAATGGTCAACGTCATTACTGACTTCAGAATATCTACATTATCATCATCATTACTACTACTACTATACACGACTTCTAGTAATATTTTAGTCCGATAATAGTGGATTTGGATGAAGAACATAAAAATACATACATTTAATTTATTGCTAACTCAAAGTTTATGAAGCTGCAATTCCATAGCTTCATTCAAGGGCGTTATTATTTGCGATGTTGATAAACCTTGTTTGTGTCTGAGTACTGAGATCACGTAACTTACTTCCTATTCAATATATTAAAAGCTAATAGAAAGTGTATTTCGAGTTGCGATACTGTCATTTAAATCTTATAATACAACAAATTTTATCTATGAGAAATTTACATCTGTTTGCTACAGTCTTTCTTAATATTCCAATGTATTAGTCTCACATTCGTAAATTCTTTCTTTATCTATTAAGACGAACAGTGTTACATCTGATACAAATAATTACTAATACAAGTTGCTAGACTTCACATAAGTGTATTGGGTCAACCTCCTTAAAGTTATAAAACTGTAGTGCGTTGGTGCCTAAGGTTTTCCTTCGTTTGAAGTTAGTTATAACCTTCTAAATCATTCTAAAAATTATAAGCCAATTCCAGTATCCTCATGAGTTCACCTTATTTAAGTCCTACATTTTCCAGTTTTAGAAATGTAGCATAAATCCACTGCTCAAAATTTTCCTGACTAATCGATGGGTATGACGGAGGTTTTGTGATAAGGTAAGCCAATCAGAAGAAGCGGAAGAAAAGGTCAATCGACGACAATCCGAAGCGACTTGAAGGATAAGTGTATATCATTGGCTGAGAAACGGATTGATTTTCTAAGGAGTATGTATATCTGCGTTTGTGTATTTTATTTGGTAGTTCAATATATATTTCCATCCACTCCTGTGTTTTCACTAAAATAGTCAGTCGAAAGGTTAGAGCATGGTACGTCGTGTATCAGCATCAGATTTTGGACACCACCCTTCACATCTTGAATAATATAAGGGGGCGGTCGGGGTTAGTCTACAGAAAACTCTGCACCTAGGATTCATGCAATTTTGCACTCATCAGCGTGATATACCTGAAATCTTGAGGAAACTGATGCTCCTTGATGGATTTGATCCCGTGTTACCCAGCATCGCAGATGGAAGCGATTGCACTGGGCTACAAGGGCAGTAACTGCCCCCTCGGGTAATTATACCACATGCATTCTTTTTTAGTATGATTTTATAAGACTATGTCTATACTACTTTATGAGCTTAAATTACTAGCAACGGTTGTACATACTATAGAAGATGAGTGAAAGGTTTTCGGATTGCTGATACCAAAAATATTTCACATTGTTTACTATTTACTTTTATATGATTAGTTACTGTTCGACTGATCAAATGCAAATGAAATTTCAAAAACAGACAGAATTAATTGAACAGTTTGAAAATAACAATTGATCGCCTTCATTTAGGACTTACTTTCTAGAGAAGTTTAATGACAACAATCAATCGAGACTCGTTCCGCTACCAATCAGATTCCATTTAAATATCAAATTACTATATCAGAATGGGTTTTGTGGAAAGTTTTAGAAATTCCACAGGTTGGAATCTTGAGTCGATTGAAGCTAGACCACCATTGAAAACTTGGAAGCACTGGACGGCCTTTTCGTCCTAATATGGGACTCCTCAGCAGTGGCTCAGTGGTCTGATGGTTAAGTGCCACTAGGTCCTGGGTTCGAGCCCCACGTGGTGCGGGACCGTGAATGCGCACTGCTGAGGAGTCCCATACTAGGACGAAACGGCCGCACAATGCTTCCAGGTTTTCAATGGTGGTCTAGCTTCAATCGTCTCGTGATTTCAATCTGTGAAATGACCATATATACACTTCAGTTATATGTAAAAATGTGATATAGAGGGAAATGTCTGTGATAATTGCAATACATAACTCAACTATTTAGGAATTTACTTCTATTGTATCTATGTAAAACAGACTACAATATAGACAGTTTTCCATTTAAGTGTGAAACGACGCATTTGACTTAGTTTTGATACTTACGACTTAAGATATATGGTAAATTCATATTTTTATATGTCGTACACATAAAACGTGTTTGAAAAATTATATATTCCTGTGCTTGAAAAGCGACTAAGACCTGTTAAATCATGATAAGTGACATTGATTTCCCATAGAATGTCTTTCGATGTTGATGTACTGCAACCTAGTTAAAACGATGCATATTTCTTAACTTTATCCAGAATAAGCAACTTCGAAAATAGTGATTTTTTGCTTTCCTCATAAAATAAACCCAATACAGCATATTTTCTATCGTGTATACAGAACACTCACTTTTTAAAGGTTTACTTACTGAAGACTTTCCAATCGTTGGTTGTAACTCACTCAAAAATTCTAATTGTGTTGAAGCCTCATGTAGATTGTTGGCACTTAACAACAGCTGAAGAAAAATGTAAGTCATTTTGAGGTTAGTCTGACTAAACAAGATAATTTTACAGTTAATTAAAATATTTTTGAACAAAATTCATTTCGGTTTCCGAACTATATATAAAAGTGTATTTGTTGGTAATCTGTAATAAAAAAAAATGTTGTTTTGCTACATAAAGTAGCTTTTGGAGGTCACGCTAACTATGGTTTGTGCTATTTACTATTTAGTGTATGGTCTACCTATTCTAGTATGCTTTATATATTTGACATTTTAAGTTAAAATATATAACGATCCAGGATAACTTGGTGAGATGTATTCTGTAGTTAACTTGATTAAATTTACGTCTTCCTACGTGAGTAGCAGTTATAAGACTTCTCATTTACACTTAAATTTAATGAAAACAAGTATGATTTAGGTTATTATTCAAAATGCGATAACTTTGTCTCGATCATAAGAATTGATTGGCATCAGAAATACAAATGACTTTTGTAATGTTTACATTGATTTGAGTACTCTAAATGACACAATACTCAAAACTTTCAACTGTCTTGATTGTATCATCTTCTACGATTTTAATTATCTCGAGTGAAATCTCCCGAGAAAACAACATTCGGTGATGGGAAGAAAAATCAATTCCTCGATTGATTTACTTATTATGAGTTTTGTTTAACATTACTTCCCGTCTAATTCAATGTGATGATCATTCACTGTAGTATTTGTTTTCTTTTCTCGTATGATATTCTATTCTGTATAATATACGATATTCTTGTATTCACTTGACATGAACTATGCTCAGTGTGTGATTTGTTATAACTGAGTATGTGATGTAATCCTAATAATTAATCAAAATGGGTGTAAAATCAATATATAAACCAGTGTGCTTTAGACTAATTTGATTATCGTTCGTCGTCGTGTTTGAAGCTAATAAATCTTCACTTATACCAGTCTTGTGTTCTTACTTTCGCATCGTGGGAATTGCCGAGGACCCTCGTTCCGAGTATAAGTGATCAGCGCTTTTTCCGGTACAACAATTTTGACGACACAATACAAAATGTTTCTACAAATGTTTTGTAGAATAGATGGATTTGTGACTAGCAGCGGAACCCAAGACTAGAGTCTCGTCCTATTTGGGGCTCATCAGCCGAGTGTACTTGCATGGAATGTACCACATAGAATCCAAAACTCCCGACAAAAAGTGATCAAAATTTAGTCAGGACAGCTAACGGCGCAATAATTCAAATCCGTTCTTTCAGTAATGTAAGTATCATAGCTGATGCGGAGGCGAGTGATTAGTTCGACGCCCCAGCTCATTCGATAACACTTTGGTCATTTAAAGAAATAGTGCTGGTTTCAAAATTCTCCGTGATATGTCGTGAAAGTTCTTTGGAGTATTGAATTCTTGGACTTTTCGGTATACAGTTCCTCACAAACCATGCAACATTTTTACTTACCTGTAGCTCTTTTATAGTTACTGCCGCCTCAAGTTCTGATAAAAAAGTAGTTCGGAAAATATTCACGTAACATATACAATTGTTATTCATTGACAAATTGTTTATTGCCATAACAATTGCATGCACACCAGATTGTAATGTGAAAGTACATTAATGTCATCAGTGTTTGATTTGTGAATTAATCGACTACTATGCATTACAAGCTTGAATCGAAGTCACTAATTGAAGCCTTTGCTGAGATCACTAACCAATGAATGTAGGACAAGAGACAGACGACTGTTTTGTCGCTAAATGAGACGATTCAGCAGTGTGCGTCCACGACAGTCACCTACCGGGAATCCAACGCAGTACATTGAGTCTCGTGTTTTAATAAAGTTACTGCTCACTCACGATCAATTCATATATCTCAATGAAAATATCCAATATATATTAGTTATGTAACAAATTATCAACAATCGGTTTTTTGAATATATTCAGTTTACATTACCCATACCTTGGTCTATAGAATGATTCTGTTGAAATTGAAATGAAAGGTGTACATTTCGGTCGAAATATATATATTTACACACACACACACAGAGTATAACATTACACCATTGCATTCATTAATTTTAAAACATTATTACTTATTCAAATGATCATTGGTGAATTCAAGTATATACCATGTACTCATATAATTGATCCAAAGACCACAACCACAACAACAACATTAATACAATAGTAATGAGTTCATTTCATTTCAGCATTATTTCATAAATAAATTGTTTATTTATTTATTTGTTTGTTTTTGTGCTCTTATATTCAGTATTAAGCATTAAATATTACTCATTTTTAAAATTATATACATTAGATTGGCAACTATTACTTTGTCCTACAGCCTGATGAATTTCTAACGCCTTGTAGAGGTAAATAAATCTCCAAAATAAATAACTCTGTAAGTCTTCGACATTGGATGCTGACCACATTGGTTTTAATGGACTCACCTAGCTGAAGGCGCTCGGTCATGCATCCGCACCAGATTACGAGTGGGAACGTCGTGCTTAACAACCCCTGCAATCGCTAGCCAGATTAGATCAGACAATCCTTGATATATTGATGGCCTATCAAATATATCTTCGAACCTTCTTAGCTTCTGTCTTTTTATTTCACTTGGTGGGTACGATTCATATTAGAAAGTGTTACTGGTTAAAGCGTTGTCAAACAACGAATACCTGTGGCATCTTCAGCCTCTACAGTGGACAAGTTATTGTATGCACTATTCTTAAATCAAATCATTCAACTGTATAGATGATATTGAAAGATATATCTGATGGGTCAGTGTAACCAAAGTTCACAAGATATTCCAGTATTGAACTATTGATTGTTCTTCATTCGCCTTTTAAAGATCACAAAGGACTGCGTTCAGCTATGCGTTTGAGAAGAGCTCGCTGTGTACATTTTGATAGAGTATACTCTGAAAGATCGAAAGTAATCAAAAAAATAGTTTCCTAAGGATTTCAGGTATATATTACTGACATGTAACACGGATCCTATGGTGTCGGTTGCCATGTTCAGCACACATAGCTTATTCTGACCTCCAGACAAGCCAATTTATTCACCATTCTTCAGTCACATTTTAGCCTTCTCAATTATTTACCTATCAAAATCGATTGATTCTATGTAAGTGTATTTGTGTATATTTCCTATCTTACCCACCACATGTCTGTAACTTAATTTTATTTCATTATAAATGTCGATTAATACTTGAATAAATAGAGTTGGCCAATACACCCTCTCCAATTTGCTTCACTCTTCTGTCTTTGTTTCGTCTCCTTGATTGCCTATTACAAATCAATGAGTACATGAAATATACATATTCCAAATAGATTCTCTTATTTGATTTATTTAATTCCGTTATTTATTAGTGCGGATTAAGTCTTTAATTATATATGAGAATAGACGATATGTATATTTCAATAACAATCATTCATCCGATCTAACTGAAGTCATATATACCAAGTCGCTAAATACCTAGTTACCTGATCGATGACCAACTATCGCTTATCATCTGATTTTATTTATGAGAAAGTGAAATACTGATATAGTTCTTACTATAAAGTACAGCATATAATATTGATAGCATCTGGACAAAAATCGTAGATTCAACGATTTATTACTCGTTAAAATGTCTCTGATTTATGATAGTCTAACTTTATTTAACCATTGTACTAATGAGTTCAAATATTTGATCTGTCTCTCTTCAAATTCTTTTCGTTATTTATGTGTATATCTTGGATAAATATAAAGGTAATTACATATGCTCGATTAACTTTGTATAACAATTGAATATACTATGTTTTATGCGAATAATAGACATCATAATTTGTTCAGTACAACTTATAGGTCAACCAAAATGACTAAATTTGAACAGACCATATTTATTTATTCGGATTATACACATACCTAATCTCTTTGATTTACACTGTCTGTGTTAGATATTACATAACATGGATTTCATTGTTAGATATTACTATCGTAAGTAAGCAATATTTGATCGATCGAACCATAACTATTAACTTTTGTCTCAGTGATATCGCACTATGTGGATTTTGATTCAGTCCCTTAATTTCCAAAATAGTCTTTTATCAATCTTCAATTGGAACCATTTATATGCGCAATTAGAAGTAAACAACTATCCAATACACATTAGTATTTATTCACTTTCCATGTAATATACTGTTAGTGTGATCCAGAAAACTTCTCACAAAAGACAAGTAAGGGTCGGGAAAACACTAAGAAGCATTTTATGCAATCAAGCGTTCACTTGAAGTTTAGCCAGAAACATCAAGAAAGTGAAAAGTCACATGTAGAGTTTCTGATTGGCTGATTACTATACTGCTACTATGTTTAGTAGCATTCCAGAATGCTTCTCGAATATTTTGCGCCATTTCTCTCATGTTCAGGTCGCTGTGTAGTCCTAGCTTGGGGGTTACGATAACAGCTTAGGGACCGAGTATAGCGTTCAATTAACAATACATATATATTCGTTCTATTGTGTACTAGCGTTATTTATCAGTTCATGTATAGTACATAATAAACAGTAAAAACAGTTCTTACTAGTAGAATAAGAATAGATTTGTTCAACATTAACTACTTCCATCATTATGTTTATGGAACAACCATACGATTTTATTAATTATATTTATAAAGAATAGAGTCAATAATTTTCTCTCTGAAATTTTTCATGAATATCTTCATCAAGACAGTAATATGAAATATACAGAATCAATATGTAGATGGTGTTGTTGAGTTTACTGTCAAGTATGTTATGATCGTGAGGGATCTAGTATTCAACTCTGTAATAATTAGATGTTAGAGAATTATGAACTACCAAATGCTCTGGTATGGCCGAAGGTGGAAAGAGTTAACCCTCCCTCTCTAAATGCTCTCACATGACCACGCGTATACATCCATTGATCCAGAAGTCTTACTCACTGCCTCCTCTCACCACGAGAAGCGAATGCCCGGAGCTTTACCCGGGTTGGTAGACACGAAGAGTCCACCAAAGGGAGCTGGAAAACCCTTATTCCAAACCAATTTTGCACATTAGCTCCATGATCCTAAGGGAACAGATGGAGTACGAATCAATCGTTGGCCATTGGCTACCATGGGACTGCATCTCCTGAAGTTTCTCCACCGACTTGTGGATCAGACCTTTACACCTGACTCAGTCTGGGTACCCGGGAAGTATCATAACCCACACGCAAATCAGTGAATCGTGTGGTGCATATGTATCCGGTGCCCTTTAGTACAAATATATTTGACTAATTAATTCAACATCCTTTATTGCTGTCATCTATGTTATATGTGGTTTGGAAAGGAATAGACATTATGAGTGAATTAAATCATTTATTAATCAATAACCGTCCTGGTTATCATTCAGTTCACATCAAAAACTTTAATCCAGACTATTACCATTCACCAAGATATTCATAACTTCAGTTGTTAATCTTTCTTTGAACTGAACAACTGTACACAAGCGTCTTATCAGCCCTTGTGGTCTGGTGTGTGACGAAATCTCAGCACGGATGTAGAAGGCTCGACTGGGTTTTCCCAAATTTCGTCATTTATGGCGTAGGCGAGATATCCGTCTATCAAACAAAGGACGGGTTTACTGCGCAGCAGTTCTTTTCGTCCCACTTTATGGCTGTGAATTATGGCCAGTAAGAGTAGAGGATATTCGTAGGTTACTAGTATTCGATCATAGGTGTCTTCGAAACAGTGCTCGTATATCCTGGGACCACTGAGTAAATAATGCAGTTGTTAGGAAACGGGTACTAGGTGAGGATGGCAAATCAATTGATGAAGTAGTGAAACTTGATCAGTTGAGATGGCTGGGACACGTGTTACGTATTCCCAACCACTGAATGCCACAACGTGAGATGTTTTATGGTGTAGGAATAGGTTGGAAGAACGACCAAAACATGGTACAAATCCATGAAGTCACTGACAAGTGAACTGAGCCACGTTGGTAAGTGTAGACTAACTGGTTGGGATCCACGACACGATAGCAACCGATGGTTAGAAACGTTGAATGATATGGCTAAAAATTGTTTGCAATGGCTCAGGTGCATCCACTCTTTGTGTTCTCCCGAATTCTAATCTTCTGAATTCTCCTTGTCTCATTTTTCTCTTTCCAAATTTATTTCACTGAATTATACTCCTTGAATAGCATCTTCAAACCCTAATCTTTCCGATTACTGCTTACAATCTTACCAACTGTATATCTGTATCGATGTGGTTACAATTATTACGATTATCACAAAATTTTAGACCTAGGGATAATACCTCTAGTTTTTCTTTATCTAGTTCGACCCTAGCGAAATTATGTACATACTTTTTACAGTCAGTTGGAAGTTTGCTTTCGGCCGTTTGATTTTCCAGACCTTTCAGTAGCTGGACGAGTTTCTTCCCTGATCTCTGATCCATAAGGTTTGTAACATAGTCCATAAAAGGTATTTTCAAATCATCAGCTAAGTCATCTACTGCATACTTTCTGCGGAAAACGTTCATTTGTATATCGTTTATGTCTGAATGCAAGGCATCAATCTGTTTAGGGCGTGGCGTTTCAGTGTTTCGTCTATTGGGGTAGACCCCGTTTCGTCGAAGTGACGTATAGTAGAAATTTAAATAATGACCTGATTCGATGCATCTATTGATAAATTCAATAGTAGTTTTCGTTTCAGTAGCTAAGCTGATAACTCGATGGCATCTTAAGCGAATGGTACTGGGTTGGAGTCCCGGAGCGGACACCAACTCCGAGACGCAGGTACATCCAGCTGACGAGTCCCAAATAGTAAGAAACGCCCGTCCTGGATTCCACTGCTAGCCACCATCCATCTTTGTTTATAAGTTAATGATTTACTTTTGTAGCAGATGATATATTTAAATATATACGTACATCTATATGAATAAACGAAACAGTTTTAAGTTAGAATTAATGATTATATGAAAACTATCTAGTGTGAATGTTTCACACTCAAGATGAATTTTTTTACTGGATAAGCCTTTGTCGTTAAATATATATAGTAAGCATAATTTGGGCTTATAACATGTTTTCTTGTACACTGTGATAAATCTCAATATTATCAGGGGTTTTCTGGAGATTTTTAGAAATTTAATAGTTAAAATTATGAGTTGATGTTCACTGGTGGAATCGAACCTAGTACCGTGCCCTCCTTGATTCCAGTACTAGCCTCCATCCATCCCTACTTATAATGCTTGTGACGCAAAACAATATCAAGGCAATCTTCACAGGATTCACATATATCAATTAGAGACTGATCAATGTCAGTCATAAACATCAATGGAACGATTCAAACAAACAATACCAAAATCAATATGTAGTAATAATCCATAAATAATTCCTAGCAGTTACCATCCATTTATTCTTCGTTCGGATGTAACATAGGACACATAAATTCACTGACAATCGTCAGTTATAATAATCTGCCCGTCAAAAGGCATCATGTGAGCAAAAGATACAAGATGATGGTGACATATTTAACGAATAACTGGTCTGCAATATTGCTAATGCATTGTCATCAACAGATTTAGGGTCTAATTTAACACATATTAAGCCATACATCAACAGTTTAAAGGCTCAACTCATAAACACCAAAACACAATAGTCCCTAATATATTGTGTCCACAAGGGAAGTGCATCTCTGATTAGGATTATGCAATGAAATACTAAGCTGAATGATCTGTCAGTGTACTGAAGTGTTTGTGACACACATTTCTATATCAAGTCATGTTACTGAAGAGACTGTGGCCTTTTAGAGACTAATGTGTGTTAAGCAATCATAGTTCATATTTTTCTATATCTGTCACGTCAAAATAAAACGGTGAAACTGGCTAAAACTGAAACCTCACCTCCATCGTTCTGTAAGTTGAAATTTTGACATTTTCAATGTATATACATATTTTTGCGAATGTTCACGGTTCACTTGTATGATGAGATTTCGATAAGTGTTTAAGAAATTGCAAACTTATTATTCATTCCAAGAAACGATATACTTCCAATTGTGATGGGTGCATCGATAGAAGAATATGAAAGAGTCGCTCCTCCATACTCGTTTATTCACGTTGATCAATTCGAATCACCAGGAAAACTGGCAGACTATTTGAAGTATTTGGACAAGAACGATACTGCATATAATGAATATTTTGCATGGCATGGTCATGGAATCATACATGATCGGGATTCACAACCTCAATGTGCAATGTGTCTGCTAGCTCATACACTTTGTGTTTTCCACTTGTATTAGATGCCAAAAGTTCTTGGCAGCGTGAAGTTCTCGCATTAAATTTGGAAATCTGAATGAAATATAATAAACTAACAATCTTGAATTAAATTGAGATGAGGAGTCAATTGAAGCTAGAACTCTATGGAAAACCTTGAAGCACTGGATGACCGTTTCGTCTTAATATGGGACTCTACAGGAATGCCCATCCACGAATTCGCACTCCACGAGATTCGAACCCAGGACCTATCAGTTACCAGTGGAGTTCAACCAGTTCTGTTGTGAGATGTCAACTCACTGAAGAAAATGGTGTACGGTGGCGCAACTACGTGGACTGGTTGAAGTTAGACAATAACACCATTGCGTAATGGCTAAGTAGTCTAGTTGGTTAAGCGCTTGGCGCGAGACTGATAGATCCTGGGTTGGAATCTCGTGAGGCGAGGTCGTGGATACACACTGGTGAGGAGTCCCATACTAGGACGAAACGGCCGTTCAATGCTGAATTTATCTGCATCACCTAGTTGATGTTCACCAGTGGAATCGAACCCAGAACCATGTGCTCTACGATTCCACCACTAGCGTCCATCCATCCCTACTTATAATGCTTGTGACGCAAAACAATATCAAGGCAATCTTCACAGGATTCACATATGTCAAATAGAGACTGATCAATGTCAGTCATAAACATCAATGGAACGATTCAAACAAACAATACCAAAATCAATATGTAAGAATAATCCATAAATAATTCCTAGCAGTTACCATCCATTTATTCTTCGTTCGGATGTAACATAGGACACATAAATTCACTGACAATCGTCAGTTATAATAATCTGCCCGTCAAAAGGCATCATGTGAGCAAAAGATACAAGATGATGGTGACATATTTAACGAATAACTGGTCTGCAATATTGCTAATGCATTGTCATCAACAGATTTAGGGTCTAATTTAACACATATTAAGCCATACATCAACAGTTTAAAGGCTCAACTCATAAACACCAAAACACAATAGTCCCTAATATATTGTGTCCACAAGGGAAGTGCATCTCTGATTAGGATTATGCAATGAACTACTAAGCTGAATAATCCGTCAGTGTACTGAAGTGTTTGTGACACACATTTCTATATCAAGTCAGGCAAGGTCGTGGACACACACTGGTGAGGAGTCCCATACTAGGACGAAACGGCCGTTCAATGCTTCCACGTTTTCCACGGTAGTCTAGCTTCAATTAACTCATGAATTTGGCGAAACTTATCTAAATAGATATTCAAACTAACAGCAAACATTACACCATCACCTCAATCTCATTGAATGTTTTACAGAAATATGAAACAGAGCTGAATATAATTACAGATTATAAAATAAATGAAGATTGTTAGTTTATTCTATTTCATTCAGTTTATAGAATGGAATGTGAAACCAATGAAAAAACATTAAAGCGGAGGAATGTATTTGTAAAAAAAGAACTTCATCTTCTCAAAAGTGCAAAACAACAATGAAATACAAAGTGTTCCAATGTGTGTACAGCTTGTGATTAGATAGATTATGTGGAACATACATAGTTTCATTCGTTTTGTATAATGAGCTAGTATTGTTTGCATTGCAAATGAAAATCAATAATTTCCTGACCTACATATAGAAGAATGTGATAATTAGGAGTAGTTGAATTATAGTACAAACTAGAAATCCTAGAAATAAGTCAATTTACTCAAGAGGTACTAGATAAACACGAACGAATCAATTGTATTTGGAATTTGAAATTAAGCAATGAACAAGTACAAAGGAATCATAAGTTCATATAAATACCACATAGCTTATATAAGAATCCAAATTTCTGTGATCAATTCTACCTCCTTAGGTTCATTGTTTTATCCGACTGTGTATTTCATGTAGACTATGTATTATCTAGCTGATGTCAGTTCGTGATGTATTATCTAGAATATGCTCATGAGTATTAGAATTAACAACTGAAATTAGAATGGACTCAACTGGATCCTGCAATTGTATACAATCACTATGTCCATTGTGTACTGAAATCACTGATAACTAGAATTTGAACCAAAGATTTTCCCACACTATCCTCCAACACGAAATAATGTTGGATCTTCGTATCCCCAAGTTATGAATGATATGGCTTCATTTAAAACTTATCAGATAAGCACGAACGAACACTGACTAGAGTATTCATTGGAAGTGACTTTACGATAAGGATAAATAACAGTTGATATGAAATCATCCAAATCGTAATCCAAATCGATCCTATTTAGTACTCATGCTTCGCATTGAACAAATAATATATGATATGACATCAGGATTTGATTCTTCTGTAATGTTTTCCTCAACCTTATTAAGAATGTTATTACAGAATAAAGGATCATTAGGAAAATTAGCATCTATCAAAAGTACATCAGGTTTTTGATCATGATTAGGTTCACTCAATATATTTTTCTCAGATTTATAAGGAATTTCGTCAGAAATATGTGAATCATTACGACAAACCATATCTGGTACAGTAATGTGAGAAATCTCATAAGTTGATTAATTAGTAACTATTGTCTCACAACGATTCTGAGTTTCGTCTAACTCTGGTCTGTTATGTGACTCTATACCGCTTTTCGAAGTCGTGGATAAAGATAAATGATCATTAGAAACACCCACCGTAATAGGGTCACGATCACAAATCTTAGCATTAGTTGCAGCGGAACGAACCCTACTATTGCAAACTGACTGAATGTATCCAATCTTATCACATTTAAAGCATTTAAAATTACGAAATTTACATGAAAATGAGTGAAACCTGCCAGAAGACAAACATTGACCAAACCTGCATCGCAAATCCTCAATGAATTGTCTGTATAACCTTGAGTACGCACAGGATTGGGATGACGTAGTAATGTAGTGGAGCTTTTGATGTTCTAATGAATCATTTTATGACATTTCCCTACTTTACTGTTATAACAGTTAGTTTTCCACGTTTACACGTATGAGACGTTAATTTACATTAGACTAATATCTACACCAGATTACCTCCCAGTGTCTATTCTACAGGACTTCAACACAACTCAGATCAGTAACAAGTGATTAGCCTGACTATAACGTCAATAAATTTCCACACCAAAAACCGACACAATCCAACAACAATGAACAATCAATAATAGTAATTATAAGGATAGAAGAATATATGACTCATCTGACACCTGTCACACTGTTTACATATCTGACTAAACAGACAACCAATCATTATCATTCTCCCCCACACATCATTTACCGCATCCGAGATTTGTATGATTAACATACTCTATCAGTAGTTCCCTGAGTGTTGCATAAGGAAGCGAAGTAGGCTTTTCTGAAGATGCTAGAGTTTTTAATAAGCTGTCGATTTCTTTTCCGATGAATGTAAAGAAAATGAGCCACAGTATTACCATCGTCAAAATCTTCCTTGATCATAGACCAGATTTCGAACATTTCCATGTAATCCTCAAAAGCATCAAAATCTGAATGTATGTCCAACCATTCTATCACAGGCTCCATCGCCACGCCAATCAGATTATTAGGAGTATTTCAATTGTTGTACGGAAAGATGGATAGTGGCTAGCAGTGGAATCCAGGACGCGCGTTTCGTCCTATCTTTGCTTATAGTGCTTGTAAATTAAGGCAATTTCGAGGCAATACGCACAGTGTGCACATATGCCAATAAGAGACTGATCAATTTCAGTTCTAAACATCAATGGAAGTTTCAAGTGAAACAATACCAAGTTAATCGCACCAGTTTCGATAAGGCGTATTGTAATGTGTGCTAGTTATATTGACATAAGTAGTATATTACTCGAGTCACACATAGAATGTCTGGCAACAAAAGTTTAGGAAGATTGAGGAGGAAAGAACGGAAACAGAAAGAAATTGGTATGGCAATACAGGAACAATGAAGTATGAGACAATTAATGAACATTTTGTAAATTAAGTATTAAAGTATGATTTTTCTATTTTATTACTTAACTAGGTAGTGTCGTGTCAAGTATGATTCGATTGATCATACCTGTGTTCTCCTTCATTACAAGATATTTAGTACATGTGTAACATGTCATTAGACTACTTGTATGTACTTAAATTGTTAGTACCATGTTTATGAGTAAACATTTTATTAGGAATTCATAAAATACAATTATTTACAATATTACGTTTATCAGAAGGGGTTTGTGGAGATTTTAGAAATTTCACACATTGAAATCATGAGTCAGTTGAAGCTAGACCACCATGCAAAACCTATATCAGTTCGAGTTGCCATACAGAGATGCAGTTGTCGATTTAAATCCCATAGTGATGTATGGCTCAATATGTGTTAAATTAGACCCTAAATCTGTTGATGACAATGCATTAGCAATATTGCAGACCAGTTATTCGTTAAATATGTCACCATCATCTTGTATCTTTTGCTCACATGATGCCTTTTGACGGGCAGATTATTATAACTGACGATTGTCAGTGAATTTATGTGTCCTATGTTACATCCGAACGAAGAATAAATGGATGGTAACTGCTAGGAATTATTTATGGATTATTACTACATATTGATTTTGGTATTGTTTGTTTGAATCGTTCCATTGATGTTTATGACTGACATTGATCAGTCTCTAATTGATATATGTGAATCCTGTGAAGATTGCCTTGATATTGTTTTGCGTCACAAGCATTATAAGTAGGGATGGATGGAGGCTAGTACTGGAATCAAGGAGGGCACGGTACTAGGTTCGATTCCACCAGTGAACATCAACTCATAATTTTAACTATTAAATTTCTAAAAATCTCCAGAAAACCCCTGATAATATTGAGATTTATCACAGTGTACAAGAAAACATGTTATAAGCCCAAATTATGCTTACTATATATATTTAACGACAAAGGCTTATCCAGTAAAAAAATTCATCTTGAGTGTGAAACATTCACACTAGATAGTTTTCATATAATCATTAATTCTAACTTAAAACTGTTTCGTTTATTCATATAGATGTACGTATATATTTAAATATATCATCTGCTACAAAAGTAAATCATTAACTTATAAACAAAGATGGATGGTGGCTAGCAGTGGAATCCAGGACGGGCGTTTCTTACTATTTGGGACTCGTCAGCTGGATGTACCTGCGTCTCGGAGTTGGTGTCCGCTCCGGGACTCCAACCCAGTACCATTCGCTTAAGATGCCATCGAGTTATCAGCTTAGCTACTGAAACGAAAACTACTATTGAATTTATCAATAGATGCATCGAATCAGGTCATTATTTAAATTTCTACTATACGTCACTTCGACGAAACGGGGTCTACCCCAATAGACAAAACACTGAAACGCCACGCCCTAAACAGATTGATGCCTTGCATTCAGACATAAACGATATACAAATGAACGTTTTCCGCAGAAAGTATGCAGTAGATGACTTAGCTGATGATTTGAAAATACCTTTTATGGACTATGTTACAAACCTTATGGATCAGAGATCAGGAAGAAACTCGTCCAGCTACTGAAAGGTCTGGAAAATCAAACGGCCGAAAGCAAACTTCCAACTGACTGTAAAAGTATGTACATAATTTCGCTAGGGTCGAACTAGATAAAGAAAAACTAGAGGTATTATCCCTAGGTCTAAAATTTTGTGATAATCGTAATAATTGTAACCACATCGATACAGATATACAGTTGGTAAGATTGTAAGCAGTAATCGGAAAGATTAGGGTTTGAAGATGCTATTCAAGGAGTATAATTCAGTGAAATAAATTTGGAAAGAGAAAAATGAGACAAGGAGAATTCAGAAGATTAGAATTCGGGAGAACACAAAGAGTGGATGCACCTGAGCCATTGCAAACAATTTTTAGCCATATCATTCAACGTTTCTAACCATCGGTTGCTATCGTGTCGTGGATCCCAACCAGTTAGTCTACACTTACCAACGTGGCTCAGTTCACTTGTCAGTGACTTCATGGATTTGTACCATGTTTTGGTCGTTCTTCCAACCTATTCCTACACCATAAAACATCTCACGTTGTGGCATTCAGTGGTTGGGAATACGTAACACGTGTCCCAGCCATCTCAACTGATCAAGTTTCACTACTTCATCAATTGATTTGCCATCCTCACCTAGTACCCGTTTCCTAACAACTGCATTATTTACTCAGTGGTCCCAGGATATACGAGCACTGTTTCGAAGACACCTATGATCGAATACTAGTAACCTACGAATATCCTCTACTCTTACTGGCCATAATTCACAGCCATAAAGTGGGACGAAAAGAACTGCTGCGCAGTAAACCCGTCCTTTGTTTGATAGACGGATATCTCGCCTACGCCATAAATGACGAAATTTGGGAAAACCCAGTCGAGCCTTCTACATCCGTGCTGAGATTTCGTCACACACCAGACCACAAGGGCTGATAAGACGCTTGTGTACAGTTGTTCAGTTCAAAGAAAGATTAACAACTGAAGTTATGAATATCTTGGTGAATGGTAATAGTCTGGATTAAAGTTTTTGATGTGAACTGAATGATAACCAGGACGGTTATTGATTAATAAATGATTTAATTCACTCATAATGTCTATTCCTTTCCAAACCACATATAACATAGATGACAGCAATAAAGGATGTTGAATTAATTAGTCAAATATATTTGTACTAAAGGGCACCGGATACATATGCACCACACGATTCACTGATTTGCGTGTGGGTTATGATACTTCCCGGGTACCCAGACTGAGTCAGGTGTAAAGGTCTGATCCACAAGTCGGTGGAGAAACTTCAGGAGATGCAGTCCCATGGTAGCCAATGGCCAACGATTGATTCGTACTCCATCTGTTCCCTTAGGATCATGGAGCTAATGTGCAAAATTGGTTTGGAATAAGGGTTTTCCAGCTCCCTTTGGTGGACTCTTCGTGTCTACCAACCCGGGTAAAGCTCCGGGCATTCGCTTCTCGTGGTGAGAGGAGGCAGTGAGTAAGACTTCTGGATCAATGGATGTATACGCGTGGTCATGTGAGAGCATTTAGAGAGGGAGGGTTAACTCTTTCCACCTTCGGCCATACCAGAGCATTTGGTAGTTCATAATTCTCTAACATCTAATTATTACAGAGTTGAATACTAGATCCCTCACGATCATAACATACTTGACAGTAAACTCAACAACACCATCTACATATTGATTCTGTATATTTCATATTACTGTCTTGATGAAGATATTCATGAAAAATTTCAGAGAGAAAATTATTGACTCTATTCTTTATAAATATAATTAATAAAATCGTATGGTTGTTCCATAAACATAATGATGGAAGTAGTTAATGTTGAACAAATCTATTCTTATTCTACTAGTAAGAACTGTTTTTACTGTTTATTATGTACTATACATGAACTGATAAATAACGCTAGTACACAATAGAACGAATATATATGTATTGTTAATTGAACGCTATACTCGGTCCCTAAGCTGTTATCGTAACCCCCAAGCTAGGACTACACAGCGACCTGAACATGAGAGAAATGGCGCAAAATATTCGAGAAGCATTCTGGAATGCTACTAAACATAGTAGCAGTATAGTAATCAGCCAATCAGAAACTCTACATGTGACTTTTCACTTTCTTGATGTTTCTGGCTAAACTTCAAGTGAACGCTTGATTGCATAAAATGCTTCTTAGTGTTTTCCCGACCCTTACTTGTCTTTTGTGAGAAGTTTTCTGGATCACACTAACAGTATATTACATGGAAAGTGAATAAATACTAATGTGTATTGGATAGTTGTTTACTTCTAATTGCGCATATAAATGGTTCCAATTGAAGATTGATAAAAGACTATTTTGGAAATTAAGGGACTGAATCAAAATCCACATAGTGCGATATCACTGAGACAAAAGTTAATAGTTATGGTTCGATCGATCAAATATTGCTTACTTACGATAGTAATATCTAACAATGAAATCCATGTTATGTAATATCTAACACAGACAGTGTAAATCAAAGAGATTAGGTATGTGTATAATCCGAATAAATAAATATGGTCTGTTCAAATTTAGTCATTTTGGTTGACCTATAAGTTGTACTGAACAAATTATGATGTCTATTATTCGCATAAAACATAGTATATTCAATTGTTATACAAAGTTAATCGAGCATATGTAATTACCTTTATATTTATCCAAGATATACACATAAATAACGAAAAGAATTTGAAGAGAGACAGATCAAATATTTGAACTCATTAGTACAATGGTTAAATAAAGTTAGACTATCATAAATCAGAGACATTTTAACGAGTAATAAATCGTTGAATCTACGATTTTTGTCCAGATGCTATCAATATTATATGCTGTACTTTATAGTAAGAACTATATCAGTATTTCACTTTCTCATAAATAAAATCAGATGATAAGCGATAGTTGGTCATCGATCAGGTAACTAGGTATTTAGCGACTTGGTATATATGACTTCAGTTAGATCGGATGAATGATTGTTATTGAAATATACATATCGTCTATTCTCATATATAATTAAAGACTTAATCCGCACTAATAAATAACGGAATTAAATAAATCAAATAAGAGAATCTATTTGGAATATGTATATTTCATGTACTCATTGATTTGTAATAGGCAATCAAGGAGACGAAACAAAGACAGAAGAGTGAAGCAAATTGGAGAGGGTGTATTGGCCAACTCTATTTATTCAAGTATTAATCGACATTTATAATGAAATAAAATTAAGTTACAGACATGTGGTGGGTAAGATAGGAAATATACACAAATACACTTACATAGAATCAATCGATTTTGATAGGTAAATAATTGAGAAGGCTAAAATGTGACTGAAGAATGGTGAATAAATTGGCTTGTCTGGAGGTCAGAATAAGCTATGTGTGCTGAACATAGCAACCGACACCATAGGATCCGTGTTACATGTCAGTAATATATACCTGAAATCCTTAGGAAACTATTTTTTTGATTACTTTCGATCTTTCAGAGTATACTCTATCAAAATGTACACAGCGAGCTCTTCTCAAACGCATAGCTGAACGCAGTCCTTTGTGATCTTTAAAAGGCGAATGAAGAACAATCAATAGTTCAATACTGGAATATCTTGTGAACTTTGGTTACACTGACCCATCAGATATATCTTTCAATATCATCTATACAGTTGAATGATTTGATTTAAGAATAGTGCATACAATAACTTGTCCACTGTAGAGGCTGAAGATGCCACAGGTATTCGTTGTTTGACAACGCTTTAACCAGTAACACTTTCTAATATGAATCGTACCCACCAAGTGAAATAAAAAGACAGAAGCTAAGAAGGTTCGAAGATATATTTGATAGGCCATCAATATATCAAGGATTGTCTGATCTAATCTGGCTAGCGATTGCAGGGGTTGTTAAGCACGACGTTCCCACTCGTAATCTGGTGCGGATGCATGACCGAGCGCCTTCAGCTAGGTGAGTCCATTAAAACCAATGTGGTCAGCATCCAATGTCGAAGACTTACAGAGTTATTTATTTTGGAGATTTATTTACCTCTACAAGGCGTTAGAAATTCATCAGGCTGTAGGACAAAGTAATAGTTGCCAATCTAATGTATATAATTTTAAAAATGAGTAATATTTAATGCTTAATACTGAATATAAGAGCACAAAAACAAACAAACAAATAAATAAATAAACAATTTATTTATGAAATAATGCTGAAATGAAATGAACTCATTACTATTGTATTAATGTTGTTGTTGTGGTTGTGGTCTTTGGATCAATTATATGAGTACATGGTATATACTTGAATTCACCAATGATCATTTGAATAAGTAATAATGTTTTAAAATTAATGAATGCAATGGTGTAATGTTATACTCTGTGTGTGTGTGTGTAAATATATATATTTCGACCGAAATGTACACCTTTCATTTCAATTTCAACAGAATCATTCTATAGACCAAGGTATGGGTAATGTAAACTGAATATATTCAAAAAACCGATTGTTGATAATTTGTTACATAACTAATATATATTGGATATTTTCATTGAGATATATGAATTGATCGTGAGTGAGCAGTAACTTTATTAAAACACGAGACTCAATGTACTGCGTTGGATTCCCGGTAGGTGACTGTCGTGGACGCACACTGCTGAATCGTCTCATTTAGCGACAAAACAGTCGTCTGTCTCTTGTCCTACATTCATTGGTTAGTGATCTCAGCAAAGGCTTCAATTAGTGACTTCGATTCAAGCCTGTAATGCATAGTAGTCGATTAATTCACAAATCAAACACTGATGACATTAATGTACTTTCACATTACAATCTGGTGTGCATGCAATTGTTATGGCAATAAACAATTTGTCAATGAATAACAATTGTATATGTTACGTGAATATTTTCTCAACTAGATGACATGAATGCGTTATAATGTGGCTTATGATATTTTACTAATGAACGTTTGTAATCAGTGATTGTTATCAGTGCTTTAATGACCGTTTTACAATTTTCAGATATTATCGCACATTTCTGATTATCAATCCTCATAACTGACGTCCAATCACTTCTGTAATAAACACCATGCGTGAAAGTTTTGATATAGTTGTACGAAGAGATAAATATACATTGACAGTCAAATTGTTGTACAGTGTATCAATTATTCTATTGATCATATGGGTGATGAACATTGTACCGAGTCTCTTTCAATGGAGAATCAATCAAGTCGATCATGATGTAATACTTAAAACAATAGAATTTTCGTGCAATAATATATCTGTTCCAAACGGGTCAGAATCAGATCTTGCTAGTGTATTACACAAAATATATTCCCCTATCAGTAAAACGTCCGTTCAAAAATACCCACTGAGATTTAGTCTGGAAGAAAATAGACTTGAGAAATTATACGATTCATTGGGTGTGAATAAGATGGTAAGTTGACTATTGGAAATATTCTTTGATGTTGAATAGACTGACTGTCTTCTAATTAACTGATCCCTACTAATTATTCATTGATATTTCAAAATGACCGAGATTATGTGTGCAAAATATTTGTGTACATTGTTCAATTTCATAGTAGTTTACGTCACAGTGATCCACTCACCACCAGGTCTGTTGTTGAATCATCACAGAAACTTTGATTGAGAGATGAGGTTTGTAAGCGGAATGTTTATGGTGAGATATATGAGGAGTTGAAGTCACGTTCTTCAGATGTTTCTGGATGGCAAGTGTGAAATAACGTCAGTTTCAAACTTTCCATCAAATTGATGTTCACATCACGTGATCGTTTCATTCAAATTGCATCAATTGCATGAATGACATCAATAATAAAACTCGCCATCATTACTAACCATAAGGATAAATATCATTGATAGAAAGGTTGTAAATTATACCATTGTTTATAATCTTGTCTGAATTTTGATAAATCTCCGAAGGAAAGAACCTCGAATCCTAGTTTCCATTGCTGTTCACAACTAAATCCATTCCATAAAACATTTGGACATGCACTGTTCAGTTGGATATGAGATTGACGAAATTATATTTTGTGCGTTTGATTACTGAACTATGTATGAAATAGATGTTAGATATGATGCTCAAGAAATTGTGAAAATCAACACATGAATTTGTTTTCAACTCATGTTTCAGGTGAAGACGTTTCTCAAATATGGTCATCGTGCAATTATTACACCGATGAACTTTTCAAAATGTCATGCTTCGAAATGTGCAGTTATCACTGACATGAACAGATGGCGAGAAGCTGATGCACTTATACTGACAGAACATAAAGTGCCAAATGGAATTCGACCTCCAGAGCAATTATGGTTTAGTTTAATACATGAGTCACCTGTACATATTGCTATGGCAGGTACACTGGAAAATGAAGTGAGTAATTCTGGCCATAGTAATCTTACTAATCTTTATCATTTCATTACGGTTGTATGTAGCTGACGAGGACTACAAAGTGTGAATAGATTCGTGTTACTCAACGAACAATGTCACTATTCTTCATTTTGATCCATGAAATGGACTTATTGTATGAAGTTTATGAGTTCCCATGAAACACATACCTATGCGTCGCTTAAATATCACTCGATGATTCATTCACCTCCAGGATCATACACTAACCAATTAGCTTGTTTTTGATTAGCAAACGTATAATATATTCGCCTTCACTTAGATCAATAAACAACATTTGATTGAAAATTTCTTCAATATATTCAGAATATCGACATAAAGGAGTGATAGTCAAATCATACTCGAAGTATATTTTCATTCTACAGAAAACCGACAGTTTCCAAAATATTATTAACCACACTATTACAGGATATTCTGATATATCTATGTAATATGCCACAAGGCATATTAACTGTAGTTAGGATTTAATAGGTACAAGTTGTAAACCCGAAAACTAGTCAGTATCGTTCTTTGGCTGCGTTCAAGACATTTTCGGGGGCTTACTTCATTCGAATCCTTATACTAACATTTATTTGTTAACAGTAGGTTTCACTGTTGACGTAGATACATTGAACAAATGAGCTCTTTGCTTTGTTCATTATTCATTGTTACATATATGCCTAATATCTGCCTAAACTAATCAGTAAAAATCTGTCGTAAATACTTTCGACGTGTCATTCATGTCACCATTATCGGGACGATTTTTTATCATTTCATTCGCATCTATGCAACTAATTGCACAAATGGATCTGCATAATAAATAGACTGTTAGAGATCTCGATTTGTCCACATGACTCATAGATGTCACTAATTACATATGTCTTGTTTATTCATGGACAAGACTAATCTACTTGTAAATATTCCTTTATTTTTGGTTACAATACACAAACTCTTACCTTTGAAAACCAGGAAGCACTGAACAGATATTTCATCTTAGTAAAGAACTCTTGAGCATTGTAAATACACCACCACACCAGAGGTCGTGAACAAAACACTCAGGTCTGTACCGTTAATCTATAATCCAAAACGACAAAACTAAACACTACCTACGAACCACTTTACTAAAACATTATTCTAATATGAAAACTACAAAATTGCCCATTCATTCCAATATCCATGATATCATTTAACTTCAATTTATCCCTCTGATATCAAGATTAATCACACTATCTCCTTCCGTCTGGATTCAACGATTTATTCACCATACGGTTCCTATGAGCCATACATGAAGCACCATGGACCAGAAACACGATATCCTTTACCTTCCAGAAACTTTGCTACTGGAAAATCAAAAAAAGTTGCATGGTTTGTGAGTAACTGTAATCCGAAAAGTCCAAGAATGCAATACGCCAAAGAACTTTCACGACATATCACGGTGAGTTTGACAGTGATGACAGTGATCTTTCATTTTATTATTCATTTCATATGAACTGATGACAAATGTGATTGGAAAGTTGATAGAACCCTGTAGGTTCAAATGAAGGAGAAACGAACTAATAATGATTGGAATATAATGAAACAAGCTCTACTGAAATTGTCTTGATTGATTCACAGCAATGCGTGAAGTATCTATCATCAGTGTATTATTCTATCATTGTGTTGACAACAGGTCTCCATCTCTGAAACTCCGACTTCTCGATCACGCATGCATTCTCTATGGAGTTCAAGCACTGATTCTTTAGCACTACCAACTTTCCAGTGTGTAGGAAAATAGATAAACACGAGTAATGAGCTCAAGCACTGAATCTTTAGTATTGCTCACTTTCACGATCTTTTAAGCGAGGTCTCGTAGTTACTGATTGGTCATATACTGTTGATGTTTAAAGACCAGTGAACGTGTTTGATTTTATAACGATGTGTCTTCATTACTGGAATTTATAATCAATATCACCAACTATGAATATTTGATTGTCTTTCACTTCATTGAAAACTTATCCTTTTAATGTACAAGTTAGTTAGTCTATACATATAAACAAATGAGCATCTCAGAAATGTCAGGGATAGTGCTCAGATTGAAGATGATTTCATCGAATCGTCATTTTGTAGGGAACTGTATCACTGGATTAATATCACTACATGTGACTATTCCTTAAACTGATCTCACAAGGTTGCCAATCCAGGTATTCTTACATTACACTCAGTGATCACTCACTTTTATGTCCAAGTGTTATTTGCATGTACATGAGTGAGCTCACTGTGTTCATGATGGGTATTTAGAAATGCTGGATACAGAAGTGCTGCTGTTGATGTGTCCATAGTTAGGCCGAAATGGCTGTGCAGTGCACTCACGTTTTCAATGATGTTCTAGTTTAGATCTGCTTACGAACTCAACTATTAAAATTTTAGGAGGAAACTGATCGTTTTATCAAACATACGCACAGTGAATTCGATGCGGTTACCAGCTTCATCATTAAAACATGTAATTTATCTGTTCCATAGCTCACCGATTCATTTTCTATTTTCAGCTTGATATTTATGGTCAGTGTGGCACGTTATCGTGTCCAAAGTATATTCCAACAGATACCTCATCAGTTAGTTGCTTGAAAATGATTAGCGAAAATTATAAGTTTTATTTGAGCTTCGAAAATAGTTTGTGCAGTGAATACATAACAGAGAAGTTGTATAAAAATGCATTGAAGTAAGATATTTGGTATTTATCTTGCATAAGAGTGTAATCGAAGTTATCAATTTATTTATATGTGTTCATAATCATCGTCTCAAATTGTCATATTATTTCAGAACAACGAAATGAAATTGGCAGAGTGAACTGAAGTGATAACCGCCCTAATAACTCTAACAGCACTCAAGACCACTGTATTCGTAATCAACCTCCGTCTTCTCTTCCTATTATTTCTCCTACATCGACTTTCACCTTCAAACTTCCTTTTTCGGCTTCCCTATCAAGTGTCACCATAGCCAACGATTCTAGCGCTCAAAACACTTTCCCAGGTCTGCTGAAACCTCGCTCCGAACTACACATTGGAGCCTTCAACGTACGTACCCTATGTCAAATCGGTCAACAGACTTCCTTGACTAGAACCCTAGAATCTCGTACCATTGATGTATGCTGTGTCTCTGAAACACGCATACAGAATCTCAGTGTGGTCATTCACTTGACCTCACCTCGGCAAAACAGAGAGCCAACGAGACACACCCTCCGTGTATCTGGTGATCCGATGGACAGTTCTCGTGGACTGGCAGGTATGGGCATAGCACTAAGCATGAGGGCGGAACAAGCACTGTTAGAGTGGATTCCCGTTAACAGTAGTTTATGTGCTGTTCGGCTAAACGGCTTTGTAAAAATTCGGAAGGATAGGGATACACATTGTTGCCTCTTTGTCGTTTCTGCCTACACTCACACCGACTGCAGCCCAGATGAAGTGAAAGATGAATTTTACAGAAAGCTATCTGAACTTCTTCAGAAAGCTAAACGTTCACACATAGTACTCGTAGCAGGTGACTTTAATGCCCAGATATGTAGTTTAAACCAAACAGAATGGCATTTAGGTGAGTATTTTAGTATTCCGGCACAACGAACAGACAATAGTGATCGTCTGCTGCAACTGTGCTTAGAAAATCGTTTATTTTTAGCAAACAAACATTTTAAGCATAAGCGGAGACATCGTCTAAAATGGTGACCCCCTACACCAAACCAACGATGGACTCAAATAGACCATAAAGCCATCAGTCATCGTTGGAGAGGGTCGGTAGAAGATTGTCGCTCATTCTGGAGTACCTGCTTGGACTCCGACCACGCCCTAATACGGGCACGCATCTGCTTGCGCCTCACTGGACGCAAAAAAGCCACACTAAAAAGACCCATTAGAACTTAACTGAGTAGCGAGAAAATCAAAAGTAGGTTCCAGGAACAACTGAGGTCACAATTACGTAGTTCTGAAAACGAGGCTGACCCAGATGTTGCTTGGAAAGATATACAAGCAGCTGTGGAAACAGCAGTGACATCTATCAGTGAATTAAATCACAGGGTTACAAAGAACCAAAGGATTTCTTCAAGGTCTATTGCACTGATGGATTCTCGCAAACTCATCCCATCAAGTTCTGAACACGATGAAGAGCCTAGACAAATCAGGTCTAGGTTAACCAAAAGTCTAAGGAACGACCGTGAGCAGTGGTGGGCAACGAAAGCAAAAGAGATGTAAAGGGCAGCGGCTTAGGGAACACAAGACAGCTCTACAGACTAATAAAAGAAACTGGCATTACTAAGTCGAGTGTAAGTCAGCTATTTCGGAAAAAGACGACACTCATCTGCTCTCAGTCCAGACGTTTAAAACGATGGGCGGAACATTTCAGAGGACAGTTCACCTGGCCCTCAGCTAATCTACAACTAACATCTATTACCAGACAGTGTGAATGGAACATTGAAGTAGGCCCCCAACTCTAGCTGAAGTTCAAAATGCTGTAGTTTCTCTGAAACGATGAAGAGCAGCTGGTCCAGATGGATTGGCTCCAGAGGTCTTTAAGTATGGTGGTCCAATTTTAGCGATTAGGTTGACTAACATTTTAACTAAGATCTGGGAGTTGGACACAATTCCATCTGACTGGTCGCAACCACTGATTGTCCCAATATATAAGAAGGGATCAAAATCATCCTGTGAAAACCATAGAGGGATTAGTTTAAGTAGCATAGTATCTAAATTACTAGCCTCGATAATTATAAGACGCCTAACTAAGACTCGTGGACTGCAAACACGAGAGAATCAAGCTGGCTTCAGACCTGGTCGTGGCTGCATCGACCACATATTCACCATTCGTCAGGTTCCAGAACATAGGCATACTTGTCGGCGTCCGACAATGGTGGTCTTTCTTGACTTAAAAGCAGCATTTGACTCGGTAGACCGCGAAATTCTGTGACAGTGTCTGTCATTGAAAGGCGTACATCAGAAGTACATAAATCTTGTGAAGGCTCTTTACTCGAATACTACCAGTCGAGTCAGAGCTTATGGCGAACTGTCATCTGCTTTTGCAACCTCAAGTGGTGTCCGTCAAGGCTGTCCACTTTCTCCATTTTTGTTTAACTTAATTATAGACCTACTGATGGAAATAACGCTCTCGTCGACTGAATTCTCAGGTATTGATCTCCTTCCAGGAGGTCCACTTATCGACTTAGAATATGCAGATGACATAGTCCTGTTTGGTGAAGACGCTGATAAAATGCAGAGTCTTCTGGTAGCACTAAGCAACAATGCCAGAATGTTTGGGATGCGCTTCTCTCCCTCTAAATGCAAGTTTTTGCTTCAGGACTGGTCTGCGTCAACACCTTATATGCAATCTTTCCTTTATATATTACCACCTCTGAATTAACTACTTTTATGAATTCGGTGTCCATCTTGTTGTGTTAATGAGGTATGGCAACTTGGACCGATGCATATATGTGCCTGGTCCTACGTTGTAGCTGACTGAGATTTCAATGAGGTCTTCTGAAGATGCTTAACAGAAAAATGCACATAATACATGACAGATGTGGCTGTGATTGTGGGATATTGTAACAAATAAATTGCGAATAAGTTAAGAATGGTTAAACGTATTGCAGTAGACAACAGGTCAAACGAAAACTTATGATAAAAGAAACCTGAATATACATACTATATATATAATCTAGTAACTTAATAATTATCTAATAAGAATATATGCAATATTAAGTGAATGTTGGTTAGCAGTATAATCCAGAATACGCGTCCCATCATACTCGGTGCTCCTCAGCTGAATATATCTGCATCACCCAGTTGATGTTCACCCGTGGAATGAAACCCAGAACCATGCGCTCCTTGATTCTACTACTAGCCTCCATCCATCTCTGCTTATAATGCTTGTGACGCAAAACAATATCAAGGCAATCTTCACAGGATACACATATGTCAATTAGAGACTGATTTATGTCAGTCATAAATATCAATGGAACGATTCAAACAAACAATACCAAAATCAATATGTAGTAATAATCCATAAATAATTCCTAACAGCTACTAATGTATATTAAAAAATCATAGACCATATTTTTCTATATCTGTCACGTCAAAATAAAACGGTGAAACTGGCTAAAACTGAAACCTCACCTCCATCGTTCTGTAAGTTGAAATTTTGACATTTTCAATGTATATACATATTTTTGCGAATGTTCACGGTTCACTTGTATGATGAGATTTCGATAAGTGTTTAAGAAATTGCAAACTTATTATTCATTCCAAGAAACGATATACTTCCAATTGTGATGGGTGCATCGATAGAAGAATATGAAAGAGTCGCTCCTCCATACTCGTTTATTCACGTTGATCAATTCGAATCACCAGGGAAACTGGCAGACTATTTGAAGTATTTGGACAAGAACGATACTGCATATAATGAATATTTTGCATGGCATGGTCATGGAATCATACATGATCGGGATTCACAACCTCAATGTGCAATGTGTCTGCTAGCTCATACATCTCATGCATTTGGTCCATATTGGGTTCCGAGTGTGGCACGATGGTGGAATGATGGATGTAATGGTCGGGAATTGCGTTGGAATCCATGAAACATGAATATTGAGAACAGAAACATTGTTTTATATTAGATTGTATTAAATTTTAATGAACATAGTGCTTTCTGTGGTATAGATCAAATTACATTTGAAAATGGACAATATTTTACAGATAATAACAATTCTGATATTTTTCATGAAAACACTTGTCACGTTAACTCAGACAATTTCATATGGAATGATTATGGAGCAACATTATGCTTTACACTATTCACAAATGATTGTAATATGATAATGAGAAAGGTATAAATGTTCATAATGGAGAAGTATTGGCAAAGAAAATAACGAAAATTGGATTTGAGGGGGGGAAAGTATTATCTTTTCATATTAACTTTCCATCCTAAATTTCGACCAATTTTAATATCAATACCATGGGTTATAATAATTAACACCGTCTAAATTGTAGTTTCAACTGATTCACGTGATTATTGGATAAATGGATAATTGGACAAATGTAAATATTAGTCAGTTGGTTAATGGCAAAAAATAGTCGTGTAGATGAATGGACAATAATATCAAAGGGTTTTTTGATTAGACATGTATAGTTTTACAATTGATTGATCACTGAGTGGTGATCAATATCATGTGCGTCAAGTCGTTCTTAGTGTAGATCGAATGATATCGACCAAATTACAATGCGGCCACTAGTCTAGGTGACTCAACATTGCGTGCACTATGTTGAGATAAGATGGTCAGATTGAAGAATCTGTGCGAACCCCTTATAGATGTAAATGTGATTATTTAAATGAATGATGTAGAAAGGGATTATTTACTCAACATAATATACGCTATCTGACTGAAGGGTAGTGATGCTACTTGGATGGCTAGAGGGTAGGTCGTGCGAGATCGTTTCGAACATGTGACACAATGTCACTATTCAAAGCAATAATTATGTTGAGTGAGATATGATTCTTGTTGTCTAAACTACTAGAGAGAAAATGTCCTATTGCTTTGTCTGTTCTTTGTTCACCTATAAAATACGACATTTTGCAATAACATCAAGTCGCTTAGTTCTGCATCACGTGCGTAGTCAAAAGTGTGTGAAGAAAACAAGCTGGAGACATTATCAGATATGGCTCAGAATAGAAGCCAGTGGCGATCCTGCTGTAACCTTATTTTGCTTTCTTCATAAAGAGTGGTTGTATCTTCCTTAACTGAAAGATTTCTTCTGGTTGAGCCCTTCCGTTCCCCCCATTATTATTATTATTATTATAAATATTACACTTCCTTACACTAATCTGGTCGTTATTGTTCCTCTTCTTCTTTTTTTTCTTTTACGCTCCTTACCTTTCTCTCCCCATTCTCATTGTTTTGTGCAGCGCATATATATTTCGTTCCCCATTGTACCAATATTTATGTGTTGATATAAGTAGATAAATGGCTAAAGTGCTTTTGCTTGTCAAGCAAAATGTAAGTGTTCTTGACAGACATGCAATTTATGCTTTCTTCTGTTCTTTGTTCACCTATAAAATACGACATTTTGCAACAAAATCAAGTCACTTAGTTCTGTATCACGTGAGTAGTCAAAGTGTGTAGAGAAAACAAGCTTCAAAAATCAATCTTGATTACATAGATAGCTACCGTGAATATGATACTCTTTGTTCTTTCTTAAAGCATTTCTCTGAAATTGTGTTACGTTTTCATCGTCTCTGTCAATTATAAATTAGAGTTTTACCTTCGTTTCCGGATAGATTTAAGATGACATGAATGGCACAATCGCTAGTTGAGGAAATCATAATTAAAACTACAGGTCATCTACAGAGAGACCAGTGAGTGCATAAATTGTGACGAAATGGTCACTTATCAATCCTCTACTAAGTATCAGGGACAATGTTTATATAGTTCACTTGAATATCTGACGATTGATTCGTCTCGTGATAACTGTTACATTGGTTTGGTAGTATAACATATATTTAATGAGTCTGGAAATTTTCCCAAACACATTTTCCTATGTGATTCACTGGAAAATGTTTATCACTTGAAAATGACACAATCTGTGATACAAACGTTCTTCAAAACCTCTCCTCCATCTATTTACGAATTATTTTCGAAAATGTCTAATTGCTTGCCAATCAATTAAGGGCGTGTAGTGACATTTCAGCTCCAACCTCACAACCCATCATTTGACGGTCATCAATTACATGACGAGACCATTTATGACTAATGATTTTCTCGTCTCGTTACAACTAGAACATATAACTGGCAGCACCACAATTATTAATTGCTAGTAGTGGAATCCAGTGTGATGTGTGATTCCCGCCTATTTGGGACTCGTCAGCTAGATGTTCCTGCACATCAGAGTTGATTTTCACTCATCGACTCGAACACATTACCATTCGCTTCAAACGCCATCTCGTTATCCACTTAGCTACTGAGTTCTACAATTATTAACAGATTCCATAATTCTCTTCAATTATTTAATTAAAATCAAAGTGAAGTCTGAAATCAAGTTGAAAGTTCGTACAATATTTCTCGTCAATGAATTTCAATCAAACGACACCGAGCGTAACAGAATAGCATTAATGCTTTCAACTTGCGGATTATCGTCAGTTGCTTACAACACAGAAACGAAAGCAAAGGCAGTAGATAAGACCCTGAATTCTTTGTGTGTGAAAAGGATAATTGAACCGACTCAGTCTTCAGAACGGGGTACTCCTATTGTCACACTATTGAAGTCTGATCGGAAGATCCCTAGATTATGTGGAAGCTGAAGATATTCCTAGTCAACTTCATGGTCCTATGGTATTCCCGAAATTCGACACAAAATATGACTTTCTTCAAATTCCCTTGGTTCGATCTTTATCCTTTTCAACAAAAGTTAACACTCCTTTCGGTTCACTCGAATACAACTACCTTCGGTTTAATTTGAGTTGTTCTCCATTCATATTTCAGACAGTGTTTAATAATATAGTCAGTGATGTTAAAGGTGTTGAGGTTTATCAAGATTATCTTATTATTCATGGTTCTGTTACAGTAGCTCATATTCACAAACTTATTGCTTTATTGCGTCGTCTAATTGAGAAGAATATTGCCGTAAATACGAACAACTGTTCATTTTGTGAATCTAATTTTGAATGTCTCGTACACCTAGTTGATGGAAACGGTTTTAAACCAGATATGAAGCGACAAGCTCCACTGACCAATGGACGACCTCAGAGAAATCTCACAGAACTCAGTTCACTAATGGGTGCTCTTCAATACTGCTCCAGATTTGTTCTTGATTTTTCTTGTCGTCTCAATCGTCTTCATCAAATCTTGACATACAACTCGTTTAAACGGGGTGAGGAGCACGTATCATGCTTATAAAGTCTACCAAAGTTTCTTCAAAGTGGTGCTGTTCTTTAAAGTTACATTTCTGATGCATCGCCTGTGGGTATTGGTGAGGTATTGGAGCTGTGAGGTAGACCAGTAATATGTTTTTCACGCAAAATTACTGACGCTGAACATTTAAAAACAAGGTTGAAACCTGTTTTTCAATAGCAACATTTGATATCCGTAAAAATTGACTTGTTCATTTTACTATTCACCTATACTGATATGCGTCAGTTGCGATTATTCCCTTTCACAAACTCACCGTTTCACTCACTATCGCTTCAGAGTAAAAATTACCTGATGATTCTTTGTCTTCTCACTCACATAGCAGGATGTGTGGGGGAGAATGATAATGATTGGTTGTCTGTTTAGTCAGATATGTAAACAGTGTGGCAGGTGTCAGATGAGTCATATATTCTTCTATCCTTATAATTACTATTATTGATTGTTCATTGTTGTTGGATTGTGTCGGTTTTTGGTGTGGAAATTTATTGACGTTATAGTCAGGCTAATCACTTGTTACTGATCTGAGTTGTGTTGAAGTCCTGTAGAATAGACACTGGGAGGTAATCTGGTGTAGATATTAGTCTAATGTAAATTAACGTCTCATACGTGTAAACGTGGAAAACTAACTGTTATAACAGTAAAGTAGGGAAATGTCATAAAATGATTCATTAGAACATCAAAAGCTCCACTACATTACTACGTCATCCCAATCCTGTGCGTACTCAAGGTTATACAGACAATTCATTGAGGATTTGCGATGCAGGTTTGGTCAATGTTTGTCTTCTGGCAGGTTTCACTCATTTTCATGTAAATTTCGTAATTTTAAATGCTTTAAATGTGATAAGATTGGATACATTCAGTCAGTTTGCAATAGTAGGGTTCATTCCGCTGCAACTAATGCTAAGATTTGTGATCGTGACCCTATTACGGTGGGTGTTTCTAATGATCATTTATCTTTATCCACGACTTCGAAAAGCGGTATAGAGTCACATAACAGACCAGAGTTAGACGAAACTCAGAATCGTTGTGAGACAATAGTTACTAATTAATCAACTTATGAGATTTCTCACATTACTGTACCAGATATGGTTTGTCGTAATGATTCACATATTTCTGACGAAATTCCTTATAAATCTGAGAAAAATATATTGAGTGAACCTAATCATGATCAAAAACCTGATGTACTTTTGATAGATGCTAATTTTCCTAATGATCCTTTATTCTGTAATAACATTCTTAATAAGGTTGAGGAAAACATTACAGAAGAATCAAATCCTGATGTCATATCATATATTATTTGTTCAATGCGAAGCATGAGTACTAAATAGGATCGATTTGGATTACGATTTGGATGATTTCATATCAACTGTTATTTATCCTTATCGTAAAGTCACTTCCAATGAATACTCTAGTCAGTGTTCGTTCGTGCTTATCTGATAAGTTTTAAATGAAGCCATATCATTCATAACTTGGGGATACGAAGATCCAACATTATTTCGTGTTGGAGGATAGTGTGGGAAAATCTTTGGTTCAAATTCTAGTTATCAGTGATTTCAGTACACAATGGACATAGTGATTGTATACAATTGCAGGATCCAGTTGAGTCCATTCTAATTTCAGTTGTTAATTCTAATACTCATGAGCATATTCTAGATAATACATCACGAACTGACATCAGCTAGATAATACATAGTCTACATGAAATACACAGTCGGATAAAACAATGAACCTAAGGAGGTAGAATTGATCACAGAAATTTGGATTCTTATATAAGCTATGTGGTATTTATATGAACTTATGATTCCTTTGTACTTGTTCATTGCTTAATTTCAAATTCCAAATACAATTGATTCGTTCGTGTTTATCTAGTACCTCTTGAGTAAATTGACTTATTTCTAGGATTTCTAGTTTGTACTATAATTCAACTACTCCTAATTATCACATTCTTCTATATGTAGGTCAGGAAATTATTGATTTTCATTTGCAATGCAAACAATACTAGCTCATTATACAAAACGAATGAAACTATGTATGTTCCACATAATCTATCTAATCACAAGCTGTACACACATTGGAACACTTTGTATTTCATTGTTGTTTTGCACTTTTGAGAAGATGAAGTTCTTTTTTTTACAAATACATTCCTCCGCTTTAATGTTTTTCATTGGTTTCACATTCCATTCTATAAACTGAATGAAATAGAATAAACTAACAATCTTCATTTATTTTATAATCTGTAATTATATTCAGCTCTGTTTCATATTTCTGTAAAACATTCAATGAGATTGAGGTGATGGTGTAATGTTTGCTGTTAGTTTAAATATCTATTTAGATAAGTTTCGCCAAATTCATGAGTTAATTGAAGCTAGACTACCGTGGAAAACGTGGAAGCATTGAACGGCCGTTTCGTCCTAGTATGGGACTCCTCACCAGTGTGTGTCCACGACCTTGCCTGACTTGATATAGAAATGTGTGTCACAAACACTTCAGTACACTGACGGATTATTCAGCTTAGTAGTTCATTGCATAATCCTAATCAGAGATGCACTTCCCTTGTGGACACAATATATTAGGGACTATTGTGTTTTGGTGTTTATGAGTTGAGCCTTTAAACTGTTGATGTATGGCTTAATATGTGTTAAATTAGACCCTAAATCTGTTGATGACAATGCATTAGCAATATTGCAGACCAGTTATTCGTTAAATATGTCACCATCATCTTGTATCTTTTGCTCACATGATGCCTTTTGACGGGCAGATTATTATAACTGACGATTGTCAGTGAATTTATGTGTCCTATGTTACATCCGAACGAAGAATAAATGGATGGTAACTGCTAGGAATTATTTATGGATTATTACTACATATTGATTTTGGTATTGTTTGTTTGAATCGTTCCATTGATGTTTATGACTGACATTGATCAGTCTCTAATTGACATATGTGAATCCTGTGAAGATTGCCTTGATATTGTTTTGCGTCACAAGCATTATAAGTAGGGATGGATGGACGCTAGTGGTGGAATCGTAGAGCACATGGTTCTGGGTTCGATTCCACTGGTGAACATCAACTAGGTGATGCAGATAAATTCAGCTCAGTATACCAGAGTAGGACGAAACGCTTATCGTGGACTTCACTTTTTGCCATCATCCATTTAATATTGCATATATTCTTAATGCCAAACAACTTATTTCGATGCATTTTTATACAACTTCTCTGTTATGTATTCACTGCACAAACTATTTTCGAAGCTCAAATAAAACTTATAATTTTCGCTAATCATTTTCAAGCAACTAACTGATGAGGTATCTGTTGGAATATACTTTGGACACGATAACGTGCCACACTGACCATAAATATCAAGCTGAAAATAGAAAATGAATCGGTGAGCTATGGAACAGATAAATTACATGTTTTAATGATGAAGCTGGTAACCGCATCGAATTCACTGTGCGTATGTTTGATAAAACGATCAGTTTCCTCCTAAAATTTTAATAGTTGAGTTCGTAAGCAGATCTAAACTAGAACATCATTGAAAACGTGAGTGCACTGCACAGCCATTTCGGCCTAACTATGGACACATCAACAGCAGCACTTCTGTATCCAGCATTTCTAAATACCCATCATGAACACAGTGAGCTCACTCATGTACATGCAAATAACACTTGGACATAAAAGTGAGTGATCACTGAGTATAATGTAAGAATACCTGGATTGGCAACCTTGTGAGATCAGTTTAAGGAATAGTCACATGTAGTGATATTAATCCAGTGATACAGTTCCCTACAAAATGACGATTCGATGAAATCATCTTCAATCTGAGCACTATCCCTGACATTTCTGAGATGCTCATTTGTTTATATGTATAGACTAACTAACTTGTACATTAAAAGGATAAGTTTTCAATGAAGTGAAAGACAATCAAATATTCATAGTTGGTGATATTGATTATAAATTCCAGTAATGAAGACACATCGTTATAAAATCAAACACGTTCACTGGTCTTTAAACATCAACAGTATATGACCAATCAGTAACTACGAGACCTCGCTTAAAAGATCGTGAAAGTGAGCAATACTAAAGATTCAGTGCTTGAGCTCATTACTCGTGTTTATCTATTTTCCTACACACTGGAAAGTTGGTAGTGCTAAAGAATCAGTGCTTGAACTCCATAGAGAATGCATGCGTGATCGAGAAGTCGGAGTTTCAGAGATGGAGACCTGTTGTCAACACAATGATAGAATAATACACTGATGATAGATACTTCACGCATTGCTGTGAATCAATCAAGACAATTTCAGTAGAGCTTGTTTCATTATATTCCAATCATTATTAGTTCGTTTCTCCTTCATTTGAACCTACAGGGTTCTATCAACTTTCCAATCACATTTGTCATCAGTTCATATGAAATGAATAATAAAATGAAAGATCACTCTCATCACGAATTAGTTTCGAGTGACGAAAGTTGCATACTTCATGTTGTATGCATTTAGTCTTTCATCGATTGATGGTCTCACTGTGATTAGTAAAACATTCAGGAGCTGAAAGTTAAGCTTTGTCAAAGTCACCGTGATATGTCGTGAAAGTTCTTTGGAGTATTCAATTCTTGGACTTTTCGGTATACAGTTCCGCACTAACCATGCAACTTTTTTTATTTGCCTGTAGCTCTTTTATAGTTACTGCCCGCCTCAAGTTCCGGTAAAAAAGTAGTTCAGGTATGGAGTAGGCAATTACATCCCGTAGAAAATAACCATGCTAAAAAACGCCAACCAGAGGAAACAAACTGAACCATTTAAAATCTGCCCTAGGAGTTGAAGGAAGTATAATGACGCTTCATGATGAAGGCCGAGATTTGTTGGTAGTCACGAGGTCAGCTACCCTTCTTATAACAGTTTTATAGGTTCATTGAACGTCCGCATTATGTGGGAAAACGGGAGAAACAGTCAAATAGCAACCGAAATGAGGCGATACAACTTGGTAGTACTTGCAGTCAGCGAAACCCATTTGATGCACACTGGATAGCAAAGGCTACTGTTTTCCGGAGTTGTTTCGATGCTGTCCAAAAAGCCTCAAATGAACTTATAGGATGGAAATCCCATGGATTCAGGTTCACCAAAGGATCATTCAAAAAATAAGGAGGGAATCACGATGAATGTTATCCAGTCCTATGCACCCACCAGTGATAGCAACGATGACAATAAGGATCAGTTTTACGAGAGGTTGCAATCAACCATAGCGAATCGCCCAAGAAAAGACTTGACCGTAGTGATGGGAGACTTAAACGCCAATGTCAGAATGGACAACATCGCATATGAAGGTAGCATGGGACGACATGAACTGACTTGGAGAAAGAAAAAAATGAGTGGAGATTTGCAAATCTGTGGATATTCGACAGGTTATAGGCGGCACAATATTCCCACACAAATGCACGTACAAAGTTACATGGTTCTCACCAGATCACACCAAAAAACCCAGGTAGATTATGTTTGAATCAATAAAAAAACAGAAAGCCGATGGAAAACGTGTGAACGAGGAGAGTTATACTTACCATTGTATTAATTTCAGATATATATATATGAAGGTGAGTGAATCATCGAGTGATATTTAAGCGATCAACATTTTACCTAGTGTCTGTCTTGTGATCTAGTGGTCATCACGGTACAACGGAACATGCGAATTGTGACTGTTCTAATAACATTGTTTGTTAAGTAAGTTAATAAAAGGGCTTAACCAAAATTAACCATAATCGAAATTGGTTGTAAGATAGTTGCGATAATAGTGTAAAGTGGTGAAATGAATTCTATGGAGTTCAGCCAAGAGGTGAACATCATTTTCATTTGAATAATTGAATCTTCAGTTGGACATTATATAAAATTTCATGAACTAATCAATGAATATCTGTTAAGTTAATGAATGTCTTCACCTGAAATCGAACATTGACCACGAATGCGAACCTAAAATTGCACACGAATTCATTTATTTATTTATCTTCTTGCAAAACGTTTCTTATAAAATCAATCACAGTGTAACATGTGTGCTAAAGCAAACCAGGTATAAACCTTTTCGCTGGACAACTTCTACTGTTGTGTAACACATGAGTATGTGTTTTATGGGAACTCATAAACTTCATACAATTAGTCCATTTCATGGATCGAAATGAAGAATGATGACATTATTCATTGAGTAACACGAATCTATTCACACTTTGTAGTCCTCGTCAGCTACATACAACCGTACTCACATTGTAATATAACATACTTTTAAATGGTAAATATTGATGACTGAAGAGATTTAAATGAGAAAGATTAGTAATATGTTTACTATTGGGGACGATATATCCTCAGAACTCACTCGGGAAAGAACCTAATTTTGTAATTTTATTTAGAGAATTTGAATTTCTTTGTTTTCGCGCCAAAGACGCTCACCTTTATGTCGTATTTCCCACTTGGGAGAATCTTACATGCGATTGCTTGGTTGTGTCTTTTAGTATGCTGTTTTGTAACTCTCATCAAGGACGGTTTTGTGCTGTATATATGTTTTGATTTGTGTCTGTTGTAATCGTTCGTACTTCAGGCTGTTTTTGGAACATACTTCCCCTTTCCAAGCTTGAAATTTTTCTTTCAGTTAGAGGGGCTGAGACGCATCAAATAGCTAGCTTATTGGTTTTGGTAACAGAGTCTTTGTTCCCGTTCTCAGTCTAAGTGATCTCGTAACCGCTTCAAACTTAGCAATTACTCGCTGCATTTTTTAGAGAATCTGCCATAAGAATATGCAGTAGTGAAGCTTCGTTAACAGACAACCGTAAATGTTCTGGTAGCCGGATTCCATCTAGTGGATAGCCGTCTACTAGTAGAACCACATTAAACTTCTCGCCATCTCTTCCTGTCTGTGATAACTGCACATTTCGAAGCATGACATTTTGAAAAGTTCATCGGTGTAATAATTGCACGATGACCATATTTGAGAAACGTCTTCACCTGAAACATGAGTTGAAAACAAATTCATGTGTTGATTTTCACAATTTCTTGAGCATCATATCTAACATCTATTTCATACATAGTTCAGTAATCAAACGCACAAAATATAATTTCGTCAATCTCATATCCAACTGAACAGTGCATGTCCAAATGTTTTATGGAATGGATTTAGTTGTGAACAGCAATGGAAACTAGGATTCGAGGTTCTTTCCTTCGGAGATTTATCAAAATTCAGACAAGATTATAAACAATGGTATAATTTACAACCTTTCTATCAATGATATTTATCCTTATGGTTAGTAATGATGGCGAGTTTTATTATTGATGTCATTCATGTGAACGAATTCAGTGTTACTTGAATGAATATGATTTCGAATGAAATGGTAGTTACCTTTCAATAAATTGTGTGTAGAAGTTGGAGTTAGCACAAAATACATCCAAACACTCATATGATTACTTGTCTAGCAATCTCCATTCAGCTGATGTCGCCTTCCCTATTTTTCCATCTTCCAGCAACATACCCGTTCACTGTACTTTCTTTGCGGCGGACAATTTTATCTCAATCCTTGGTATACACATGCTACAAGACGATGCGACCCTGGCCAACAGATAGATAGACGCCTGTCTATAAACGTCTATCTATCTGTTGGCCAGGGTCGCTTGGTAACTTATCGTCTTGTAGCATGTGTATACCAAGGATTGAGATAAAATTGTCCGCCTCAAAGAAAGTACAGTGAACGGGTATGTTGCTGGAAGATGGAAAAATAGGGAAGGCGACATCAGCTGAATGGAGATTGCTAGACAAGTAAAGAAGCTCCTCAGACATAGGAAAAAGCATTGGAATATGTTCATTTCTATAAGCTTAGAACAGTATAGATCCAGTTATTGTGAGACTAAGAATGCTTGTAAAGCGTTGATAAGTAGGACTAGGCAGTGAAAATAGTCCGAAAAAAGTGATTTTCGTATATAAAGAGGTGGACTCAGAAAAGTGATGGGACTTCATCACGTTTGAAACAAGGTTCGTTAGTAATGGGAATTGATAATACCGAGAAAGCTGAAGCTTTTCCGGATTATTTGAGTAAAGTGTCTTCTACCAGCGATGAAGAACGACTAACAGTTAATCGTGATCTGGGCACCTTAACGTTTGGTTCTATATTTATAGTGAAAGAAACTGTCTTCAGATTACTTCGTTATCTCAAGCTAGGTAAGTCCAGTAGTGTTAACGATAGTCATGCTAGGATTATAATATTCCTGTCGGACTTAATTAATGAATCAATGTCTTTCAGGTCGCATTCGTGCGGCAAGAGATGACAATCTGGAGTGGTTTTCATAATAAATCGTCGATTATCACCGGTTGGACACCAACAGGTGCTGTCCATTTTAGGATCCATGCGCTAAGATGCCAAAGTTCTGTTTAATGACCAGATAACTCCTATTTAGTCGGCACGCTTCGGAAAATGCATATAGGCGTGTGTTTTTGACATGGTATAATGCATTGCTGGTTATAAACGTTAGTTCTGGTTGCGTTTTGTAAAGTTCAGGGTCCTTGCCGAGTGTCTGATGGAAGTATGGAACAATTATGTGCCTAGTTGTGACAGCAAATAACATACAAGCACATAACGAAGCTCGATCTGTGGAGCCTTTCTCACCCGCACTAGGGTGGACTTCCGTCTTACCTCCAGACCTTGACGGTGTATTTTGTGACTCATAATGGGAGTCTACTAGAGACTTGCCAACGAAATCGGTGCTAATCAAGGCTTTTTTTCTTCTTTATCTCTGCACGGTTGTTTGTTTCTCGTCACTCAAGACAGCCACATTGGAACCATTAGGGACGGTGCTGGTTTTATTCGGGTCTTCAATTTCTACTTTAGTATCATGGCTACCAATATTAAGTGGTATTTTACTCTTCGTTGGTTTCAATGAGGATTTTACTTTTCGTGCAATCACAGTCGGGCGTTCGGCACGTCCCATAACAGCACGTTCTATATTGACACATACGTCTCTGTCAGTACTCGTGCTACTGGTGCAGTCATTATCAACCTCTTTGGAGGCCAAAGGAAGGAGGCTATGTGTCTTCTGGATCATCAATGTCTTGCTTGAAGAGCAGAACGTATAAAGTCAGGCACACACCTCATGGAACCGCTCATCATATTGCATTCCTTCCTCCACGAGGAAAGAACAATTCGTCTGTGCGAACTTATAATTACTGTTGACCACTGTAAACCGATTAAGAAGGATTAAAAAAGATGATGTATACAATGTGGTCCACTAGAAAAAAGTTCCGTAGGATGGATTTAAAGAAAATTCCAGAACTTAGCCGGCATCATTCAGACTAAAGTAACCGAAGTATACTTTGATGCAACATATACATGAAAGAAAAGTTAGATCACAACAACCCGGGTAGCCAATAAAGAGGAAACGAGGGAGAACAAATGGGGACTAAAGCGAATGGCAGTGTAAATAAAGCGGAATAGTCGGTTTTACCCTCTAACGTCAGTTATATGGGAGAAATGAAGATTTTTCCTCCTTACGTCGTATATTTGAAAGAAATTTGTAGACAAACATATATAAAGTACCACGTTTCAATACGCCGCTTCCTGTGCTCACAGTTTCATAAATCTCTACAAAATAGCGTATTGGTTAATAATAAACAAGAACAGTTATCACGGACACATGTGTAAATATGCGGTCTTAAGTTCTCAGGTATTAAATCATTTTCATTTTTAAAACACGCGTAGGTTAGCATTTTTCCGGACTCGTTTTCCCGAAAAGTGATCAATCTTCATATTAGAGTTAATCGTGATGTTATATGAACGTTGTATATTATAAGTATTGTAACGGAAAGAGAACAGTGAAAATCCCTCTGCAGCTTCTTTGTTGAACAGTATGGTCATTTATTTGTTCCTTCTCCCCTTTTGTGTATTTTAACCCTTGTTTCGATTTCGTTTAACCATGTCTTTTGTTCTTCAGTCTTCCCCGTTTGAGCCTTTATTATGTGATTTTGATTAACGACTTATTTTTTGTTACCTAATTCTCTATTGCATGTTGCCGGACCATTGACAGTAAGGTCGTGTTTGACTAAGCTCAAGGTCACGGCGTGGTTCATTTTGTGACTGTTAACCTTCTGACTGTCTGCTTGGGAGAATCGCTGCAATCCCTGCAGATAGATATTTGATCCCATCTTGTTGGGAATATTTGTATTGATTCTCAGCGCTCTACTTTGCGTTAGAGAAACTTCTGACTGTATAGTACAGGCTGTATCGTTTGAGAATCATTTATATTGAGCACAGAGTTTGTGTTTTGATATAATGTAATACGAGTTTCTCAAAAACGCGTTGTGAGCTGAACAGAGGAACGTGGTCTGGTCTAATCAAATAAATTTTGGGTTCGTCAGTCCGTTGTCCCATCCGAATATTGGTTGTTCGGACGCTACAAGTATAAAACAATTCTATACTTTTCATGAGATACGGTTCTATTGCAGTGCAACTGTCCACTTATATTTTGTGCGTACTTATACTATTACGTTGATGTCCTAGTTATTTGAGTATTTTCAAGGTGTCTTTAGCGATGCGGAATTGCACTAATAAGAACTAGACACGCATGACATTGATCACCACCCAGTGATCAATCAATTGTGATTACATCTCAGTCCAACAGGAGGTCAGTTACGGCTCGGATAGCTCAGTGGTAACGTCTCTGGCTTTGAAGCTGGGTGACACGGGATCAAATCCGCCAAGGAGCACCAGTTCCCTCAAGATTACAGGCACACCTTGCCGACATGTGCCAAGTAGCACGGAACCCGGGTCAGGGGGTTTCCTGTTGACTACCTCTAACCATCACTTGATGCGGAATTTGCACAGACGGTTGCGTATATCGCTTTGAAGGTCCATGATGCCTTCAGTTATTCCTTCGTTTCTTTCGCGAATTAACTCACTGGCCACCAAAGCGAAGGTAGTGCTCTACGATCAGGCTTCATTAGCTAGACTTGTATGAACGTTTCTATGATAATCAGGAGTATTTGAATTATAGTACGAACTAAGAATCCCAGAAATAACGCAATGGGATCAAGAAGTACTAGATAAGCATGAACGAATGTACTGTATTTGGAATTCGAAATCAAGCGTTCAACGAGTACAAAGGAATCATTAGTTCATTCAAACACCACACCCGCCTCAGCTTATATTAAAGTCTAAGTGTCTGGAATCGATTGTACATCTTCTTCTTAAGTTCATCCTGTGTCTTTCCGACATTGTATTGGATAAAAACTCTGTATTATCTAGAATGTGCTCATTAGTTTTGGAATTAACAACCGAAATCGAAACAGACTCACTTGGCAGCTGGGATTGTATACAATCGCCGTGTCGGTTGTGTACCGAAACCACTATCTAGAGTTTAAAGCACAGAATTCCAAACGCTATCCTCCACCACAAAATATTGTTGGCTCTTTATATTCCCAAGTTATGAATGATGTGGCTACATTTAAAACATATTTCTCACATTGAACAGAGTAAATATTAGAAGTGACTTCGTGATAAGGATGAACAGCAGTTGATATGAAATCGTCCGAAACGTAATCAAATTCGAGCTCATTTAGTGCTTGTGCTTCGCAGTGAACAAGTTTCCCACAGGAAACAAATGTATTGTGAGGACAAACAATATTTGATAGAACATCAGGATTTGATTCTTTTGAAATAGTTCCCTCGAATTTATTAAGAATATCATCGCAAAGTAAGGGATCGTTAAAAAAACCAGCACCCATCAAAACTACATCAGGCTTGTAGTTGTAGTGTGGCGCCGAGTCGCGGTTGATTATGATCACCACCACAGGAAGACTACGTGCCAGTTGCTCGATAAGATCCCCTGTACGCCAAATATCAGATGGCAGTTAATGGCCGTAGTCGAGATGTATTTTTTGGCAATCTCGTGGTATCGGAAGAATACTGAGATCGTGCTAGGTTACAAGTGTGGTTACTGAGTGTAACCAAACTCGTGCAAGGTCACAATCAACGGAAGAATGTATGTGTTTTGGTACAGTCAAGCAAACAAGTACCGTAAAAAAATCTGTGGTACAATTGGTTATAGTAATAATAATTGTTTCCATTACACCAGTCGCGTTCCCTTGATAAAAGTAGGTCAGTACTTGATCATCACTACGTTTATTCAACATATTTTCCTCAGATTTGCAAGGTATTTCGTCAGAAATATGTGAATCATTATGAAACACCATATCTGGGACAATAACATGAGAAATCTGATAAGTTGATTGATTAGAATCTGTTGTCTCGCAGGAATTCTGAGTTTCACTTAACTCTGAACTGCTATATAACTCTACAATGTCGTTTGAAATCGCTGATAAAGATGAATGATCATTATGAATACTCAACTTAAAAGATCAGAATCACAAGACTTAATATTAGTTGCAGCAAGGTGTACAGCAGTATTACAAACTGACTGAATACGTCCAATATCACCACATTTAAAGCACTTAGAATTACGAAATTTACATGAATTAAAAGAGTGGAACCTGCCACAGGACAAATATTGACCAAACTTGTGCCCATCTTCGTGAACTGCATCGCAACTCCTCAATGAATTATCTGCATAACCTTTAGTATGCACTGGGTTGGGATGACGTGATGCAGTGGAACTTTTTATATCCTCATGAATCATTTTACTAAACCTTCCTCCTTTACCGTATTCAAAATTTGTATACTTAAAATAGTCTAGCAGTAGATCCTTGAGAGTTGTATGAGAAAGTGAATTGGGCTTTTCCGGTAAAGCCAGACTTTCCAAAACGCTATATGTTTCTGTTCCGATGAATGTGAGAAAATGTGCTACAATAATAACATCCTTATCATCTTCCTTGGTCATAGCCCAGACTTCGAACCTTTCAAAGTAATCCTCAAGAGCGTCAAAATCTGAATGTATGTCCAACCCTTCCATCTCAGGCTCAATCGCGACGCCAATATGATGATTAAGAGTATTTGAATTAAAGTACGAACTAAGAATCCCAGAAATAACGCAATGGGATCAAGAAGTACTAGATAAGCATGAACGAATGTATTGTATTCGGAATTCGAAATCAAGCATTCAACGAGTACAAAGGAATCATTAGTTCATTCAAACAACACAGGTTCTTCTCATCCGCAGGTTCGGAACCGGTGATGATGATATGTCGTAGAAATAGACGTCAACAAACTCATAACTATACATATTATTTAACTAGACGTCAGCTTGAGGAATATATCTGACACCCCTTTTACCAGTCTTTTTACAGCCTGTTGGTCCAAAAATACCCATCCTTACAGTATTATAATAGCAATGTGTGTATGATTTAGTACAACAAAATGTTTACATTCGCTTTTTACCATTGATACAGAAAACAATTGGTGTTGATTATAAATGTGGCTAGATGTATAGTGTTTCAAATAAAGAAAATATGATTTTCATTTTGTCGTTACAAAAATCCTCGAATATGCAGTTCACTATAAATTTCTTTTTAACACAATACTCCTCAATAGCTTGTAGAAAAAGTTGTTTCTAACCATCCACCTATTACTGATCCGCTAATTGATCAGATCATTAACTTTTTTAGTGGCCCGTGGATCTGACTCCTACTTAGATCGTATAAATGTTTGTTATCGCCTATTCTCGTATATAATCGTCGACTTAATCGCGTTGGTCAATAACGGAATTAAATAAGTCGAATAACGAGAATTGATCAGTGCATACATATACTTTGTATATGAAGCGAATGAAACAGAGCAAAGCAAAATGACACGCAGGGAAGATGGCTGAGAAGCAAACTCCATTTTAGTCAAGCGTTACTCAATATTTATAGTCAGACAAAATAAAGCTACAGACATGTGATTAATGGGATAAGAAGGGCACACACATATACGCTCATATAAAAACAGTCAAGACTGATAAGCGAATAATTAACAAGGTCAAAATATGACTCAAGTAGAGTGAATAGATGGAATGTCCGAAAACTAGAATAAGATATATTATGGTCTAAAACTAATAACTAGCACTACACTTTACAGCATGGCTCTCACAACTGAACTCCCGTTGAACCAATCATTGTCAGTCATTCACATAAAATCATGGAAATCACCTTACTCTCAAAGTATCGTCCTACCGAGTTCTAGGTCACGCATTTAACTAATAGACTACGACGTCTCGTAGTAGACCTTCTAGTAGAACGAGAAAACCAGTGGGGACAATCGAATGTATTTGCGCACAAAATTACAGAGCATCTCAATATGTTTTGAAAACCATATAGTAACTCGTTAATTTGTAAAATATCAATCCATCATATCAAACATGGTTGTTCTTATTGCAAGCATTATTTCATTGTCTTAGATTTCACTGTTCATGCGTTTCCATACCAATTGCATTCCGTTCTCGTTCTTTCCTCCTCAACCTACATTCTATACCTGACCACCTTTATATATTACTTATGTGGATATAGGTAACCCACACCACATACCTGACTGTAATATCTCCATAACGATACTCATGACTAATAGAACATGCACCCGTTTAAGGTGCAAACAAATCCCATTCCAAGATGGTTCTAGGAAATATAGTGTTACTCTGACATGCGTATTGACATCAAGCCCATCTAAACATTAATCTCTAAGACTACATTTATGTCGGTGACCCTAAGAAACCTACCACGTTTTGAGACTCTTAGTATTTTTACCGCTTTTCAACTTTCCTAGTCAGCGGACACTTTCTGTATACCCGCGGTTACAAGCTAGATTACAAAAGGCGGCCATCGAAAACTTACAGTCATGTGTTTGGCCGAGTTCGGCGATGAATCCGAATTCTGACAGGTTTACACGTGTTTTTTTCTTGGAAAAAATAACCCTCCGTTTTACTGCATTTTCGTGCCCAATATGTCTACTTTCTTCCAGATTACCAGTCCGTTCTAGAAGTCGGACACTTATGAGGAACCGAGGATTTACCACTTATGGTTGTATATTTCCTTATGTATCGGACTATTTAGTACAAAAAGTGGAGGGATTCTTGAGTTTTGACCGGTTTTACTTATTTCTTTCTTTGAAGTAGGTTCTTTTTCGACGTAGGAGTGACTCAAGAGGTGGATGAGTGACCTTCCGTTAGATAAATAGAGCATTAGAAATTCGTGTTGGATATCGTGCTCGTGGCACTGTTTCATTTTCTCACCCTCCATCAACTTACAAGCTCTGATCCTCACGTAGAGAACACGTTCAATAAGTCATGGACGATAATTTGAAGAAGAATGTAAATGCTACGAGATAACAGCCTGATAAAGTATATAACATTTATGGAGTAACCGCAAATACTGACTAGACGTTGGTCTACATGGATTAAAAGCCAAACATTGGACGAAACAGTAATTCTCCTCTAGGCTGCGGAAACTGGACGAACGCGTTTTGGTTTGGTGTGTTGATTAAAGTGACGTTCTTATGGAGACTATTTTGAATGATACGAACGAATTATGGGTGCTCTTAAATTTCTCATATACTCTGTCGAATTACCACATTGATAAAACGTTAAAAATGAGTGTGAAATTAGAAGTATGTTTTGAATCGTACACTTCATAATTTACACAAACAGTAGGCAAATAATAAGGAAACGAGGAGTGTGAAATGTGACATTTAGATGAAGTCGGAAAAGTAAAGGTCGAACCAGACTTTATTTAGGACGGACTGTACACAAACTGCATATATTCAGTTAAGTTGTATCTGGCAGACATTCAAAATTCAGGCCTTCATAGAAATCATATTGAGGTAATGGTTGTATTTCATCAACGTAGATGATCTATGTCAAATAATTGGAGGCCTACTCGAGTTAGGTGGGAATATTGTGACCAACAGCTAATTTCGAAGTCACATCTCTCAGTCATCACCTAACGTGTATCACCCTTTCGTCGTGTGAAGATACTATAGGTGGTTGGAAGACCATACAACACCAAGGGCTTTATTACAGAAATATATTAGTTAGAGTGGGTACAAGCGAAAGATCAACCACCACCGCATGGGTCAGACCATGGTTAATGATCAACTGATGCGCGACCTTGACAAGGATCGATGAAATGTTCCACATTCAGTGACTCAACTGCCGTATGAGCTGGATAGGGCTCAGTGAATTTCACTAGCCATACATGGTGAACAACTAACAAGGACAGATACATGAGTTTAATAGTACAAGCTACGTTAACGCTATAGTCAATATGGATACAATATAGAGCTAGAAAGTCTGTCTGACATAATTGGATTATCTGATTTATTCTCTTACGAACGCGCTTTTGCATACATGGTTATGAAGTGAGAATGTAAGTGATATGTGGTGACTGAACACGAAGATTGATAAGGTAGAGGCATAATTTTTTATCTCCGCAACCATTTGACTAATTGTGGCCTACAAAACTTAACGCGTGCTAATTAAAAGGACAGTGGTATTTTTCTTCGCTGAGTGTATTCTATTGTTTCGATCGTTTATTACGTATCAAGACTACTGTTTTCACTGAATTTATTTCAGTTAAAGTATTCGATCAGATTGTCGTTTCGCTTTCTAAAGTAGTTTGTCGTCGGTACTTTTAAGTATTTTTTTTCCATTGTATCTATTAGTACTTTCGGTTCTAACAATCTACAGTTTTCCACTTTTTTGGACATAAATCATTTTTGTTTCTGAGTATTATTGCATCTACTTTTTTTAAAAAGACTCCTGTTTGATGACTGGACAGTGCAAAAAAAGTAAATGCCAACGTCCAGGCTGTCGTCATCCCATTGAAAGCAGCATGCAGTGCGATGAGTGCAAAGGCTGGTACCACGAAGTTTGCACGAACTTAACGCCTGCGGCTTTTAAACGGTTCAGTAAAAACGGTTGCGTATGGCTCTGTAAACAGTGCTGTTCGGATCTAAACAGCTCGCTAACCGAGGCGATCTCATTTGTAAATGCAGCAAAAATGTGTTTTGGAAAGCGTGATTTGAACGCATCGGGCAGTACTCGTTCTGTCAACACGCAAATTGGTGTAAAGTAGACTCAAGTGAGCTCGGAAACAGCTGACTCACATCGACCAAAGGAGGAAAAACAATCTACAAAGCGGTCTGTCTCAACGAAAAACTCAAGAAAAGAAATTTCTTCTGTCCCCCGTCTTCTAAATGGTATCCAGCAGGAAACGCCTAGAAGCCGCAAACGCGAGGCTCGATCGGTTTTTAGCGGGAAACATAACCTGACCTCCCAAATCGTCGACAACCCCCTGGAATCCCACAGTATGTTTGACGCGACTGTGGCTGCTTCTTCAAGCAACGTTGACCATTGGGTACAGGTTGTAAGGTTGAAACATCATGACGATATAAAAGGGAATCCTGTCCACATAAAAGTAGTCGAGGAGTCAAAGGTTGAATACAGTGACAGATCATTTGTTTTTTATAGAATCAAGGAGAGTGAAAGCTCTGAACCAAAAACTCGTTTTGAGCATGACATCGTGCAAATTGACTCTACAAAGCCAGACATAATCGCAGTCACAGAAACCTGGCTGACACAGTCTATAGATAGTATGGAACTTGATTTCGATGGTTTTACGTTAGTAAGTGCTGACAGAATACAAAAGCGTAAAGGAGGGTGAGTAGCTCTATTCATTAGGAATGCTATCCCACTCACCATTATCGACAGTGAATTCCATGAGAGTTGGACGTGTGAATTAGTTAGTTGCCGCTTGAAATACAAGGCAAAAGAGTCGCTGATTGGTTTTGTCTATCGCAGTCCAAGCTGTGAGGTAAATGAGATCCTGTTAAGTAGTCTCAATACTTGGAAAGGCTCAAGTGTTCACAAGCTACATTAGCAAAGTATATACCGTCGAAGCTCCCTTCCCGTCAGCGCATAGAAATCCCCTCATACATACACTGGATAGCGTGACCATTAAAGAACTCCATGTCTTTGGTCTGCTAAATAGGCTTGACATAGGTCAATCCACGGGACCCGATGGATTGTATTCTAGGCTACTGAAGGAATTATCTAACTTCGTTGCAAGCCCTTTAAGTACATGCTTTAACCTATCCGTTACGCAGGGTCGCTTACCGAAAGATTGGAAAAATGCCATAGTAAGTCCTGTCTTCAAAACAGGCACGAAACACAAACCTGAGAACTACCGTCCCGTTAGCCTAACTAGTGTGGTTGTTAAAATATTAGAAAAGATTATTCGGAAGGAGCTGTTTAAGTATCTCGATAAAAACCGGATCCTCTCGGAGAAGCAGCACGGCTTCAGAATAGGTTATTCTTGTCTCATTAACTTATTAGTGGCTCGTGAAAGCTGGTGCCCTCTTAAGGACCAAAAGCTACCTGTAGACGTCGCCTTCATTGATTTCAGTAAAGCTTTTGATAAAGTTCCGCACAACCGGCTGTTATATAAGCTAAGAAAAGTCGGGATTGGAGGCAATTTATTGATGTGGATAAAAGACTTCTTAGTTGGGCGTCAACAAAGAGTAGGGATGAACTCAAAGTTATCTAGCTGGGAAACTGTGTTTAGTGGAGTGCCCCAGGGTACAGTTTTGGGGCCAGTGCAATTCCTCTTGTATGAAAATGATTTTCCTTGTCTCCTATCATCATCGGTCTTGCTATATGCTGACGATGTCAAGAGATGGAGAACGATACGATGTAAGAATGATAGCCTAGAACTTCAAAATGACCTGAAGAAGTTATCTGAATGGTCTCAAACCTGGCAGTTGCCGATAAATATTTCCAAGTGTGTTGTGATGCATATCGGTCATCAAGGTACAGATACATACACGATGGATAACACTGAGCTACCTGTCGTCCAGACATATAATGACTTAGGAGTTATCGTTAGACAAGACTTAAATATTTCTGCGCACTGCCATGCAATATCCGTCAAAGGTTTTGGAACTTTATGGTCAATACGTAGGGCTTTTGTTCATGTCAACGCTAAAACGTTTTCGACTTTGAATACAGTGTTCGTACGTCAAAAACTTGAGTACTGCATACAAGCGGCTAGCCCCTGCTCAAAAAAAGGACAGTGAGCTTCCGGACAAGTTTCAGGGAACAGCAACTAAGCAGATTCCCGGAATAGCATAGCTTCCGTATGATGCTCGACTGGCTAAGCTAAACCTTTTTCCGTTGTCATATCGTAGAACTAGAGGCGGCTTGATTACAGTTTTAAAATTGTTCAGTGATAAATTTTCGCCTAATATGCCCTCATTTTTCTTGTCTTCCAAAACAGAGAAGTTATGATGACACTCCAAAAAAGTTCACAAGCTCAAAACAAATTACTTGTCAGCTGACTATCGACTTTCCCATCGAATCATCAACGAGTGGAATTCATTACCTTAACACGTGGTTGAGGCTCCATCCGTCGATTCTTTCAAAAGAAAGTTGGATCGACTGAGAGACCACCATTGTCAAGACTAACACAGGCCATCAAGCCTCCCGTTCTTTCCAAACTGAAATTGAAATGTTGAATTGAAATGTTAGACAAATGATATAAGAATACGGATTACTAAATAAAAGTACAACAACATACCACACAATCAGGAAAATTTTTTAAAAAATGTCGCTTTCACGAAATTAAAGACTTTGGCTTTTTGTGTTGTTTGAATCCTACACTGTGGGTTGTACTTTCAGGACGTATTGTTAACTAATATGGCGCTACCTATAAATCAAGAAGAATATGGTAATTGAGTTAAGTGGGATGTTTGATGCTGTAAGTTTACGTTAAAGATATGGAAAACGTGTCAAACAACTCGGTATGTCAAACAAAACCTATCTTTCATTTTTAATATTACTTTATTGTTTTTTAAAAAGGTTAAACAGGTTACAATGTACACAAGTTTTTTGTATTCGTAAATGCTTATATCTTTCATTTATCAGTCTAAATAGCACCCAATTTAGTCACAAAAAAACTGTAAAGTCCGCAGGATTTATAGTTAAGTGTCATTTGCCAAATGTTCAAAACGTCTCTAGTGAATCTATATAAGTTGGACAAGAGGAATTAAATCTTTGAGCAAACTGTTTTGATAACAACTTGTGGTTTATGGGAAACGCTCTAATTGAATGCATTTGACTATCGTTTGTAGTCAGTTGAGAATGTTTTACTCACCCTTACATGATGTAAACATTGGCACTCCAATACTGAAACGAAAATAAGGTTGGGATTAAAGTCTCGTTTATTGGTGACGGGCGAACAAAGACAGTTCAGCCGCTTACCGTTGTGCGGCTGCGGAGTTTTTTAACTACTACGTATTGCAACAAACTTGACAGATGGAGTTCTATTTCTCGCATCGAGTGGAGAGTTGCTCGAATTATCAGCCAGAGTGCTTAATATCAACATATTAGGTTGACTCATCCACAGAGGGACCAGATCTTTACAGTGCTATACGTTGAAAGAAATAATATTGGTCGACCGACCTCTGATTCTTACCAGTGAAGACGGAAGACCACTAAAGACCATAAACCTCGACGTGTTGTTTTGAAGGACATAGTGTCGAATTTTTTTCGTTGTGTCTAAATACTCTTGTGTTGGTTCAAAGCAGATCTAAACCTTCCTAATTTATCAGCTAGTGTGCTCCTCATGTGGTTTTTCGACTTCAATTACTTTAGTTCTAAGTTTCGTATGAATGTTCATGTTGTTTTAGTCGGCTAAATGAAGTTAAATACCTGCTTAATTATCTACAAACAATTAGAAGTTTTAACTGGATATAAGTAAAGTTTGAATGTATCAAGGAAACGTCCTATAAATTACCGTCAGCGAGACACTAGGTTTTCAACGAATTTCGATAACGTTGAGATCATTATCCAGTTTCTATACTGTTTAACTCTCATCGTTACTTCAGACTATGTCTGTTGGTTATAGTATTTAGAGGACTTGTTCACATCTCGTTCGTTCAAACTATCGCAAAATTTTCGTCAACCTTGAAGAGTTGATGCCTGACAAAATCTCTCCTCTGGTTCAGAAATTTCGTTTAATTTTTGGTAGCTAGTGCCACTTTCGTTGAAGGCGAGACAATCATCTGTCAACTAAAGAACGATTTTATCTCTCATCAGCCCCCTTGTTCTTTATTGACGTAAAAAATTGGCCTTTATAAATAAAGAACATTCAAAATTCGCTAGGGTTTGGTCACGAGTGTCATTGAACGAGTAGTGATGAGGTTATATATGGAACCCTAACCAACAATGGAAAATCGGTTGGTGAGATGATTAGTGTTCGCCGACTTAGGTGGTTAAGATATGTACCAAGTTTGCTTACAAACTGTCTACCTAGACATACGACGTTTATTTTTGTAGGGACAGGTTACAAAAGCCAGGGGAAACAAATCAAGACATGGAGTCAGTCCATAAAGTCGTCGACCGTTGATCTGAGCCATGTTGGTAGATACTGACTACTTGGTTAGGATGGGATTGACTACTATAGCCAATGGTCAGAGACTTTAGGTTAAATGGCTTGAAATCACTCAAAGAGAGGCAGATGAGTGTAATCTTTATCTTTCGTGTCATAATTTCTTTATGCCTACTTTTTTACTCCCCGTTTTCGAATCATATTCTTGACTTTTAGTTCAACCCACCATTATTATTATATTATCCGGCGTCTTATATTACTCATCTTGCTAACTTCCTTCTGATATGGCTTAGACGACTACACAAGCGAACGAGGTCACATTTTGATGATACTTGCTTGCGCTGTATTCTTCATACAGAGAATTTTTAAATCACAGTACCTTCATGTTTTGTTAAGTTGTTCTAGGTCTCACATAGCGCTTCCTATTGAAGTTGATGTATTGGACGTTTTATGAATTTTCTTCAGACCGAATTACGTAACAGACAGTTTCAATCAGATATACAGTTTAGATAAACAATTCAAACTAGCTAAAATACTTCACATGTAATGCAAGTAAACACTCAACCGGTTGTTTTAAGTTTAAATATAAGTACACATTGCCAAAAATACTCTACTGTGCTCCTTAATTGTAAGCGATTATCACTAAAAAGGTTCATCTACTATGTAATCTGGTATATTTTTAGAAGTCGTGTCTTGATTTACGGGTGATATTAAGTAATAAGAATCATGCGAGTTTTCAAAAGATGAGTATAGATAACTCGTATTACCACCATCTGTATGATGCTTTAAAGATAAAATAGTGCATTCAGATTCTGGTGGATTGAGTTGTCTGAAGAAATAAAATATTTCCAGATATGGGTTTTGGTACAAATTTGATCAGCGTCTGTGTATAAGTCATAAGGCCTCGAGTTTTCCGTTATGCTGGCCTATCTATCGTCTTTTGGTGAGGCTAGGCAACATATGTATGTATATGTCCATATTACTTTGGTAAGATGTTGATAAAAGCCGTTTGTATTTTGTAGATTAATTATTTTGTATTTCTTTGTGTAACAGTGTCCTTTGAATAATAGGTCTTGTATTAGGATATTATTCATTAAGTAAAATTCTAAGCATAATTATTTACCTGATGGGACAAGCTACTTATCGGAATGCCTGAAGAAATTCCTAGGAAATGAAAGAAATACTTTACTAGAGTGAGATGTTTTTACGATTATCTACCATAAATCATGGTGAATAATACTAAAACCAAGTTATATACCTCCTCTCATGATTCCTTAAAGTAGTATCGAGTACGAACGACTGGCAGTTATTATTGTATGAAGGCTGGATAGTAGATGTGAGTATGAGAGCCTCGAGCAGTTGAAAATTAACCACAACGGACTCGCTTATTTGAAATACATTTTGTTACTGATCATTACAGGAAAATCCAATTCAAAGTATCAATGATTCTGCATTCTTATATATGTTGCAAACTATTTGAGAAGACTGCTTATGAGCAAAGATGAAATCTTTGTTTGTATGTCATAACTGGAAAAGTAAAACAGCCGTTATAATCTCGAAACAATTTAAATTTTCGCTAGAATTTCGCCTTCAAGACCGGAGCATTTGAATCGTAATATGTAACTCACACCTTGGCCTGATGAGGTTACATTTCACGTAAAGTTTACTGTAAATTAGAATAAAATATAATTATGCCATATAATTTCGGAAATGAAATGCTGACCCCGAGTCAGTAGAACTTGATACAAATGTTTAATTAGTTGACAAGATTCGGACACTTTTTAAAGATTGCGTAACGCTTGCCTAGTCAACGTCTGCTCAGACATCCTATCAGAATTGATGTGAGAGTAGACTGTAGTAAGTGAAGACAACTCAGTTCACTCGACCACTGATTTGTTGGTGCCTATGAGGCAATTGTAATCTTTGGTTAAAAACTTTCTGCGTGTTAAAACTTGATCAACAACTTCAGTATAGACCGATCCTTTTGCATTGAGTATTGCATTATTCTAAATCTAACATCCTACAACCTCATTCGTCTAGTTTTGCATAGCTACTTATTTTTGCATTATTCTCTTATCTCACATTGCTTATATTCCACTTGTTATCAGTTTGATCATTTATTTGCATAACTCCTGAGGTTCATTGTGGCACTCACAAATAATTTGAACGATAAATTGTCAGTAGTGCATGACATGGAATATTTGCCAATATAATTAATTTTTAGTGATTCACCGTAAATCATCTTATTTTGTAATATTTTATCATTGGGGAAAATTCAGGGTTATTCTGGTTCACAACAACCTCGTTCATCATCTTCATCATCATCTTATCTGTTATCATCAACGACGTCATCAACCTCAACGTTCATTACACCCAACACGCATGATTCTTCACCTTCGATAGCTGATCAAACTAATGCAACTGGTATTACCTCCACTTCTGTTACTACAACCATTACTACTACTACGTCGAACACATCTACGTCTGGGAAATCAACTTATACACTCGGAAAAGAAATTGAAATTGAATTAGGTAAATCAAATATTTTAGTGCTATACATTGTGTTAATAGATTGTGATATAATCGATGTGAAGCAAAATTATTAATATTCCGTAATTGACATATTCATATTATTAGTGAATGACTGTTCCAACTATTCCTAGTGATTTAGTTCCATGTTATTAATTGTCGACGGATTCGTACAGTGCATTTGGACTGAGACTACAAAGTAATGATCGTATGGTTTAAATATGTATATGATTTACTGAAAAGGTCAGATGATAATATCTAGTGATAATATTTAGTAGCAAATTTATATTTGAAATGATTTGTCGAATAAATTTATTGATACACGAATAAAGGAACATCCAATATTATCTTTAAAGTTTTAAACTCTAGAGGTAAATCTACAGTATGTTTGATGTAATTTTTGCAGCATAATTTTTAGATGTATATATTTTCCAGTAGTTTGTTTGATTAGCATATGGTATCCATCACTGGTTAACCTAGATTGAAGGTACACTTGACATTTACGCAGCGCTTGGCAACTTTACAATTAGTATAGAATTCTCTAGCAATCGACACTGATGATACTTCAAGGGAGCGAACCCAGGACTTTATAAATATTTTCGTGCCTATATTTCATTATGTCAACATCTCATTAGATTTTCCTTCTTTTTACTTTGTGCCAGTAAAAATTTGAGAAGATCGACAGTTTGATAACTGAGATGAATTATACATTGCTCTTCTTAAACCTTTTTTCAATCGTAATTAACCGATAAGCGATTTCCATTATGAAACATTTAATTATAGATTATGTCGAATGCAATATTTAAATACAATCTGTTAGGACAATTCGTGCACATAATTTTTTAGTGTAGGTAATCCAAAAATGGAAAGGTAGATCGAAAGTTTGAGGGGGCTTTCATTGTCGTATTTTGAAACTAATGTGTTTAGAATGTGATGTGAACAGAGTAATAAAGAAGCCGTGATGAACAATGGAAGCTATTTTTGATGACTTTATTTCACTCCATTCAAAGCCTGTAATTTACTAACATTTAGTTTTGTCACTAGGTCATTCATCAAACTACAAGCTTTAGTTTGGTGTATGGTACGCTATCACACCCTTTCCTGTTCCAAAGCTATTGTGATTTAAGCGTAACCTTTTGTAACCTATTTTTCTACACTAATGCCTAGTTTGTACATAATTATATTCTTCTAACTGTTTGTGCATTGTGGTCATGTTAGTCATCTATTTATGCATAAATTCTCTTAAATTACTCAGAATCGGCAATCAGGATTAAATTGAGTAGTGTTCAAGTTGATTCGTTTTCTCAATCTCTCTCTCTCACGTGTCAACCAATCAGCTAATAGTCATCAATGTACACTTCTGGGGAATCCCATGCTAAGACGAAACAGAAGTCCAGTGCTTTTAAGTTTTTCAACGGTGATTTTACATTGATCAGTTTTCAATCTCAATAATTATGCTTAATTATATTACATTTTTAAGTGTTCACTATTCTATATGAATAGTTGTCAATCATTGTTATTTTCATTTGTCTGTTTTAAATCTTTTAACTCTATTTTACATTTAATTTTGTTAAAATTTAATTATCTCAACACTGTTGATAATAATAGT